>NC_045761.1:5287500-5597272 GCF_009193385.2 Nasonia vitripennis | reverse complement strand
ATGTCTTCTCGGCAAGCCGTTCCCTCTATTTTCGAGCGAAAAGTGTATGTGTGTATACAGGGGAGGGAGCTTCTAAATCTCGAAATCGAGTCGAGTCACTAAGTCTCCGAGGAGCGTACAGGGAGTAGTCTCTCTCGCTCTCTAATTAACATCGTGTCGAGCGGCTTATACACTGCTTCGCTCGCTATTTTCCGAACATCATTAGGGGAGAGCGACAAACGGAGTAGGGGGGCGCAGCGATGCTTTATTTATCTTCGGTGAATAATGATGACGCGACGTTTGTACGATTTCGCATTGTGCGCGCACCGAGGCTGTAATGGACTAAATTGGAATCGCGCGGTTCGAAAAATGAGCCAATACAGCCGGCCCGAGAAATAAGAGCACAGCTCGCGCCGCTTAAATTCTTTTTTCGAGCCTAGAGTGTGCAGCCGACCCCTTTCCAAAATGATCGCGCGACCCCATGTGCTGGAACTCGCGGCAATGGCTCGTTACGCGAAACTCGCCTTGATAACCGACAGATATGGCTATTTATAAGCGCGGCTAAGTGGCGGCTCGTTATGACCAGCGCTGCGCGGAATTGCGCGTGTGAGCGTGTGCACGGCTCGGGCGCGATGATTTTCTCGGAATGAATGAATTTTAAGTGCACCGGTGGAATGATTAGGAATTTCGGGAACTCGTTGATGTTCGTTTGTGGCCGAATAAATCGAGAGGAATTCGCTGCGTACAGCCGGATATGTCGTTGGGCTTTATCGCATAAAATCTTTGCTTGAATTAATTGATCGGACGGTTTACATTCGCTCGGGAATACCGCGGATATTCAGACCGTGATTATGAATAACTAACTTTATACGCGCGTTATTGCTATCGTTGTCTGCCTCTATCAATTATTTCATCACAATAAAATTGAATTAATCGCCCCGAGGTTAATTAATCACGAAAATTGTACACGCGCGAAACATTTCACGCAACATTTCCACGAAAGAAACGCCAAAGAGGAATTAAGAAAATGCAAATACCATAAATTAATGCGCAAGACGAAGGCGCACGAACGGGGGTGTCCCGGGCGCGTTAACGTCGTTTCTAAGCGCATAACAAGCGCCATTCTCAGCGAAGCGCGCGCAATCAATCGCGCGGAATAATCCGCTCGCGAAGACGCATTCGCGAAGACGACGACGACGACGACGACGACGACCCTCTTAACTGCGCACAGCCACCTACGCGCATAACCGATGTCCGGCTTAAGTTTCTCCCGGCGTCGAGACATTTGTCAGCTCATTGTTCGCGGCCGCTATGCTAAGTCCGAGTTTAATGTCGCGCACTTCCTAGGTGAAACGCCGCTGCCGGGATTATATTATTCGCGCGCGCAGTAGTTTCTGCCGTAGGTCGTTACTATTGGGCCTCGGTGCTAAATGTTCGTGGACGGCAATAGCGATCCGAGTCTTAATTAGTCGTCTGGAGCGCGCGGTTACCGAGATGACCACAGCGCGAGCTGTTACAGGTTCGTACGAGTGTAAGGTGAGGTTCGATTGCACAGACTATACTTTCGCGAGAACTAATCATTCTGTGAAGTTTATCCACAGAAGTGTTAATTTGATAATTTTTATCGCGTATTTTTCGTTCGAAAGTAAGTGGAAACAAGTTGTTATAACACGACTGCATGTGTATAAAATTAATTTCAAAGCTCCACTCGGAATCGCCATTACCGTAAGAGATATCGCGAAATTACCGTGTAATACTAGTTGCGAGACCGCACACGCGCCGTGCACGTATATGTGCAATATGTACAGGAGTGTAAGGTTGGACACGACGTAACCGCGGAGTAAAACGCGTGTCACGCCGCGCGCACGTCTAATTACACACAGCGAGAAAGGGTCAAACTCAGGAGCGGCTTCGTTAATTCAATTTCAGCCCATATTATTGCCCCACGCGCACGTCTTGCGTAGTTGCAAAAGTGCGATGCCGGCACAGGTTTAATGACACGTTTCGCTATACTCCTGACTCCAGAGCTATTACAAAACTCGTGGATCGTTTGGAATCCTCTTGATTGAGTTGAAAGTAATAAAAATATAATAGAGAATCGCAGCTGTACAGTAGCCGTTCACCTAATGACGTTCGTCTAATGACCGAAAAGTGTAAACACGCGAGTACAAAGAGAATTACACGCATCCCGCAAGCGATATCTAATTTCCAACAGCCGCAACTAAATCAGCTAAATCAACCCGATGAATAATTCAGAGCTACGCGCGATTAACATCGGAGCTGCGTCGCTCATCAAGCCCGAGCCCAAAATTAAGCAAAAAGAATCATTTTTCTCGAGAAGAGACACACGCACACGTTCGGCGCAAAGCAAAACAAAACAAGAGCCAATGTGGGGTGACGCGAGCAAAAGAGAGAAATGTCAATCAGCTGCAAGGGCGAGCCGTCGCTCGCGTTATCTCGCGGGCTATTTGTCTTCGATGCGGCTCGCTCTCGCAACCAGTTGCCGAAGGGAAAGGGGGTGGAAAAAGGGCAGCAGCGGCGGAAAGGGAAGAGAGGACGTGGGACAGAAAAGCGCGCGCGTCCCTCGGGGACATCATCAGGGAAATTGGACGCGGCATTTTTCATTTTCCAGACGCGGAAATATTCGCCTCCGCCTTCTCCGGTCCTTCTATACGTTTGTCCGTATACAACGCTGCCGCGTGCGGCGGCCCGGTAATTCGCGTGCGCGCGGCGGTTGCCTACGTAATATTAGATGTTTGGACGAAAGGGGAGAAGATACGGGCGCCGTGTGCGAATACATGTGAATGACTGATCGCGTACGAGGTTCAATTGTTCCCGCTTTATTGCTGCTATTTAGAGCTCGGGTTTTTATTTATTTCGCGTGCCTCGTTTCTATCCGGAGGATTTATGTAAATTTAATTCAGTGTATTTGTCTTCATATTTTTAACCGTTACGAAATATGGCTTCTATTTAAATTCGAAAGGTTTGCGCATACACTTGAATTATTGCTCGATCCATCAGGCATCCACACGATATAGGCGTTTTTTAATCTTATCAAAGGACATTCGTCATAGCCAAGAAGACAACAAGGGTTTCTTTTTTAACGGTAATTACAACAGAAGGGTAATCAAATACGATTTCAACGCGAGATTGGGATCTACCCCAAGGCCCAGCCGAACTTTCACGGTTATAACTCATCGTCGAGGCTGATAACGTTGTACGATGTATTATTGCAACTAGTATGATGCAATTATTCATTCTACTATCGGTGACAATGACCGCACGTTAAATGAGCTTTTGTTGGTTTTCAATATCTGTTGAAATTTGGTATTCAAATAATGTTATATAACAGATTTTTAGTAATATAATATAACTTACCCATAGTATCTTAGGAGAAGTAAATCTTATGCGGTGGTAAATCCACTTTCGGCCGGGCTAGAGAGGAAGTTTCAACAATACTGGCGCCGACACCGGAAATTGTGTCTAACCGAGGAAATAGAAAGCCCGCAGTTGGCAATTTAATACTCTATCATTCCCTCCGACAAAATATTTCACAGCGAATGAGATGTTCTCTGGAATGAAAATAAAGTAATTATAAATATGCACAGAAAAACAAATGCTCGTTACGCGCAAACATCTAATCATATTATCTCAAGATCCGACTTTCTTAAAAATCTCGTAAAACTTAAACGAGCCCCTAGTATTAAAAGCTCAGATGAGATGGAAGACACGATAAACCAAATCTGAAGGAGAACTTCGCTTGTTTTCCGTGAGGCGCCAAACTACTCGCTCTCAACGTTACGCTCAAGATTGGCCCTTGTCAAAATGAATCTTCAAGCCCTGACGCTCTCCATCTCTCTCTGTTCCTCGCGCAAAAGCGCATCTAGTTAGTTCGTTTACGAGATTCCGGTATCGCGCAAAAGGGGTCCGTGGATAAAGAGGGAGCATACACGCGCGCTCAGATAGCGGTCCTCGTAAAACGTAATGCAAGACATATCCAAGTGTGAAATATTTCAGTCTAATCCAGCAATATCATAAAGAACAGTCCTCGGTCCGTGAGGACCCGAGTTTGCCGTGCGCAAAGTCGTAACCAGGCATTAGAGCTGTTTACAAAAGGACCTCCCCCCCCCTCCCCTTTTCCTAATTCCGCCTTCTCCCGATAGTCTTCCGCGCAGCAAACGGTTCCTGGACGAGAACGCGAACGGCGTCACCGGCACCTGGGACCCACCCCGCGCCCTCCCTTATTATCAACAATCGTAAAATGCTAAATTGAAAGTCCTTCCGCGCGAGGGAGGAGACTCGCCCTCGCGATACAACGGAGTCGTTATAAGCGGAACCCGCGCCACTGCCGCGCACACCGTCTTTCAAGACGGCGGTGTTCAATTTTTTTTCGCTCCACAGCTTCTTCTCCCTGCCGCCGCGGCGCATAAAGATTTTACGCGTCCTGCAGACGAGAGGACGCGCGCTTCGTGCGCAATAAAAATAGATCGACGGCAGGCAGACAGGCGAGACTATGCTTTATGGGCTGAGCCCAATTTTGTAAAATCGCTCGAGAGCCGGCTTATGACTAAGTGGCCCAGCCGCTTTGTTTTTCCGTTTTATATTTACGCGCGTGTCTCGCGAGCGCGCGTTTAAAGTTAACGCATGCTGATGTATAGGTTGGATCTGCAGGGCTTGGGGTGTATACCGTAACACGTGACGATCGCAGTAAAAAGAAGATTCTCCTTGGCGAAATTGAAAGCTGACGGAAAAATTGAAGAAGATTGAAGAAACGCACAGAGATTTGGTATGTTATTGTTTGCATTTAATGAAATGTCAGAAATTTGTTAATCTCATCTCTAAATTGTTTTCTTGACGTGAGAACTAATAGAATACGTCTTGCAGTCAGGAAATACACGCCAGGGGATACTGCTTGCTTTTGCGCTCGGCTAATCAATCAAAGTCGCTATCGTCTACGACTTCATTGTATGATAGGACTGATACCCTTGATGCGAGCTGAATCTCTATAAGTTTCGCAAACTACAAGATACAGACAATCACCCGGGCAAAAGACGAACGAATGAAAATCAACCATGATACGTTTAATTGTGTGGAAAGGAAGAACCAACTTCAATAATTCTAAAAAACGTAATCGAAACAAATCAACATGATTTACTATAAATATCATGCTTGCGGAATTCATAAATGTCCATGTATATTTTGGGATTTCACAGTTCCATGTGCTTAATGAGCCTCACGAACATTATCTAATCAGGTCACATGTATTGCGAGATATATTACTTCCTCCGGGCGAAAAACTTTGTAGTATATTTTTTTATACATCATGCTTATCATCCTATCCTCAAATTCTAGTGAATTCAGTTCGCTTCTAACAATAACTCGGTAAACACGTAGAATAGAATATTTGAGTAAACTAAACAACGTCATTTGTCTATCATGCTTTATTTTCTGCGAAGCTTGACATTTTTCACTTTCTTGAGTGGTTGCAGTGTTATTGTGAAAACTCAAGAGTCTGCCATTCGGAGTTTTTCAAAGAAATGGAACGGAACAGATGATACATTTTTGATTCCAGGAACGTTGTATTCAATTATAAGCAAGGGGCGAAGACAGCTTTTTCTACGCATCTTGTGAATATTTGGATTCAAAATCCATTTCACGGTGCAACATGACAATAGAGACGTGGCCATTCAAGGAGGGAAACCATAAAAAGATGTGTAAGAATATAAAGATATCAGCAAATCAACTAATAGAGGCTTCTAATACTATGGTAATGTATCTCTTACCGCAAGGACGAATACTCATTGGGAATTCGTACCTGTCAAACCTAACCATCAAAGGGGCTACTATTTCTTCTACCAGTAGGGAATGCAAAGAATTGCACATTCTTGATATGTCAACGTGTACTACCAGAAATGTCAAACCAGACGCTCATGCCGAATTTGATTTTTATTTTCCAGCATTGCATACAAATGGATTTGAAATGTTATTATCAACTGAAAAAGGCTACGGTACTAAGAACAAATCCTTGAACTGGAATTCTTATAATTTTGAAGGCCAAAAAATCAGATACCTCAAGTCATTCATGCATCACAATAACGGATATTTACAAATTATTCCAGCTTCTGATCAGTCAACGGACAAGGGGTTTTACGTGCTAAAGAGAAAATCGTATGACTCGTTTGAGGGAAAGAGCGATGATGATTTTGAAGTGACTTTTACCGATTCATCGTCGTCAGACGAAATAAAACTAATTTCAAGTCGGTCAGTAAACTTTGTTGCTCCTCACAGAGCGACTGCATTTTCGGCTACCCATGATCTGTTTAGTATTTGTTATTATAAAGTGATAGAACCGCATAAGTTATTTTGCGCTCAATTCAACACTCAAATACACAAATTTAGGGTAACTTTGGAGTTACCCGAAATCGCTGAATGGATAACCTTACGTAACCTGCCTGATGGAGGTTTTATACTGGCTACCGGATATTGCGAGAATATGAAATTCGAAAAGACAGATTTCTGCAGGGGATTTCGTGTACAGAAAGTTGCTGCAAATGGAAAAGCGTCTCAGGAACTGTACATTGATGGACTTCAAATACCAAAAGGTGGTAAGGAGGATATCAAATACGACGCTATTATCAGTGAAAACAATAAAGGTGAATACTGTTTTATTTCGGTTGTTGCTAGTGTCAAGAAAATACGTTATATAATCTATGAGAAACGATGTATATCCAACAAGTTTATCACTTGAGTATAACCTATAAACATTAGCATTATCAGACATTCTTATTAAGAACTGTTCAATCGGTACAATTCTAATCCTCAGCATGAACGATCGAATCGCATTGTCTTGTTCTCCCACTTTCCGCCACCTTTTCTCTTTCTGTCCCTCGACTTCAGGATAATGCGATGCGCCAACTCCCGTCGCTCCTAACGCTTAGAGTCGGAAAGCGAAATCTACCCTTGACTAATTACCAGGGAATGACTGGCATCTTCTCTCGCTTATCTCGGACGTGCGCCCTCTCTTCTCTCTGTCTCTCCCTTCCACTGCTGGGCTTTCAATCGAATTACTTTTTCTACGAGTGGCGCCAATTTTTTGTCTAATTGAGTCATGTCGAAATCGAGAGAAAAGAAACGCGGCTGCATTTGTCTTGTCACCTTCTAGGATTCGAGAAAGATGCAGTTATGTCTACGTATCACTGCAATAGAGTCATTAGTCTGGAATGGATGGAGACGATAGATTTTGTTCACTCTTCATTGATTTCAACAGCTATCTACGCAGTACAAACATCTGTTAGATGCGGATGGTGTAGAGCCGACAAATTGAAGTAAGGGTATGATTTTGCATCGTTAACCGCATTTAATTGGAAAGATTGATGATAGTTTTCTTTGTGACTTGCAGGGTGAAATCATTATGCTTTTACACCATTAGACTTTCCTCTGAGGACACTATACAACTACATAACAAAGGTTAAATTTAAAAAAAAGATTATTATAAAAGTTCGTAGAATTAGTATTCACGGTGGTATTTCCGATAAAGAGTCGTTTATCACGCTCCCGCAGCTCCTTATAAAAACCCCATGAATTACAATGCATACAAAAATCTGCTCGCGCCTCCACTTCTCAACTCTATCCCATAGCGGAAATTGCATTCGTGATCGCAAGCTCAGTGCGCGTCAAATTTGTGCACCCGCGTCGGAGCTTGCGGGAAAGCCAGCCGAGAAGATTCGCGTATGAGGTATTTAAGCCCGCGCACGTGCGCGCGGTTAAGGCGAGGGTGATGCGCAAAAAAAATTAAGAGGAGATAATGGTACGCGCGGTGCTTACGAGACTACGAAATTGCACGGTGGGCTGACGAAAGTTGTGTAAAGAACTTTGGCAAAGATTTATCGGAGGTTTTCATATTTTTATATCGCCGCGTGCTTCGTACGAAAAATTATGGGATAAAATAGTAAACACTCTTGACTATCATCAGTGCCGTACGGATTCGCACTGTTTAACGGTATCCCTTAAGCTACCAAACCTCATCACTCGAGATCCACAATACCTGCAGCCGCCATCTCATCTTGCGTCTGCGCGAACACACCGCATACTGCAAAGCAACATATACACGCGCGGCCCGGCCAAATGCTCCAGTTCGCAGCTCGCTGCATCAATCGGCAATCGCGCGCTACGTTTATATACCTATATGTACACAACTGCAGCTACTTGCTATATGGACTCTGGACAGCGGTCATCCGTCACTGTCTGCAGTCTCACCCTCCTCCCTCAAAAGCTGCAACAGTCAAAGGGAGAGAGAGACGGACCAAGTGCAGTATCGAACTATATACTCGACGCCTCGGCTCGCGCGCGGCTCTCTTCTCGGCACGTGCCGTTGTCTAGATTCGCCTCTGTGTGTACAATGGACACACGCGGTGCATAATACCACGCATAAATGTGTGCGTCTCTCTCTCTCTCTCTCTCTCTCTCTCTCTCTCTCTCTCTATGCGTGCGCGCGGTGGTGGCTCGTCTTTGCCGGCTGTCTGTTTATTGTGCGGGGAGTACATACAGTCAGGATGACGTGGAATCGAGAGCGCGCGTCTCCGAGCACTGTGTGTGCGTGTGGGTTGATGGAAAATTAATTGGAGCTGCGCTGCAGTCGCGTAAATTTGTTTCTCATTTGCTATTCAGGAGAATTGCGTGGAGGTAGTGCGCGAGAGGGGCTCATAGATCGGAGGTCATTGTACGGCTGGCGAGGGGTGTGTCTTATTTTGAATGTGAAGGAGACGTGCTTTTGGGAGAATCGTTCATCATACGGTATTTGCGTAAGTGAGCTGGCCGATTCTGTTATATGCGGCTTTTATAATTGTTTGTGCATCGAATGGATGGACTGGCTCGCTTATGCATTACAGCAATTTCAAAAAAATATATCAGAGCTGCGAAAATGAACTGCAATCAGGTTACCTCATAAAAACCGCGCACGCACCCTCGCATCGTAAAACACGACATCCACGATTTAATGAATTAACGAACATCAAAAGTAGTTTATAATGCATACGCGGCCTCAGCCACGCGCAGAGCGAAAATTTACTCGCGTGAAACCGTCCACTCACGCGTCATCAAGCACGACGAGAGCAGAGAGCGTGCTCGTGCCGCGAAAGAGCAGCGTCACAAGCACGAAGCGTGCTCGCAATTACGAAGTCCGGTACAATGTAAACATTTTTTTCCTCCTCTCTTGTCTCTCTGCGGACGCGTAATTGCTCTGAAAAAAAACGGGCTACGCGAATTCGCGGTGTGTAACGCTGCATTATTATTATTTTTATTATTAAGTGTGTGCCGGGTAGGATTGAAGTATCGCCCTTGAAAATTGCAAGGTATTTGTGCCGTCTACGCGATTCAACGCAGAGAGCGGACCACAATTTAAATATCAATTTATCACAATGTCGAACAGCCGACACTGTGCAGTATAACATAGACGGCAGCACTCGCACCAGTACCATTACCAATATTGCCGATCACTGACGAATGCACTATAGGCTACACGAGGCTAGGCTGCAACAGCAGGTCGACAGGACTACATGCACCTTGCTCCATCGCGATTGATAATTACAACGGGCTGCACTTGCTCCCATTACTCATTGGCGTCGGCGCACGCACATGCCTAGACTTCCGCCGGACCTTAGTTACGAGTCTGCGGTCGCAGACTTAACGCCCCTCTCTCAACGACGCTGCGGCGGCCACGACGACGTCGACGACGACGCGGGCATACACGTAATCGCGTTACACGTCGTGCACTAGATTATGTGCGCGCCTAGACCCGTGAAATCGTCTGCACCGTATAGCGCATGGACGAGAGAGTTCTGATTCACGGAGATGGGCTTCGACGTTTTCGTCTGTCTGCGTTATTTCGCTAATTACACCGTCGCGAGTAGACGCGTAAACGTATGGGAGACGTGAATGTCGTCGAGTGTGGAAATGAGATTAATGTTATGCTGTGCTGTTTCTTGGGCTTTTGGGGTAGCCTATGGCGGAGTGAAAGTGCCTGACTAATCCTGCGCATTACTACTTGCTCAGATCTTTGCCTTCCATGTTATCTAGATTGAAAAAAGGAAACGAAATGCGTTACTGTATCGCGAAATCGAAGATTCACTTTCAACGAGGCAAATGTGCAGTTTCTAAAATATCCTAACAGCTGAGCTGCCAATACAACGGCGTGGCACTTTTACGGTCTACAGAATCATATATTAACACCGCATAATCCTCGTGCACACCTCCTTTCTCGCAAAACTACATCTCTCTAAGACGCAGATATCAAGGCGGCTAACGATGAGGCTAACCGCGAGCACGAAGACGCCTCGAAATACCGTCTACCGATCGTAGATCACGTAGCAAGACATTGGCTCTCAAGACAAGGCCGGTCGTGCGCACAACCGCAACTCAAGGGACAACAACTCGAAACACGCGCGGCGTCTCGATCGGCGGACCACACATCCCTACGATGATTTTTTACGAGCGATAGCGTAGCCGCCAACTCCCGGGGGCCTCTTCAATCTTGCTCAAAAAACCCCGTCCGCGCGAGCGCCCATGAATATAAACACGCGAAAGTGACGGTGATTTATGCCGAACAAAGCCGCGCATGGAAGGGGAGGGTGGAGAGAGAAAGGAGATTTTTCGATATGCTCTCGCGAGAAGGCATTTTATGTCGCGGTCAGTGTTTACGTCCCGGATTTTAGCACCCCGAGCCGAGAGACGATTCGAGGGTACTTGAGGTCTACTCGCTCGCTTCCTCTGTTTAAGAGCTCACAGATTTTTATGACGAGATTCCTCAGTGAGCACATCTTGGCCTACGACTGACGAGGTGGCCCTTTGTTTCGTTGCTAGGGCGACACTTTTTACCGCATCCATACACTATTATGTAACTTCAACATTAAAAGAGCACAATAATTTATGATGGATTCACCGTCATCGAACCTGTTGACATTTCCGACGTCGCTCGTTCTTTGAAACAAACCCCTCCTCGCATATCCGACGGAGATCCGCTCTACGTTCGCTCCCTTTTTTCGCGATTCGAATCTCTCGCGAACGAAGTGTTTCCTCGAGTCTCGAGGCTCTTGCTCTGCTCCATCCTGGGGTGTTCCACGGGGTGTAATCCTTCCCGATCCTGTTGATCACGAGTCACGACTGACGATGATTTTCATCAAGAGAACGAATAGACGAGGGAATGGTGGAGAGAAGATACCTTGTTCACATAGAGCGAAGCACGCATCGAGTACATACTCCAGCAGCTGTGCGAGCAAGTGGCATCAACATCGGTTGAGCTTTTCTGTCATTGATGGCCGATATTTTTTATTAATCAAACTATAAAACGAACTATTCTCATTGTCAGTATCGATAACCTCGAGCACCGAATTAATTACAGGTATACGAAGCAGCTCGGTGCAGCGATCACTCGAGTTTTGCGCACGATGAAAACCGAACAAAAAGCGCGACGAGCTTCATTATTGTCGCGACGTCGACCAAACTGGAGGGCTCATCGAGAGCTAACCGTTTAAAAAAGAATTTAAAAACCAGGGAGAAAGATACTCAGAAACGGAGTACAAAAGGCTGAAAGGCGGATATCGCGGTACAAACCCTCCCCAAAGCAGTTTGAGAGCCCTATAATTTATGAGAGAGAATCACATGGCTGCAAGTCTTTGATTTTCGGCTTAAGCGCATTGTGCGCTTATTAGCTCTCGAGACAGCGGGGGGCCTGCCGCACTGCATCTATATGACGGGCCGCACGCGAAATTCTTGTTCGTTCAGCCATTGTTTACCGGCAATTCCGCGCTTCTCGGTCTCGCGATAATTGATCGACGCCAACTACTGTACCCTAGGCCTGTTTGTCAGGTGAAACTATTCTATACTTTTTCCGGCAATCAACAACCAAAACTATTCGCTCCCATCATTAATCAATGTATCGCAATAAACAATCAACTAATTAAACTATAAACAAAGTGGGAAACATGCAATGTATACGCAAGCTCACCTGATCTCGCTCTATTTAACCGCGGCACGTTAATTCCCAGTCCGTCTCCCCGGCATATCCTCTCTTTCGTTTCCACGTTCCACCTATATACGCACATACGCGCCGCCGCGCAGGTCGACGCGGGTATACGCGTAATGCATTTGATCCGCGCTAAAACGCATTCGTGGCCCCTCCTCGTCGCGGCGCTTTTTTCCCTGCACCGCGCGCGCGCCAGCAGTGAAAAAAGCCGCCGCAGAGAAGGATTCCCTCTCGAGCACGCACGATTTGCTCGTGCGGATTTCATTTGAAAATCTAATAGCTGCATCGCCCCCTGCAATCCTTCCGACTTTCACTTTGTTCCGCAGTTTTGTACTCCCTCTCTTTTTTCTCTTCTAGCAGGCTCTCGAGCCGGACTTAACTCTTTCTCTCTCTCTCTCGCTTTCGTGCGTATACATACCGTGGTTTTTTGTGGAGTACGGCCGCGTGGATATATTGCACCGCGCGCTCGCATTATCCACCGCCTTTGTCCGCCGGCAAGGATTTCGAGAGGAACAATAGGCGTATTTGCCCCGAGAGCGGAGCTTTATTTTTTAAGTTAGCAAAACAAGTGTGCGGATGGATGATGCGATTTTTAGGCCGATAAGGCTTCCATCGACCGACGTCGGGCCTATTATGTACCTGCTTTTATTGCCGAGGATTTGGCTTTTTATCTCGATGGCTAATAAAGTGCTCTCGTGGTTTTCGAATTCCGAATATTAACATTATGCTAAAAAAAAGCCAAAGAGAGCCTCTCTCATCTATTTGCCATCGATTCAATCCTCGTCCCGCAGTAATCCGACACTTGAATAATTGAGCAGCGCGGTCGAATCGCGATAAGAATAATACAAATCGCAGATGAAAATGACGAGCCGTGGTGACGAGACGAGAAAAGAGGGTGGGAGAGAGAGAGAGAGTCGGCGTCACCGCCCGAGTTTGATAAATGATGCGCACTTTATTTCGCGAGGGTGTGAGCCCACGCCACCGCCACACGCCGTGTAATCAACCGTTGTATTATATAACCGAGTGGCTTTAGTATACGCGTCAGCTGGGAGAGGCTTCCGTCGGCAGCCGAGTGATTATTATTTCTGCGCTCGGTGGTCGGTTTTTCTAGAGGGAGTCAGCTCGACGAATTTGAAAAAAATAACAGGCGAGTCTGGTAAATTGAGAAGCGCGATGATTTCGTTGCTTGTTATACATTATTTTCTATGTCATTGGATGCAGCTTCTTCTGGCGACATTCGATCTTTCGATACCTAGGTCTGCGTTGATAAATAAAAGCAACTAAAATTTTTAAACTCAAATGGAAGAGGAAAAATCAGTTCATTTCACAAACAAAGAGTATAAAAAGAGAGAAGCAGAGTAATTTGAATCTCATTAGCGTCCACCTACGTCCCGGGCGTCTAAATATCGCGCAGCGACGAGCGAGACTCCACAGGAAACCGGCTTCCGCGCTCACTAGCATTATAAAGCCCGGTCGGCCAGCCGATGACATTAAACTCTTTCTCTCTCTCTCGCGCGCGCGCGCGCGCGCGTGTATGCGGCGAGATTACTCCGAGAAAAGTTTAATCTTAATAAACGAGGGCAATCAACGTGAAAGAGAATAAGAGTAGCGGCGGCGGCGGCGGCGGCAGATAGCGGCTGTCCCGACCCATGCAAATGCCACCCCCTAGAAATTTACATAGAGCCGGCGCGTGAGAGGCGCACTCGAATCTCCGAGCGCCTTTTGTCCAGAGAACGGAATGTCCATCAAGTTTTTGTCCGGCCGGCAAATGCGAGCGACCAGTCAAATGACCAGCAGGGCTTAAGTCGCCGCCAACGCATCGACGTAAAGGGGGAGCTCGTCCTTTTATTTGCTGATTGCGTTCGGATTGTTTCGTGATTTAGCATAAATGTTTGATTAGATTCGAGGAGGCTGCAGTGTCCGGCGATTGTTTGCCCGGAGTAGATTGGGCGTCGAGTTGCGAGAATCGAAGCGGGAGGAAGTCATTATTTAATTATATGGCGGGTTAATTTATTCAGAGAGCCCGATTCAGAGTCCGGTCTGCAAGGGAAAACGATTAACCCGCCGCGGCTCTTGTGCGCGCACGTGTTTGTGTGCGGGGGTGTCTACGTGCTTAATAGACCGTAGGAGGAAATTATAGTGGACGCGATAACTATTGGCTAACGTTCTTTGTTTTTGTCCAAACTACTTTGGGGCGCGTGCCGATTGTGTGGCCTATTTAGAGCTCTATTTATATGCTGATTCTCACTTTTTTGCTGCAATCATCCACAAACGAAAGCAGTATTTTTACTCGATATCCGCTTATAATCGTAACTTCGAGCCCTTTTAATTCCTCGAAAATAATTAAACTCTCGAATCCTCGATTTCACAGAATATTTTCCCTCGAAACTCGCGTTACACCTAAAGCCCGAGTGAAAAAGCCCGAGTCCTCTCAGTCAGGGATTACCGCATCCGACCTTCCCCAGCACATTACAATATCGTCATCCGTGTACACACTACAGCAGCGACAAAGCAGGCTAAGCTTGCGCGTCGATCGCTCAAGACGTCCGGTGCACACGTATAAACGCGTTCTACGGCTGCCGATCCTCTCGGACAGATTCAGTTAGCCGTTACAGCGCAGCTTCTCCGGAGGCGGCGGGATTGCTTCGGTAGCCTTAAACAATGGGACCTGCTGCTCGCGCGTTTAAGATAATCCCCGAGAGAATAGCCCTACGCGCGAGAGGCAAGGAGAGTCCCTTCAGCCGGTGCTGGATCCCTTAGCTTATAGGTGTTCTCTACGGCGTACACACTACTGATCCTCCGCAACGAGCAATGTGCTTCGGAGGAACACTCGAGTAGCTTCTTGCTGCTTGCGATGTGCCTTTGTCCGACTACGCTGTCTGGCGATGCTTGGGCATTTTCTACTTGGAGAGCTGATAGATGATTTTTTTAATCAATCGCGTGATTGTACCGAAAGCCTAATACAACACGGAAACAGCTGTAACCTCACGATCATTCCAAAGCCAGTTCTCCTATATACGAACTTCCGCAAACACGCGTCTACAGTGCGCGGTCGGGCAAAATACGAGCTTGCAAAATCCCTATATCTAATTAGCATAAACAACTTTGCCGAACGAGCCCCGCCTCGAAGCCTGCAGTCCATAGCAGCAGCAGCAGCGCATTGTTTGCCGACTCTCTCGCTCTCGCCTCTCCCCCTAATCGTCAAAGACCGTCCTTTCGTCGGCGCTGCACGAAGCTCGCCGCGTATACTCGGGATGGCTGGCATTAACACCTATTTACCGTCGACCCGCGCGTCTTCTCTGTCTCTGTCTCTCTCGCCCCCCGACTGTCCACAAAGCTTCGAAGCTGCTGCGGGAAATACGTATGCGCGCCGAAGCCTCGGGAGATTACGAGAGATGCGCGGCTCGAATTACTGTTAATCTCACGCTCAACTTCCACTCGATCTGATATAACCCCGCTCTGCAGAGACTCGAGGCTCGCTGAGTGCAGGCAGCTGTCTTTGTACGGATCCGGCGAGTGTGGCCGGTTTTGCGCGACGAGTATATTGCTTCGGAGATCCCGGGGAGGAGAACGTGTCGCTCGTTAGCCGCAGGATGGCTCGAGCTACTCCCGAGACTTCGTTTATAATTAGAGGAAAAGCAGCAAGAGAGGGAAAATTTAACAGAGCCTCGCAGATCCCCGGCTGAAATCCGCTCGAATGCGCACATTCGCTGACCCGGAAATATTTTTAATAAGGCATTTTGACCAACCCAAACACGCATCCCGCAATATTAGCTTAGTCCGATGGAAAACAAATGTTTGCGCAGAAAAATCGTACGTGGAATAGACGCTGAATCGAAGAGGATTGCTGACTGTAAAACAGTGCTAGTCCTCGGACAGACGAGCCCCGTGTCTATCCGCCGAGTATATAATCCGAAAATAGTGACGCGTGTCGAGGCGCTGCGAGAAACATATACACAGTGCAGTGCGACCCTCGGAGAGAAAAATTGGAGCGACGAAAAGACAACACGAGAAACATCCATTTGGGGCAAAACAGTCGCCCCTCCGCGTCAATCGAAAAGAGAGAGATACGCATCGGATAGAGAGGCAGCGGGAAATAAAGAAAAACAAGTCAATCTCCGAGCTCTGCGAAATCGACGCCATCAGGTGGACGAATAAAGTAAACTAGACTCGATCTAGTTTCCCGGCCGAGCGTGACGCGCTCCTCCTTTATTTGCGTAAAAGAGAGCGGCCGTGCGAGCGAGTAAGTTTCTTTGTGTTCATCGACTGGACCCAGCGCGAACAAGTGCATCATCCTTACGCAAATTCATTGGGGTGAGAGCTATAGCCGCCCGACCTTTCCGAAAAATTGTATCGATGAAAGAATGGAAATGCGGGTTTCTATTATTTCAGCGACAAGTGCGAGTGTTTCACTTAACGATATGCGCATTTACTCAAAGTATATTTTTTTAAAAATTTTTGACATTTCTTTGGAAAATGTTTTTATCGCGAGCACACACGAATCCCCGTACGCGAACAATCGACCCTAATACGTTTTCAATGGCTTCAATACATACCAGTGGCAGTCGGACAAAATCGACAAAACTCCTCGCTCGAATCTCGTCGGTATTCAGTGAAATAAAGTATCGGCACTATACCTTCATACGTCCGCTGTCCGGCTCCCGTCTCCGGGGAGCGATAAGGCGCAGAGGACAAACGACCGTCCGGTAGCGCAAGATCGGCCCTTTCTAAGTAAATTCGTATATCAATTCCCTGGCGACCCGATCGCCGCGATCCGTCATACGAGATTATGCCGGAGTAAATGACGCGGCAGTCGGGAAGCGAAAAAAATGAACGGGGGATCAAAAGTCAGATGCGAGATAATGCGCCAAGCTGTTGCGTGCGCGAGATTCAGGGGAAGATTGTTACGCGCACGACGGAGAGTGCTAATCAAATTCTCGTACTTACATGGCGGAGGTCAGGTGGCTCCCTGTAATCGGCGGGAAACTTTCAGTCCGAAGGAAGTTTGATTAAGTGCGTGGACATTAGAGCGGGTAAGTGGATAACAGAGACTCGTCTATTGGATTACCGCTGCGCATTCACTTTTTTAATCGGAAACTGCAGTAGTACGTGAATGAAGTTGACCGTCGATCAATACAAGAAAAACTCGATGCTCATCGAAACTCGCTTTTATGATCGGAATTACATTGAATTTCTCTATCGCATCGCGCGCCTCATTATCTCTGGTTGAATTCGATCCAAAACGCAATCCCCGCAGCGCCGTGTCCAATTCCACGGTTTCATCTCGCGGAGGCTCATTTTCCCCCAATTAATTACTTACACGAATCGCATGAAAAATGAATCAGCCGGTGCATCCAATGCAATTGCACCACTGCTGCCGCCGCCGTTGAGTCTCCGCGCAATCATCTCTCCGAGTTCGATCTGACGCGTAACCAAATTTAGGCGCAATCGCGAGCTCTTCCATCATTCACGCATCCCTGAACTTTCATCGCTACGTCGTCGCGTGATTATACTCCGAAATGTCCAGTGAATTTTTTTTGTCGCAGCGGACATTCGCGCGCTGACAGTGAGCGAGCGAAAAAAGCCGGCGTCCGTTTCCCTCGATCGGCTCTTTTTTTGCTCACCGGACAAGCTTCCCCTAGCGAAAGAGAGAGAGAAAGAAAAAAGCCGAAGAGGAAGGCGAAAAAAAATAGCGCGCGACCCAATTTCACGAGCCGGACAGTCTGTCGTCGTCGCGTGGCGAAAAGTGACTTTTTCCGCTCGAGCTGCTTGAAGAATTAGATGGATTACCGGCGCGTATTATCTCAAGCGGCCGGAAGAGTCGCGGGGGGGGGGCTCCTCTGTGAGCCGCGCCAATGCGAGATCATCAATGGAAATTGGTCCGCGAGGACTGACGGCGCCTGTTTCAGTGGGGTGCGTTACCCGATTTACGGAGGGGAGAGCGAACCGCGCGAACGCTATTGTGGAAACACGTTGACAAATTTCTCGTTGCTTTTCGAAAAAAAACGACGTTTCACAACTTTTATTTACGCTGCATTATAAGTATCGTTAAAATAACCCATTTTTTATGCCCATTTATCTAATCAGTCGCCTATTATCACGTCCAATCCGTATAGGATATGCTAGCGTACTTTCAGTTCGTTTTTAAGCTTAATAGAGGAAGCACATAGCATAGACACTCGGAGAGAAGTGACATTAACTTCGAGGTATGTACATTTAAAACATATTATTTGAAAAGGTTCGGGTTTCTTGAATTTTAAATTATTGTTATTCAGTTTTCCAGACTTTCGAGGGAGTTAACTAACGCGATCTAGACTACATGATTGTTTTTTCGCCAAGTTTGACCATTTTCACTTTGCTAATTAGTGGTAGTGTCATAATTGACGCCCAAAGGCCTGCAGTTCGAAGTTTCTCGAAAACATGGGAGCCAGCGAACGGTGCATTGTTGATTCCAGGAGCATTGAGATCAATCGTTGCCGAGAATGAAAACAGTTTTATATACGCGTCTTGCAAGGACCTTAAGTCAGGAGACCGTACGTCTTTATGCAACGTGACAAAAGAAATTTGGTCATCCAAAGGGGAAACAAGTAAAAGAACGTGTGAAAATATAAGTATGGTAATTGATGGTGACGAGCTTTTCGTCGACGTAAAAATGCACATGTTGCCACAAGAACGGATTCTTATTGGAACTATTTATCATTCTGATAGAGATACAAGACAAAAATTACGTATTCTGGATATATCCGCATGTACCTTTGCCGATGTAAAAGCCGAGGATGATGCTGATTTCGATATTGTTTCTCCTGTTTTACATAAAAAGGGATTTGAAGTATTATTAAAACCTAATAAATGCGATGATAGGTCGTCATGCGGATTTTTTTGAATTCTTATGATTTTGAAGGAAAAAAAGTAGGGAGGTCCAAATCTTTATCAAGTCCTAGTAATGGCCAATATAGTGAAATCATGCCAGCCGTTGATTAGTCACCGGATAAAGGTTTTTTTATTTACTCAATTAAAGTAGATTCATTATTCTTTCCAATCTACCATCAAGTGTTTTATGTCAATTTATTTTCTTCTGGCACAGTCAAAAATATTTTAAACGAACCATCCGCACAAAATTTATCGGATCCTTTCCGTACGACTGCGTTCTCAAATGCTTATGATCGATACAGTACCCGTTGGCATGAACTTATAAATCGCCACGTGGTACATTGTGCTAAATTTAACGCAGGTATACAAACATTTAACGTAACTTTGAATTTGCATGAGAATGTTGAATGGATTGCTGTGCACAACACTGCCGATGGAGGTCTTTTACTGGCTACTGGAGATTGTGAGAATACGAAAGCCGATAAGACAGATTCATACAGAGGCTTTAGAATACAAAAAATATCGTCTAACAGGGAAAAATCCAGGGTGCGTTACATCAACGGACGTCAATTTCTCAAGAAAACTCGAGGAGAGGAGAGGACTTACGATGTTATCGGCACTGAGAGCAGTGAAAACGAATATTGCTTCATTTTGACTTCAGCGCCATATCGACAACGATCCTTTAATGTTAATATCAACTACGAGAAATGGTGTGTACTAAAAACTGACTTCGACTAATAATAACCAAAATAATATGCTCTGTAACATAGGTATACCATTGATAAAGAAATAAAATACTTTGACAAAACATATTTTGCCTTTAAACAAACGTATTCTTTGATGCACATACCTCTTTTCTATTAACTCTCATCATATCGTCATAATTTTGCTAAAAACCCTACTAGTCCTCGAAATACCCTTCGTTCATTTAAAAGTTTCGGGGCTGACTTTTATGCATAAAGCCAGCGAAGTAATTTGTATCCCTTGAATTACCTTCAACGCCGCCCCGTTCGCGCGTGAGAGAGACAGAATCGAGCCATAAATATCCTAGGCGTATCAGTCAAGCGAAAAGCCATTAATACTGCAATGCACTCCACTAATCGCGAGCTCGCGCACGTCGCTGCTTTATATACATACATGTATATAGGCAAGCCTGCGCGAATGTACAGATAGGTACGCGGGCTGCAAGCAAGAGAGAGATAGCGTATTTCAGAGGCTGCTGGCGGCGCTGCCACCTGAAATAAAAATGAGAGTCGTTAAACGGTGGAGCCCGAACGGAAGAAGAGTAATTGGTTCCGCGGATAGGCTGCGCGCGCGCGCACTCGCTCGCGGAGATACGCATCGTGGATATAAATGCGAGGGAGGAAGAGACAAAAAAGAGCTGCGCGACGGGAGACGCCTGTTCGGAAGTGTACGGCAGAAAAAAAACTGGGATCTCCCTCGCGAAATTCCGCGGGTCCAAGGGGATGGGAAGGGGGGTCGATACATTTTCCTAGTGGATGATGGGCTCAACGCGATGCTTCTGCAGCGAATAGAGTACGCCGGCTGGTTGCAGGTGGTCGAGTAATAAGCGATAATATATCGGAAAATATTTCACGTCGATCCACGGACTCGCGGTGTATTGATTTCGAGGCTCCATATTCATTGGACATATAAGCTGCGCAGATTGTATGTCGCCTCAGATGTCTCAAAATCGACTGAAAGCATAACTTATTATTTTTCGTGACTTCTATAATGGCAAATTCGACCGGATCATGATGAATTTGAAGAAATTATGCAAAGCACACGAGCTGTCGTCATTTATTACGATTTGATTCGCGTTTGCTCTAACCCAGATGTACAAGAAGGGTCAACGTTGTTACGCGTGAAGTAATTAATCAGCTGCTTAGGTGAGAAAGAAAAAAGCAGACGATGGCAACTGAGATAGGTTTAAGAAAAGAATAATAAAAAGGTGAGTTTTCGAGCGTAGTGGCATCGACGTAGACAGTGAATAATGGGGATCGTGCAAACAATCGTAGATGTTTCTGTAGGCTCTCAAAGCTTTATTGACAAGAGAAGATGGTGCGTTACTATACAGTTCGGTATTTTAATTAAAGTTCCAAAGTTAAACAGTATACCATACTATTCTTAATTCATTTCAGTTATCGCATTGCCTCTCGTGCTCTAAAGGTGAACAACTCATTACTCAGCTTATAACTATCGTAACAGACACGAAGCCTAATCAAAATCTTTAACAACGCCATAATAATTCCTACTCAAAATCGTTTACCAAATTGTCCATCCCAATAGAACCGATCCTAACGTGACGAATCTATAACAAGCAATAAAACTCTCGGCATTCCGGATACCTCGTCAAGCAGCTCGTGATGGATCTCAGCATCTCGAGGCAAATCAACGCATTCAACGCAACGCCGCCACACCTCGTCAAAAAAGGTGCATCAGTTGGACGAATAGCCAACATCGCGGGAGCGTCTCGACGCGCGAGCGGGCTCATCAGCGTCCTATCAATAACCCTTCGAGAGAGCGAGAACTACCGTAAAATAATCACCCGGAGAGTGTAGAGAGGATCGCGCAGCAGAAAAAGCGCGCCATTAGCCTCGCTTACGCTCGCTCTCGCTCTCTCGCCCCGCGCCCGCGACTGCAATAATTTATTTATCCACGCGTATGACAAACGGAAGACGGATCGATCTCTCCGGTTCGTGCGAGAGAGGAAAGCGCGCGCGCTCCTTTACCGGCGTTCATAACCATTTGAATGGACCAATCAATCACGACACGCGCTCTTGCTCTTTCTTTTCTTTGCGCCGCTAGCGCGCGGTGACGTCACCGCGGGCGTCCTCTCGGACCCCTCGTCACTTTCGGCGTGACGAGCGGCATCGAACACGGGGAGAACAACCAGTCGCACGCGCTCCTGAGCTTTTTCGCGCCGTTTTTCCTTTTTTTTTTTTTTTTTTTTTTGACCGAGGGAAAAACGAGCCACGCGCACGCGATGACTGCGTTTTTGTAAGTTGAATGGAAGGTCGACACGCGTGATTAGGTCTAGTTCAAATATTGACGATGGAAAAAATTCACTGAACCCATGTGTTGCGCGCAACTGGCTCTCGAGATTTTATTTGCGGAAAAAGTAACAATAATAATCGATAATATAGACCGAATTTCCCCAGAAATGCGTGGCATTCCATCCGCTCGTTAATCACGCTCTCCCATTATCTCCTGAGCTAGACACGGCGCGCTCCCGATCGCTAATTATATATTCCAAGGGTGTCTCGCAGATCAGTCAATGTTTCCGCTGCAGCTCCGGGCGACAATGGACGCGGCTCGCGCGCACAGATAGAAAAAGCTTATCTGTCGGGCCGCAGCGCTTCCTCCTCGAGTCCATACGGCGGCTGCGGGGGCGTAGAAAAAGCGCCTCTTCTAATTCAAGCTCGGAACGCGCGGAAACGGGGGGCTCAGATACAGAAACGGAGAAGCGCTATATGGCCGGCCGATGAAAAATTAAGAGGCATCTCCTCGGCTAATTTCCGCCGCCCGAAAATCGGGGGGCGGCGCATTAATTGTGCGTTGGCGCTAAGGGACGGGGATTTATGCGCCTCGACTCTAGACTATGTTAGCGCGCGCAAGTCTCTTATCTCGTGCGCTAATGGAGGCGCCGTTCTCTTTTCGCGTCGGCGTCGTTGTCGCTTCAACTCCTCTGAAGAATGACTGGGAGGCGATAGAGTCGCTTTTTTCCACTCTCGCTCTCCTTCTTACTTTTTATCTTCGCCGCGCGCAGTCTTTCTGGGTCTCTCGGCACGAGGCTCCTCTCATTAATCTTGAACCGAGTTCTTTGCGAGCGAGTGACCCGCCAGCGTGTGATTTCATTAGCCGAAGAGTTTTTACTCCGCCGGGTAAATGTCTTAATTGATGATACTCGAAAACAAATGTTGACGCGGCTGCGCAGGGAGAGGGGTCACCCCGTATTTAAATTTTTAAAACGTCCATCAGCAGAGTATAATAAAAGCGAATGCTAAAAATATGAATCGCGTCATAAAGCGCGGTCCAACTGGCGTCGCGTGGATTTTTTAATTTTCCTCGTCGTTTCTTCCAAATGACCGCGCGTTCCGAGCGAGGGGGGTCAGCAAGCCTATGGCACGCTATTATCATGCGTGACCATTGTCAGCGGAGAGGAGCGGAGGCTCGTCGTCCTTTGAGCACAAGCCAATATAAGCATATTTGAACGCCCGGCGCGCGAGAGAAACCGCGTGGGCTTGCGACGTCGGCATGCGATCCGCGACGGGAGACAGTGGCGCGAGCCGCGAGGGAGCAGAGGTGTTCGAATTTAATCAACTCATTCAAGCGCGTGCGCGTGCGCTCACAAAGACCGATTAGCCTCGAATGCCATTATCGAACTCTCGTCACTTTCCGCCGCCGCGTTTTGCAAAAACAATCGGACTCGCGGCGCTAGCTGCTCGCTTTGACCGTCCTTCAAAGCCGCGTGTGTTGTGCGAATGATTGTAACCGTCGCCGTGCAGTCTGGATTAGATCAAAGTGTCGCGACGTATATACCTCTCGGTCAGAGGCACGTTAATTAATGCTCCTCTGTGCAGGGCGCGCTTTATGGTCTCTGTCTACTCCTGGCGAGGTGTCTTTTGTTATCTGCAGATGCGACGGGAATCAAAGCGAGCTACTCGATGGCTTTAACCCCTGAATGTCGTCGGAGCGAAGGCCTTTTTTGGGAGTATCTTTTTGCCTTTGACGAGCTATTGTGTCAGCGCGGCTATTTAATGAGCACCTGCAGCTACGAAAACAACGTCGACTCGAAAATACAGGCTTGGGATATAATCGAGACATTATCATTTCTGGAAATGGTATATAGATAAAGTTTAATTTTCTTTTTTCTGATTTATCTGCCTGGAAAATCCAGCAAATGTTATCGTATATCGTTAAATTTATTCCGACAGAGATACAACCCTAAATATCGAATAATTTGTGAAGCGCCTCGATATCAGTGTACTTCCGATAAAACTGGCTAATACATGAAAAATGACCTCTGGCTACGAACATCTCATATTCCTTCGGGAACAGGGAAATTATACTTTATAATATATAACAGGACGCAGGGTTGGCACGGGAAACTATTATAGCATCAAACTCCGATTCGAAAAATCCGCAGCGGTTTTTCGGGAGGGGACAAGACATCATCGTCTTGCGCAATTTAAAATCTGTCAGTGGCGCTTTGATCGATGCGCTCGGGCTATTTTAATGCCTATCAGCCGCGCGACGAGCTCGTTGCCCGGGATACATGTATGAGTTTAAACCCCTAGGGCTGCAGCTCCCGCTTCTTCATCCCTCGAGGAACTCAAAACGTCCGTGTGAACATGATGTTTAAAAGCGTATGCGACGTCGTTCTTGCTGTGTGATGTGAATAGAGAGACTCGCGCACGCCTGAGGTTATTGCGCCGGGAGCAACGGCTGATTACCACGCGTGTCGATGATCGTTCAATGTGTAAGCCCTGCGTGATGCGGCGATAAACTGACCGGTCATAATTCGTGGGAGAAATTTTCTGTCCATCCGCAAACCGTACGCTTTTTCATATCAAATATTGACCTCGGTTCAGTACACAATAGTAAAATACATGCAGAGGTAGACTGTTCGTCAATATATCGGAGGCATCATCATCAGCATCATCGTCGATTCAGAACATATTCACTGACGCACAACAAATCATCGAACTCTACAAAGCTCGGAAAAAAAATATATAAAGTGCAAATAATCGCATAACCCCAATAACGTGAATAAAATTCCAGCTTCGGGCATCCGAGAGACGGACATAAAAATAATAAAACCAGTATAGCATTCCATCAACCAGACGTGCAGAAAAATCGAGTAGCGAAAGAAGAAAGGTAAAATACGGGGGCCAGGCATTGGCGCGCATATCCCGCGGCCGACACGATTATTCAATTTGAGTAACGTCCGGCGCGCGACGCCTTCTTTCCTTCAGCTCCCCCATACGGCGCATATGTGTATACACGCGAGAAAAAAAAAACACCGTGCAAAAGTTCGGACAGGGCACGAGAGAGGAGGAAGCGCGTCTGGCGGCGTCACGATAATAGTAAAAATATTATGATAACCCGATTGGGCAATCCGCAGCGGCGCGACAACTCTATATCGAATCATCGTTATCGGATATAGGATTTGCCGGCCGAGGCGCACCGAAATCTTCGGGAAAAACCGGAGGTTCCGCCAGGACGGGAGCCTAATCCCAGAGTGGATCCGAGCCGACCACACTGGCCGCGAAATCTCGGCTGAGTATATTTGGGATGCGAGCTCAATCTAATGACAGTTTGATGCGCAGCCTCTAGGGAAAGTTTCAATTTTCAATTAACGTTTTCGTCTCCACTAAAAAGGGGCGTATATTAAAAGCGTAACATGTAAACAGGTAGATATGAATTAAAATATTCAGTAGGTGTTTCTGTTTTCGCACTGTGGTATGGGGATATGATCGAAAGAGCGTTCCAGCGATGCTCATATGAATTATTCACGAAGGGGTTGTGTCCGATTCGACGTATACGGAACGTATATACGTGCAGTCGACCATCGATAGAGCTTGTGAAATGATTAGATTCTGAACAAGTCGCTGTAATGAGATTTTGAATTCTCTGAGATTCGAAATTCATTATACTCCGTAAATGCGATTACCAAGACAACAGAAAAAGCAAAAGAATCAGAAAATCATTTCCCAAACAATCAGGACACGTTTCCACGCGGAGTAAACTCGACAATAGAAAGGTTCGTCTGCGGCAGGTCAGCGCATCGAAGCAAGATAATTTCATACCCAAAAGCGACTCTCGTCTCAGCGAATCCTCCTTTGACTCGGCCTAATACGCAAAGAGACGATGCGCACGGGATGAGCAACGGCGACGGGAAGAATAAATCCGCGTGAGAGTGCCAGCGGCGCATCTAAAATCTAACCCGCACGCGGTAGTATATTCTCCTTTCGGTATACGCATACAGTAAAAGCGACGAGCAAGCGCAGAGAGGTAGCGAGCATAAAATTAGAAAAATGGTCTCGAGAGGATTTGAAAGGATTGCTTCGCCGCCCCCGGCGAGAGTTTCAATGTTATACACGTGCGGGATTGATATATATTCCGAGTTCCAAGTGGATGGAGAAGAAAAGAGGCGCTCGCTTCCGGCGGTGTGCTCTTCATCTTGCAAATGGAGCTGCTGTGTGTCGGCTACGACGACGCGCGACTGTGAAAATCGCGGCGAGGCCTTTATTCCAATTAATTCGGATAACTTTCTTCGGGCTTAGTCGCGCGACTTGTTTTGTCAGACCAAAAGGCATTTCGATAAAATATTTCTCCATATACACACGTTCGAATATTCGCAACAAACTCATCTATATTATCAAAAGCTTTTTTCAAACAAAAAAAAATCACTCGAAAGCTTTGTCTCGCTAAGTAGAGAACAAAAGCTGAGCGGGCGAGCTTAGCGGCTCAATCCCCGCTCGCTCGCGAGGACAATAAAGCACGCGATCGATCAAGAACCGAAGAAAAAGGCCAAAATCGCGACTAATGACCGGTTTAGGCGCGCGAAAACTAATGACATCGCACTCGGCCAGCGGCTAATGGATCCCCCTTACACGCACACACTCTCTCTCCCACTGCAGAGCTCCCGAACTCCGCGTCGATGTCATTTGTAACATTATACACCGGATTCCTCTCTCGCTCGCTCGCTCGCTCTCTTCTGACGCTCGCCCGCGCGCGCACGGTGTCGGATTAATTGCCGACGGAGTAATGACGCGCCGTTACAGGAGCCGCGCGCGCGAGCCAGATAGCAATTTACGAAAGTATATCCGGAAAGCTCGCGCGCGCTCGCCGCGTGTGTCTGCCGAAAACGGATATATATCGGAGGGGGGAGTGTACAGAGACTGGTCCGGAGATTAATAACGACACTCCGTCATGCGGCACGCGTGGATTTTCGGACGGGGCGTATAGCGGGGGATTTTCCTAGCATTACGAATATGCGCGCGCGTATTCTTCAAATATAAATATCTTTCTCGATGGTTATTTCATGCGTGACTGGTTTTTGTTTAGCATTGTGCGCACTGGTCGCGTTAGCTTTGTGCATGTAAATCTGCTTGCGTAATGTGATTCTGAACGCTTTATTAAATGCTGACGAATTATCCAAGCGGTGTACCGAATGAATGACTGACGTCCGCGTGTCAACTGTTATCATCGATATCAATATCGCTAAAACAATGTATTTATAATTCAATATCCTAGCATTCTCTATAAGCTCGTAATGCAATAAGCACTTCGTATGACAATGTTTGAAAACATGGACTTAGATTATACTTTCATATGAATCCCTCTAATCCGTGTAATCTATCCACGTGACCGATCGCGCATCTCCGTATATTCGGTAAATTATTTCGCAAGCAAATCACACCCTTAAGTCGCGTAAGCGCCATACCTTTGTTATGCATGAGTCGCTTCCACGCGAGAGCAACTCCCACTGAATAAATCATTCGTCTTTCTCTTTTTCCCTGGATCTACGCACTCGAGACGAACTCAAGGATTTGCCGCGGGTCGAAGGATTAGGTGATATGAAATTGACAAAAGACGATTGTCTATTAAGAGGAGAGAAAATTTGTAACGCTTTGTGTAGACGTTTCCCCGGGTGCGCGCGTATAGAGAAATTGATGTGCAAATGCCATTATAGGATCAGCGGATATTCGCCGCCTTGCGTCTTTAATTATCTCCAGTGAAGTGTATGTAATTGGTTTCGGCTTATGACGAGTCGAGGCAGATCTGGGGGTTTCGCGCTAATTTACTTAGGTGTCACCCTGGCATTATTTATTGGCCATTCTAGTAGAAAGGTTGAGTTATATTGATTAGTATATTCTAGAGATTCTATTGTGCATTAACAATGTATTCTTTAACAATGAATTCAAATCACATCATTATAATAGATGCGACCACTTCGGTTTCCAATAAGCTGTGGGGCTCGTCTAAAAATGGCAAAAAACAGATTCGTGGGATGAATTTGATGTCAGTTGAAATTGTTTCTTTTTTTAAGCTGAATTTGCCAAAAACCGACAGTGTCAATCATTTTTTTCTGAACTAGATGAATTCAAAAGAATATATACAAACCCAGTTGCTATATCAAGGTGAAATAAATGAAAAAAATTCGCAACCAGAATCGCCACAAAAAAAAATTCGCGTCACGCACGTTGACCATCACCACTTCAATAAATATGGTGTGCACTTCAGTACGACCAGCAAGAATGATTCATCCACACAATCAGTGGTATGGGCTCGGTATGGTACGCCGCAATCTCAAAATATCGAACAAGTGAAATTATTATACTCTGGTCACACCTAAAAACACAAAAAATACTCAGCTGAAAATCGTTTACGTAAACGTCTCCGTCCATCGGACCAGACTCACACCTGTAACCAGATTTATCCAACACGCTAAGCGCAGCTGACTTGGTTCAACGACAGGAGCAGAAAAATAAAGTGTGTACGATACGCAGCAGAGGACGGTCGAACAAAACTGACCAGGAGCTCGCGCCGCGAAATCGTCACCGATACGTCGCAGACAGACCCGCGCGCACAGCCAAGTTGATTAATTTATTCGAGCATGGAAATGGCAATTAACTCGGACACCGATGACAGGCGCAGACTCAGCGCCCCGGGCACCTATGCTGGCACAGTCGTCTCTCTGCGCACACACGCGAGTTCAGGGAGGGATAGAGGATTACCGCGACCGAGCCTCGGGCACCTTTCGCTGCTGGGACTTGTTCGATAATCTGCCGATCGTTTTACTGCTCCCTCTCGATTTCTCTTTTCGTCATTCTGCGCAGCGCATCCCTTTGCGGAGGGACGCTATGTGCGATAGCCCGCGATTGATGTGTTGGCTTTGTTGATACGCAGCCGCGCGCTGTAACTGGAGGCGAAGCTGCTGGCCGATCGCATCGAAGACAAACATTTGTTTTCGAGCTTTCAAATAAACAGATACCGTATTGTCCAATCTCATAACGAATCGATCGGTTTCATTAAAAAATTATCCAGCGTCAACACACCGCAACCTTGTATTAGACGAAACCCGAAAACTTTCCATCCCCTCGTCCTCGTAAAAGTTAATCCAGCAGCTATTCAATTTGCATGTCCGCGCGATTTCTTTTTCGACGCACATCCCCCGCTGAGGCCGTCTCAGCGTCCCTAATCCCTCGGTACACCCGGTATAAATCGGCAATTTTGTACCATCCGCCGCGACGTCGTCGTTCCAGGGACTTATCCCCTAGCCCCGGCAATCCTCATCAGTCGAGGCTCTACACGCGTATAAACAGCGCACGGCGCGTCGTGTCGCCGTCTAATCACGAGAACACTGTCGTCGTCATCGTTGTCTCGTCGATGCCTCGAGACTGCGAATCAAATTAACAATGCCCGTTAACAAGCTCCAGTGTGCGGGGCACACGTACACGCAGCCCGAAATCCGTGCACCTCCCATCGGGAGGAAGGGAGAGATAAGTGTGATGCAGCGCCTGTCCGAACGAGAAGCTTGGGCAAAAGGGTTGTGACGCAATCACCGTTAAAACGTAACGCCGACGGTTACGGGGATTAGTTTATCTTCGGATGGAGAGTAAGGACTGCGCGCGTTTTCGAGTAATCAGGAGGACGACGACGACGAGGCAGTCAGTTGCGTCGTCGATATGGTTATGGTGCGCGCGCTAGTCTCCTGCGACGACGATTTCGGGGGCGTCGAGAGAAGAATCGCCCATTGCGATCAACGCTACGAGCCGCTTTTGTTTATGAAGTAGTCACGCGAAACGGTGTGCGAGGGACACACACTAGCTCGGGCTTTTTCCAGCGCAGCAGCGCGCGTTCGCCTGTTGTAAAACGATAGAGACTTTGGAGCGTCGCTGGGAACTGAGGTATCTGCGCTCTTTCTCTTCCTCTCTCTAGCTATGGTGTTTCTTGCGGGATTTATGCAGTGGCAGTTGCGCGGGACTTTCGCCGTTTTCATTTGTAGTAAAAAGTTTTCGGCGCGGACGGGAACGCTTACCCGTTCACGCTGAATTGCGCGGAGTATAATTTCGGGCTGAAGGTTTTCGTTCTCCTTTTTGAACCTCGACAACTACGCGAGAAACTGTTTTCGACGGATCTGACGATATAAAGTATCAAAAACAAGCAACATCCAGCGTTCGGTGAACGAATCCATTCGACGCAAACAAAACTGACCATCAACGCGTCCACCGCGAGCGAGCGTCCGTAGCAAAATTTACATCTGGTAGAGCCGAAGAAAATCGAATGAAAGCGCACCAACGAAAAAAACGTCACCGCAATGTCCCTTCAAAGGGATGCTTCGACAGTATCGACGAGAGCCAGAGGCGCGACAAATTTTCCTAACAATCGACGGCGCGCGCAGATCATTTTGCGAACTCTGCACACATGTCCGGCTAGATTTTACCAGATATCGGGGCTTACAACGCTCCGCTAAACGTTTTCCGTTCAATGAATACAGCCAGAGCACACACACGCGGGAAGCCGAAAGAAGTCAGCGCGCACAAATAAAGCAAGAGGCGATAATCCCTTTGCGGTGTTCGTCATCGCTCGTGCGTGATGCGGCGAGTGTCCCTTTGACGCGCGATATACACACATTTGCACGTTCATCCACGCAGCGGTCCACTTTGTCCGAAGGGACGACGATTCGCGCGTTACGCGATAAATAATAGACGCGGCGCGGAATTGCTTTTGTATTCATATTAAGCTCCGAGAGCGGGAGGGAGAGAGATAGAGAGAAAAATGAGAGGATGAGAAAGTGGAGTACGTGGTCGTTTTGCGCGAACGCGCGCGAGAGCTGAATATTTTCCTTCTATTCGGGATTAATGGCTCGGACGTATTTTATAGGGAGGGAGAGAGAGAGAGAGAGAGAGAGAGAGAGAGAGAGAGAGAGAGAGAGACGCACTCGGCGTATCTATCTATGCAGAGCTGACCGCTGTCTGGCAGAGTGTATGCGTGCGCGCGTGCGCGTGTATACCTAGCGGCCGGTCCGGTGATATATACGCGCCGACGGAAGTTTAAAAGTAAAACAAGGCACCGGCCCTTCGGGATTTAGCGAGCCGTAACTGCCGCTGCTGCACTGTATATCGTCGGCTCTCGCTCTTTTTCGGCAATCTTTTTTCCTTTCGATGCGCGCGTGGCCTCTTTTTGCTGTAGCTGCAGCAGCTCGCCGGACCTGCGGGCTCGAGCTTATCTTATCTGGCTTTTCATTTTGCCGCGCGTTCCTGTCTTTTAGCTGTCTCTAAGTCTCGGGGATATATGGGCGGCGTTATTGGTTTTGCTGCTGAGAGGATTGCGATGGAAAAGCGTCTGTTTCGTCGGCGCGTGAGGTACGAATGAACTGAACGATTGGATTGTATTTATAGCCTTCTACATTGAAATATTTCTGTGAAAATCAAATTTCTACGAATCATTGAACAAATATTCACTTAGACGAATCGCGTCCAGCAAAATTTCTCCTCTGATATAACCGAACTATAGAGTACAGGGGCGAGTGATGTAACGTCCTATCGTACGCACTACGAGGATTATTTCCGTCCATAAAAGACACGCCCGAGGCGAGCGCTTAGCGATACTGTCTTTTTCCTCGAATAAAACTGATAATACCGGTCGCCTCGAGTGCGACATGCGCGCGGACAGCGCCGGCAGAGCAGAGTTGGCCGTGCCCGGGGGCTGGGAGAGCGCGAGATGTGCCACCGACAATAATCTCGCTGTAAACATCCTCTAACGACATATTTACTCGCTTCGCCGAGTCAATTCTCCCCCGCTGCTTTCAATTTTCCGAGTGCGGATCCGCACTGTTTGTCGGCGAGAGGAAAAGAAGGCAGCGGCAGCCGTCGCTGCGCCGGGGGCTCTTTTAAATTGGCGACTTTTCGGTCAACAATCGACTCTTCCGGCTGCGGGGAGGCTGCGGGAGGGAGGGAGAGCGTGCAGTAGGCAACCCCATCCACGGAGCGCGCGCTCGGGACGCCCTACGGCTATGCTATAATGGCCGCAGGAACGGCGCTGAGAATTTGAAAAGAAACCACCCTCGCGCGAGAGAGCGTACACAGATCGAGACGTTGCGCGATGGAAATTCGGCGGGGCGATCTTCAAAGGAAAACTCGACTCGTCGGCAGGATGCCTGTGTGTACCAGCGCGAGCTCTTCTTACCGCTTGCCTGGCTTTGCCTTTGCCGCCTCCTATACGCGCGCATCGACGACAAGGATCTTTTTAGCGAAAACGACGGAGGGAGAGGCGCGCCTTTTTCGCTTGGCTATGCACTTTCTGGCTGGCGAGAGCGCGAAAAAGAGGAGAGCTTCTTCCTTCGATTTCTCCCCCTGACTCGAGCTAACAGCTTGTTGCTTTTTCCCGGGCCTTTTTCAACTTTGGTCGTGTGATTCTTCGACGAGGAAAAGTTGGACCGACGAAAGAGCTGAGCGAAGAAATTTTGTAACCGAGAACAAAAAATTCTCTGAGTGAACAATCCCTTCCTTCACCACGGCGACAACTCGATTAAACAAAGACACGCACGCTCCTGCCAAATTAAACAGCGCCGCGGTCGGCTACGCGAGCGCGCGAATAAAGAATCCCGCGCGGCCGCAATCTCCAGTTCCACTGTGCACACTACGCCGCCCGCGCCGCTGACAAACATTAACATGCAAATAGCGTCGTCCGCGCTGCAATCGTCTTTGCGGTCGGCCGTCGTAATTGAATGTGGCGTTAAATAAATAAGCAGTTTCAAGCCGCGCGCGCGGTAAGCTTCCTTCGCCTCCGCGCCTTGAACTGGCCCGCAGCTTCGATTAAAGCGACTTCCGCTCGCGCAGCGTCCTTTTTCTCTCCGTCTCTATCTCACGCACTAGCCGCAGCCGCTAATTTGCGGTCGCCCGACAAAGGGCTACCGCGCACGGCTACCGTACGCGCCCTCGCGGCTTTTGCGCTGTGGGCGCGAGAGACTTTGAATAATTGATCGCCGCACTACTGTAATACCTGCGCCTCCGTGCGAAAATTGCCGCCGAGAGCTGGCCGCGCGGATTTAGTTGAATTTAAACCGCGCTGGCATTCTTTTTTTGAGACAATAAAACTGAATTATTAACAACGCGACTGCGCGTGAATAATGCAAAAACTACACCAACAGTCAGTATTTCAATTTAGCTAAAGAATAATTCATCTCGCGCGACTCTCTCCCTGCGGACCAAACCAGTAGTCAAGACAAAGACAATTAATTTTTTTCCCGGCTGCCTTACGCTCATGATTTATGAACGCATGAATAAATTAGCACCTCGAAATATACCTGGTGCTTCGCTGTATTAAAATAAATGCAAAGTGAGAGCGGCGGTCGATTCCCCGTCCAAACAAACGAAATCGGGTGATCAAAGGAAAAAAGTCAACCCCGACCTTGCCGCAGAAAAAACCGGCGGACAAAGTCGCGACAAAGTGCGTAACTTACGCTCGCGCGTACATAAACCGTGCGTGCGCTTTTGCGGTGCGAGAGAGCCGCTTACCGAGAAGTCGGCGCGATAAACTCGGGCGACTTACGAGCGACTTCGCGGTCACCTCGATATACTTGCCATGCGGTGCGCGCTCAATCCGCACAGAGCCTATATACTCGACCTTTATCACTTGCGAACTTTGAAGTCGATGAAACGCTTCTTTCTGACTGCAGGCCACGAGAGAAATATGCGCAACCGTTCGAAGGTGCGTATGTGGATGAGAGGAAGACTCGAAATTTACATTCCTCGTTCGGCACGGACGAAGGATTTGCGAAGTCCTCCTTTTTTCACCGACTGAGGGAACTGAAGAAGCAATTTTTTTAGCGCTGGGATCTCTCTCTCTCTCTCTCTCTCTCTCTCTTTCTCTCTCTTGTGTCTGCAACCGAATGAATTGCTTCTGCGGTGGCGTAAATTTAGTAGCATTACAAGGGAATGCAATAAAATTTGTGTTAAACTTCTCGATGGTGCTCTCGGCTTCGTGAAGGCTTCCAAGATTTGCCCTTCATAACTGTTCAGCGAACGATATTTAAACTTCTGGATTATTGCAAGAAAATTTAAAGTTTAATCATAACAGTAAGTCTTAATATGAATTTCTTCGTTTTTATGGAATTGATCCTGCTAAGTGCACGAGCAGCATCACTTTCGCCGAAGAAACTTGCGTATAGTCAGAGAGGCGAAGATATACTATAGCGATGCACGACCCTCATAGCTAAAGGAAATCTCATGCAAAGACGGCGAGCAAACATCTTACATATTTTCTGCGGACAGAACCAACAACGGGCGAGCTGCTCTCGACTGGAAGTCGCGAAAACTTGTGTAATTTCCGGAGCGAGCTTAGATGCACCGAGGGAAATTGAATTAGAAAAGTTTTTGGTTCCTAACGCGAATTCGCAGCATCTCCCGATGCCCGGCAGACCAATCGTCGAGGAAGTTTTAAGAAATACAGCGAGATTTTCTCTCATTCGCATATCTGAAATATCGGCGGATTATAACGCGGTAGGTGTCTAATGTTTTATGCAAGTGCCAGAGTGCAGTTAAGAAAGTTCTGTTCAAGATATATCCTTATTTCACCCCAAAACAAATCATCTATAAATGGGCCAAAATGACAAGGCTCACCTCTTATCGACCACCCCAAAGTAATATTCGCCAACGAAAAAAAGAAATACGAAACGCGAAATTTTTCATGCAGACGTGGCGGCTCGGGGGCTATCCTTTAACACAGCCGCGCCGGGATTCTTTTGACGATTAGCGCGGGCGGCGCTGCACAATTATACGAGCACGAGCCAGCGGCGCACGTACGGTGCGAAGCATAAACCGGGACATAAACCGACGCTGAGCTACTGCAAGGCTGGCGGGACGCATAAAGCATGAAATACGAAATGCAGTGCTTTGTGACAGATGCCGTTTATGAACGGAGCGCGTGCATATTGCGTGCAACCAAGTGAGCGACCCCCAGCGCTCGAGAATGCAGAGGCTTAATAACGATCGGCAAAATTACCTGCGAACGGCTTGTTGCTTTTTTGCTGAAGGATTATTATTATATTCTGATTCCTGCTCAAATAACTTTTACTTCTGGAACCTCATTATTTATCCTAACGCAAGTTTCGATTATCGTAGTTCTGATGGCGAGTGCGCTTTAAAACCCCTCTGCAACATTAACGCAAACCGTCGTCGCTCCGCAACGATGAAGCTCGACGAAAACAAGAGAGCTCGAAAAACGAGAGTCAAAAGAAGTATACAGAAAGAGATTGGACGCGCAGACTGCAGGAAAAGCGAGGAGGCCAAAAAAGCCGCGGAGAAAAGGGAGAAAGGGAGTTAATCAGAGCGCGCGAGCGAGCCCTTGGGTCGTAAAAAATTTTAATACTGCGCGGCTGTCCACTTTCGCGCCCGTCCATTCTCTCGCCGACACACACGCGCAGCCGGTTCCACCTTTACAGCCCGACGTCTCGCACGCGCCGCTGCATCGGACCTTTTGTCGACGCGACCGCCGGACACAGCCAAAAGGGCGTCACTATCTCTCGACGCGGCCCTTTTTTTCATTGCATTTTTTATCGATGTAATTCAACGCGGCTTCGCGCCTTTTTCAGCGACAATTCACGCATCGCGATTTTCAGGCGCGAAATTGAGCGGGCGCGACAAAATTGCAAAAGTCGGCGCGGTGTAAAATGCCGAGCGACGAGGGGGGAGGTGTCGCGCGCAATGTAACGCGCGTGTATAGCCGGGCTTTGTAACGCGGTGATTAATAATTTCGTCGGCGGGCGCGGCGTTGCGGAAACTTTTCGCACCCGCGCTTTTTTGGGAATGCAGAGGAAAGGCGCCCTGGAGGGTCGGCTTTTTCGAAAAAGCTCTTTCCCGGCGTGAAATTTTTATTATTTTACCAAAGCGCACAGCGACGAGCGACGGACAATTAAAAAGGTTGCTTTTTCACGACAGGTGTAATTCGAAAGTGATGATGTGACGAGAGTCCATATTAATTGCTATATATTTTAATGAGAATGTTTTACGTTATACGAGCGAGCAGTCAGAGTCGGGGTAGGGGTTAACCAGACACGTATTACATCGGCTAAAATTCGACATCAGCCCCTCGTTATTCCTGCAGCAGCAGAAGGTAGCAAATATTTGTCCGAAAATCTGGCAAAAATGCAGGAGCCCACCGGAAAAATGCGTGCACCCTTTTACCCCAGTCCCCGCGCAGCAGACGCGATACATTATGAACACTCGATATAGCGTGCAGTATATTATCGCTTTTGATTAAGCTAAGTTAAAATTTCCTCCAGGGCGTTCGGCGGCCAAAAAATGCTCGCGTTGCACTTGCTGCCGCTGCAGTCTATCTATCGGCAAAAAGTACCACTCGACGCGAGACAATAAAAAAAGCAAAGAGACCGCTCGCGCGTGTACGCGTTTTCAGTCGCCGCCGGTGGAAACGAAAAAAATCGAGCACCAACGGGAGCGAATGAACAAAAAAGAGTAAATACACGGGAGTTCGGCGCTTTTTTTCATTTCCATCGAGTATGATCGAAGCGCATTCTCAATTAAGCGCTCGAGTGGGGAGAGCGAGACTTCTAGTCTGAGGCGCGTGATAGTATAGTCGGGCCGGATTCACGATTAATTTATACCGCGGGAAATCTCGAAAAATGCCAGACATGTGCTATTTTTTCGCTATGCAGTGCATAGGCTACCTAAATAAAAACATATACGACTAAAATCCTTCCCACGACTCTGTTGGAGTTTTTGTTAAAACTTAGATTTAGTATTTTGAAATATTATTCAGTTCTTGTTTTATTGTAGCTGGGAAAACCCAAGAACAGATGCCGTGCCGAGTCCGTCACCGAACTCGGCAGCGCATCTGCTCGTTTTATAATTATAAGCTTCTCGAAGACGCGGTTTGTTTGTTGCCTACGAAAAATACGTGCGACAAACACGGCAATTAGGGATTAAGAAGGAGCGCGCACTTCGCTGAGTGCGCCCTTTTTATGATACTCAGGTTGGGGGCGGGGGCTATTAAGAAGGGTCCGTCCGCTCACGCTTCGACCGCGTCGTCGCGTACCTGGATATCGGCAGCGTCCCTCCTGCGATCAGCCGTAGGACCGCGTCACCGAGGTATTGTAATACCCTCAGCGGAGGGTAGCAGTTAGTTCTAACCGAATCGAGCAAGCGAGCAGTTGTCCAGTCGAACGCTTCACTGACATCTGACTACGCTGTCATACTTGTATTAATTTCTTGCTCCTTTTTTTGTATTAATAAATATATTCACCGTGAGAAGTTATACCCTGCTTGATTTTTATTTTCAACAGACTCATAATTTCTCTGGTAAAAAAAGTCAATTGCCCAGTACAGAAGGTCAAGCAAAAAAGGCAGGCAGCAACAAAAACATATCATAAGACAGTGTGAGCACAATACACGCCCGCATGCTACAGTCCAACCTCGTAACACATCACGATCTGGCGCGCGTTTTTTTCATCTGCATTGTGCGAACCCATTGAAAGTCCCGGCCGTCGACGGATTATCACGAGATCCTGTGCGCGGTCACGTTCCCGCTCTCGTGCACATCCACCTGCGATGGATTTTTAGGCCGTCGGCGATGTCCTCTTTTTCTCCATCCCCCTCGACACCTACATGCCGGATCGTGCTTCGCTCGAATCACGATCGCTTTGCTCGAAACGTTGATGACACCGACGACATTCGTGATATAAGAGCTCCTCGAGGGCGATGAAGGATTGGGGTTGCGATCTTGAAACCTAGAGCGATTCATTCTCGCGGATTATAGGGGCTACTAGGGTGATCTAGTTTGTTTTGTTTGCACCTATCGGATAGTCTGATGGGATAATATTTATGCCCGATAAAGTAATGCGAGTTCATTGGGATGCTCTCGTATCCAAGCTGTTTGGAATCCGTTAATTTATCGGAACCTCGTTTTTATGCCATTAAATATCCTCACGCAATCCAAATCGTCGAACCATTGCAAACGTATTTATTACAGTTCACGCTTTTCACAACAGCAATCCATTAAGCGAAAAAGAGAGAAAAAACAGTGGATCGCAAGAGAGAGCGAGCTAGAGAGAAAGCGAAAACTTGATCCTTGCTTGATGAAGAAAAAAAAACTCGCCCATAAATCCCTCGGCCAGCGTCGCACATACGAAAGACTCCCCCTCGCTAAATAAACATCTCCCATTTGAAAATCAATGGGGCTATCCTTCTTATATTATATAATCCATTATGCCGCATGAATGGAAGCAACACACTCGCATTATGCCGAGAGCTTAGGCCCGCGTGATCGAGGAGGTTCCAAAGACACGGCGTATTGTGTGCGATCAGATACGAGGAGGGACGAGGAACGTATATACATATATCTTGTGTGTTATATGCAGTGCATCGGGGAGAGCAGGGCAAGTGCACCAAATCGATCCATTGTCGCGTGACCCGATTCCGGGCAGGTTGAATCACCTCGCGACAAAGGCGCGCAGCCACCATCGGCGTGCATTTTGACGTCGAAGGTGCCTACATCGAATGCATATATGGTGTACATCTCCAGACGCGTGAGCGCCTCAGAGTCGAAAACCTCGGAAAGAATAAAGGAGAGAAGACGCGCCGAGGCAGACACAGCGACGCCCCGTTCATGGGAAACTTCTGGACGAATGCACGGCGATCAGTCAGGCCCGATGCGACCTTATATTAAGAGCCCTTTTTTTACGCCTGTAACCGCCCTCTCACTCTCTTCTTTCTACAATGTCGCGTCTCCTCCTAGGCTGTGGCGTCTTCTTCTTTTCTATTTGACGCAGATCAAACGACCGACTGTGTGACAGATACGTTGCTGTGTTTCGTCGAACCAGTTTTCCTCTTTCTGTTTTCGAACGAAAACAGAGGGCGAGACCAGACATAAAGGAGGACCCGATACGAACTGTCGTGACTCGTCTTCATTAAAAACTTCCTTCGGGTTCGACAGTTCTTTGGGCAGGCTCCACTGTCGAAGGATGAATCAAGAGAAATATGACGATATTTATATTATATTCTCTGCGAGATCTTTCTGATAAAGCACTGATAAGATTGGAATTACATAATAGATGAACAGCTACTTTCACGAAAGTCTATTCAATCGCATTATTTTAATAGAGCTAATGTAAATTTTAACTTGCAAATCTCTTTGACCGCCAATTTTAAAATTACTCCAGCTACGGTAATTTCTGGAAGATAAATAAATGATCAAAGACGGTCGTTAATACGCATATTACAAGGGGGTTTAAAAATAGATAAGGAATGCATCCTTCTACATAGTGTTAAATTCCGTATACAAAATAATCGAAAATGGCCGGATAATCTACTACAACGTAAACAACGATTTGGTAAGCAAATAAAAACAAAAAATAAATCCAATTTTAAGGATTAAGGGATTCCGAAGAATAACACTGATCTATCCAACCGATTTGCTACATTAATATTAAAATCATCCAAAGCCAATCGCTGACAATTCATTATACTTATCCGACCTACTGCAGACGACGACGACGTCATGGAATTAATAAACTCCCATTCGTCTACCACAATAACGCCCGTACAATTCCACTTACACATCGGCCTATAATGCATGCAGGAGTCTCACAGTACACGCACCGACATCTCGTTTTCCCACTCCCGAGGAATGTTTCCTCAACAAGAGGACGCGCAGCTGCAATAACATCAACGGGGCCCGAGAAAAATTGATTCAAGCGCGCGGCTGAAAGGACCCAGACGAGCGTTAGGTACACACGCATCGGCCGAGAATGCGACGGCTCATTACCAATACACACCGTACAAATCATACGTTTTCTCTGCTGGCGATCGTTATCTTGCGGAGAAATTTTTCCGAATCGCTGGCCGCGTATTTTTTTAACGATCGACCCGACTGTACGCACAATGCCCGGGCTCGCATACCCGAGAATTGAGTGAGCCGCGTTACAGGATAACATGCGAAGAAAAGGAGCGGAGAATATGAGCTGCTGCGGTCGAACGTATACGCGGGAGAGACGTGAATAAGGATCTAATGGATTCAGAAGTGCCAGTGTTTTCTCAAAGCGAAGAGCCAATATAACGCAGCGTTGATTTATATCTCTTCACGCTGATGACTGACACGCGCGCGCGTTTGTAACAGACGTCTCTTGCTGACCCCGACGACGTGTTGTATATATGAGGAATGAGACACCATGACCTGAGTTCAAATGTATGCAAAGCCGTAGTAACGACGACGTTTCTTGAGGTTGAACTGGTACGTGAGAGAGAGATATCCGGAGCAATGCTCGTGGTCATGAATGCAGCTATACGTCGAAGTAAAATAAAGTGGCGAAGAGAGAAAAAATTATTTAAAAAATCAAATTCAGAATAAATATAAAACGGAGGTTATAAAGGCTTGCTCAGGAAAAATGAAAAGAGAATCAGAGAGGCAGGGAAAGATTACGAGCGCATCTCCTGATCAGACGCGATGGGGTCGTTTTATCTGTCGCCATTACTTGGCGGGGAAGAGAGCAGGTTCTTTTTCGCGGGCGACTGCTGCAGCAGCTCGTTTTAATGGTAACAATTAAAAGCCTGTCGCGCGCGGGCATTCGCGAGAAACTAATTATTGCGGCTGTGCGCCTTTGCAGATTTTACGAGTGTCTGTCTCGAGTCCAACCTTTCCTTGTTCCCCGAAAACTTATTTGTCCCTCCTTTTTTCTGAGAGCCCTTTCATATTCTCGAGTCGCGATAATGCGCAGAATAGGGAATCGCCGAGAAACGGCGCGTTTTATTATTCCACGCGATTTTTAAGTCGCGCTAATTAGCTAATTAGGAATAATCCGGGCCTTCTGCGCTCTTCATAACGAGATTTATTGTTTCAGTGGAGGCATTCAATGGATTCGGATATCACGACGACTCTGAATACTAGTCGATGGATACCGATAAGAGGGCGCAAAACGGAATAATTTTAAAAATTGCTAAAACAGTCGTGAAGGGATTTCATATTGACGAAATTAACGATTTTAACGGCATGTACTCACGGAATTTCATAAGGTTGGACATTTTCGGGACTCAAACTCGGAAGTGTTAGTCATTCGGCGACGAGAATTCATATCCAGCGGGATTCACACATAGCATTAAACTGCGCACGTACCTTGTTAGCATATTATCTCCGCGCGCGACGCGTAATTATGCGTGAGTACATGACTGGCACGCGACTCTATCTGATAGTGAAAAGATGAGCTGAGGCACGTACCAGCTGACGTGGGAAGTTCCCGATTGTCGCTCTCGATTTAATTATTCACCTTCAGCGACGATTTGCTCGGCATTTTCATGCTAGAAAAATTGTGGGGTGTGCAACCGGTTCCAGATGCTTATCTGCATAGATACTAATCCCGCACCTAACAAAAATAGCCTTAGTAATTACTCAAACGGAACTGTACTATTCATCATTCGTAGCGCTTTTAATTCCGAAGCTGTTCAGTTTTATTCAATTTTTTTTATTATAATACGCTCTAAATTTCAAAACAATTTAGGGCGGCAATAAAAGCAACGATCGCTATCATCACCTCGCGCAAACGACACTCACATATGCGAGTATGCATTAGCATGCGACCGAGCGTTGTTTTAATAAAAGCGACGCGCCGTGTATAGTCTCTAATTTCGCCAACAGTACGGGGCGTGAAGAATGTAAACGCGCGCTCTTACTGGCGCATTTTTTCCAATCCAATCGACGCTACGCCCCGCGCATAATAAAACGAAAGCTCGCCGTCGAATTCCGTCGTAATCGTGCGGCGATTACGAGCCCCGCTATCTCTCACTCTTTTTCGACGCCCTCGTCGCCTTCATTCCAGCCAGTTCAATTACAAAGGGCCGCACGCGCGTATATTGGCACCTTCGGACGATTTTATTCGCGCCGCCGGAAAGCTCCGCGAATTAAAGTCGAAAAAAGGAGAAGCGCCTTGAAATCGAGGGCGTAACTTGCCATCCAGTCGCCAAATGAAATCGTTGGAATTCGTACGAGCAAACGTTAGCCAAGCGGCTTGCTGCGCGCGAGCTTTCGAAAAGACCCTCCGATTGAATTAATGCATCGAGTTTTACTTTATTAAACCGCGTTTTTCTTTAATCTGGCCGAGTTAGATCATCTCGTAGGCAGACTCATCCATTTTGTTTACAAAAATTACTTCTCGTTGCCCCGATATAATTTTTTAGGCACACGCGAAAAATAAACGCGACATACGAACGTCATTTATGAATAGCGGAGCGCAGACGTATCAAATCTAGCAAAAAATTTCTCATTTCTTATGGAAGCATGCGGTGTATACGCAGCCGCCCGTATCATATCACTTTATCATCTCGAGCGCGGCAGATTCACAAACGTCAGGAGAAAGAGAAAAAAATGCCTGCTCTGCTCTATGCCCGATGCGACAAAAGTAACAAATGCATACAAATGCCGTGGACCGCGTAATGTACGGAACTTTTTCTCGGGTTTTTTCTCGCCCACGAAAATACGAAAAATCATGCAAGCTAATCAATATTCCATTCGCACTCTGGCTGGCAATAAAGCATCAAAGCAAAATGTTCGCGCACAATGCTCTCCCGCGTATGAGCATCGAAAAAAGCATGCGTGTACCAAAAAAACAAGACAAAACAACGAGTGCAGGAGCACTGGCCACATTAAACCTACAGGCCGAGAACGTGCAGTGGACAAAAGGCGCGGCGTCGAGTCGCACAAAAGATACGTTGGGGTCAAGCGGATAAAGCACATAAGCCCCAAAGGTAGAGAGGGACCCATGCGGGACTATATAGGTGGCAAGTGGTCGCGAGAATGGCGCGTGCATTTCCATCGGCTCAGTCAGCGTGCGCGCGATCGCGGTTTTACGAGGAACCTTCTGTGTGCCTCTTTATGAGTGCTTCTAGACCGATTCGACGGCTTAGGTTGCGCGGGTGGGATTAGTCTGATCGGCTGATGCAGTTGTGACTCATATGCACTATAATTGATAAAAGTTTAACAATATTTGTTTCTCACTTGAAATATCAGCGTGTCGTATCAACCAGCCTCCGCGTTCGCTGATTGAAAAAGAATCGCATTCTCCCGACCCCGACACACTCCAGCGACTCTTTTTCCCCCCGACGAAGACGACCGGTTTTATTTGCCTCTTTCCGCGACTACCGCGACTACCATACTTTACTGCACGACAAGATGAGACACTTGCTCGGTCGCCTCCACCTTTTTTCCAATGCCTTCGTCGCGAGTTTGTATGTACGAGCACGCGCAGACGGACGACAAACACGAGCGGCTAATTGACAAGCCGGATAATTGCGTTCGATCATCGAATTAGATTTTAGCGGGAATGGAAGGATCGGCATTGCAGACCATAGTCGCGCGCGCGCATACGAGCCTCGCGATCGATAGGTTTTGCTTTTTGCGCCGCTGCTTGACGACGTGCTCTCCAACTGATTGAGACAAATTGAGATTTAATTGATTAGGCTACTTGCATTAGGTCATTGCGAGCTTTTGCTCGAAAATGTACGAGGTAAATACTGTCTGGTGGCTGATGGATCTGCAAACTTCATTAAAGTAACATAACAAATCCAGCATCTAAAAAAATGAGCTCTATATCTTTGATAGTCCACATTCAAATTTCCAGTAGGAAAGAAGCGGTGGCTAAAACGACCTAATAACTCATAAGAGAGAAAGAAAGAACCCTTCCGACAGAGCGCGAAAAAAAGTGAAAGCCGAAGAGGCGGAATAATCGAGAGGGCGATTCCCTCGCGAGACTCCTGAATAAAAAGTCGATAATCGCGGCGCATTTGCATGATTCCTTTATTTTTCTATCCAGTGTCCAGCGTCCCGGCCACTCTCATTTCTCTCTCTATCTCTCCCCCGTCCGTTTCGGCGCATTCCGGACACAAAAGATTGACTAAGCACCGGGAAAGGCATCCACCGCTCTCAACCCCGTCGCCTTTGCGCGTAAAAAATTTAGCCATATCCTCGGTCTCTCTTTCTAGCACTGCTGTGCGCGGTCTCTCTTTCTCTCGATTTGAGAAACGGTCAGACCGGATGGGAAGCGTATATTTTTTCTTCCACGCAGAGTCGAGGCGTATATATCTGCTCGCGTAGGAAAATGAAACCGGTAACGTAGCGGCATTGATGGATACATTCGCGGAGTCGCTCTTGCCAAAATGGCTGGATTATGCGCGCGGTATAAATACGCAATTTTCGGAATACGTGTGCGAGGGGGAAGAGCCGAGTCGCTTGTTTTCGATCGCCCAAATGATATGTTGAGCGGAAATGACCGGGGATTAGTCTCAGGAAAAATTAAGATGGTTATTGTAGAAATTAGTCGACTGGAATCGTGGCTTATTGTCGTGGAAGAACGCGTGAATCATATGACGCTAGTATGTGGAAAGATTGAGTGGAGGCTATCGATATAAATCCATGTCTCGGAGATACGCGCGCACTTAACGAGTACATCATCGAAAAATAAATTTGAACTTCACATATAGTCATTAATCGCGTAATACAAAACGGCCTAGTGGATACCAGAGCGTCGACTCGGAAATCCCACTCGGCTCGGCATAATTAGTAACTTAAAACGAGACTAATCTCCTTATCCCCGTAAAATAGAAAAGCCGAACAATGTCCCCCCTGCTCTCGCTGCCAATAAGCGAACAAACCAACGAGAGAAAGGCACAGAAACTCCTAAAAAAGCGGCAAATCCACCCGATGACTGACTGCGAACAAAACCTCGGCTCGTTATGTCCGATTAATCCGACACACGCGAGCCACTCGCGGCCGACAGTTCCAGGGCGAAATCTAAAAAAAGAGAGAAGCGAACGCCCCGGTCAATCCAAGGGTGCACGTACGTGCTCTCGGGCGCGACTTACTTTTTCTCCGCTGTCCTCGAAACCTCAGAGAGCCGCTGCCAATTATGCGCCGACCAACGACAATACGATGGACTTCTCCCCGCGCGCGCACGTGTATTTACGCGGCACAGCCACACGGGAGAGCTGTCTCGGCATTGTTGCGCGTTATATTCTGTTATCGTTTTCGGCTATTGAGAGAGCTGCAGCATTGTGTTCGCAGAGCCTCTCCCCCGCTAGCCGAGTTTTGACCATTCTCCCCTATTAGCTCGTTCGCATTGCCTACACTTTTTTCGTTCTTCTGTATTCGCCTCGGATTTTTTTCGGACGGACTCTTTATCCTCTTCCCCCTTTGCGCTAGTTTTTTGCTGGATGTTTCGGTGTCGCGACCCTAGGATACGTTTCGATGATCTCCCATTCACGGATGTTTTGGATAGTTTTCGATAGTTACTCCCCGTCGCGTAGGGAAATTTCGATAAAAAAAAGTACTATTTTCATAGCGGGAATTGTTTGGGCCGATTTTCACGCTTGTTGTTGATTTCAGGAGGGCTTTTCAAATGTTTGGTTTGCATTTACATAGAAAGGCCATCGCTTGAAATTGGCAAAATAACGGAGCGGAGTATACAACAATCGAAAAATATGTATTATACATTTCATAGATATTTATAAATTAATAAATTGTTCGTACTTACTGCTCGACGATTGATATGGATGAACATTGTCTTATACATTATAACTCACACGTATAGAAATCTCAAAGAGACAAAATCAAATATTGATTGAATATATAACAAATATATCACGAGAAAAGCAGCTTTCCAGACTCTATTTCCATCCAAGATTTATCACTCGAGCGCACTTCTTCAACAAATCTCCTTATAAATCAAAATACCCCCACCGAACTCACACACGCATCTTCATCGTATCCTCCCTCCAATACTCAAGCAAATAGAAAGCAGCCGCGTCGCTGTCCATTCCTCTAATCTTTCCCACACAAAGCCGCGCACGCGATCCCTCCTCGACTTCTCACACATCGCTCATCCCCGATACACCGTCACCTTGCTTTTTTCCACGGCGTCCGTGGACCCCACGCAGACACCGACCTCATTTCCATATTACACGCGGCAGAGGAGTATCATACTGGCTACCTACACAGACATACACACAATAGCTCTCGTCCATGCACATCCCCCACGCGCATTAACGTCGGACGCGCACATGGCGGCGCAGCGAAATAATGTACGACCGCACGGGAGGACATATCGGGGACATCGGAATGCCACTTCCGGTGCGCGCCACCTGGCCGTCGCGGCAGAGCGTGAAAGGGGCTCGCTTAATGCCACCGTCGCCGCCGCTCGAGGCTCCGCGTGCGCAGTGCAAGGGAGAGCTTCGACTGCGATGTAAGTGAGAGAGGGAGCGATAAAAATGAGAGAGAGCGGCAGCGAAGGGCAAATTGATTTTATTCAAATCACTTGGATTTGGGGGAAGCGCGAGCTAGTGCCGGACTCGGGAGAGCTGTTTTTCGGGAAGTGTGAATTGATGGCCCTCTTGCGATTCGAGCTAGTCGAGGCCGAGCTAAAAGGGTAAAGCCTTTTTTGTGAATGCATAATTGTACGTCCGCGCGACTATATTTTTATAGCCGTTTCAATGGAACAACGTACCAAAAATAAACAGCGCTACTCTTTCACGAAAAAAGGGCATGAGGGGAGCAGCGCGTATACAATCGGCATCACATAGATCACCTACTGCGCGTGAGCGCCGATTCTCGCGCGCGTTTTTTCTCGGCACGTCAAAATCGTCAGTCGAACTCGCTCACGCGTAGTTCACGCACGTGTTTGCATCCATTACGAGTGGCCTTTGAATTACTGCTAATGGTAAAGCGCTTCTCTCCGGCGCGTTCTTTATTTCAGGTTTTAATTAATAGGAAGGCGGCGATGGCCGAGCCCAAGTGCACGAAGCGTGAGAAAGTCGAGCGTGGGTGCGAACGGAAGGGCAGATTAGTCCCAGGTAATATGTGGAAGTAGCTCTTTAATTAGCGATGTAAGATATGTCATGCCGCATTGTTTGTCAATAGATACATTTTAAGATTACTCACGTGTAAGCAAGGCTGTTGCTCTCCTGCGACTTTTGCGCTACTCTTCAGTCGCAGTCATCGACATAAGCTTCTCCCACTGTTATCAAGCGATTTCTGAAAAGTAGATTCGAATTATGATTAGTGGGTACAGGACCTGAACGTCAGAACGTCTTAATCGCAACCCTCAATCAGACCTCGAGAAAAAAGTAAGCCAAGAACTCCCGATGAGATCCTGCCTTACCTCCGTCTCGAATGCGTTAGTTGGCACAATTCAAACGAAGCATCCATATCACGGGCGAGCGAACGCAGCGAGGCGTCGAGGCGCATCCAGGCCGCAAGGCATTCGCACCACGCAAGAGTAGCCCGCTACTGTCGTACACGTAGGGGTATACGCACACAGACACAAGGGCAGCTGGGAGAGAGCAGAGTGCGCCGGCGGTGCGACGTCTCGTTGCATATAAATCTAATGGGGCGCAGAGGCGTCCCGGAATCCTTGGCCGCCTCGGCGGCGTTTATGGCGAATATCCGTGCACCGCAGCGCGCGATATCTCCTCCGCGAGAGCGGGGCGGATTTATGCGCCGGGCGCTACTGCCAAAGCTACTCCTAGTCGCGCCGACGTCATCCGTGAAGCTCGTAAAGACGCCGAGAGATAATTAAATTATGGGGATAAAAAGGGCCGCTGTACTGCTCGCGCGCGCGGGTGTGTCTTGCGAGAAAAGAGACGCGAGGGAATGCGCATAAGGGAGCGTCGTCGCGGTGAAAAGTCATAAAAGCACTTCGACCGACAAATCTGTATAATGTTTCGTGATTTTTATCGCCGCGCCCAGTTATACGGCCAGATTCGACGGCTGCGGGTTGCGGGAGCGATTTTTATGCCCGCGCATCGGCAAAAATTGAAGATTTTTATTGCCGCGCGCGAGTGTGTCTGCGCGTACGCGCCGGGAATAATTTCTGCGTATGCGTGAGAGCTAGCTCGGGGCGTTAAAGTAATTGGACGGCGGCGCGCTACCCGCTTGCGCGCGCGCTCGCAGCATCAGTGTGACGTTTCCGAAAATCTCCGGCTCGACTTTTTTATGGCTTGTTCCGTCTGACGTTTATTGCCGCGCTGCCGCTCTCTCGGATGATTAAGATGTTTACGGATTTGAAGATATATTTATTTCGGGAGTCTGGACTTTATGGCGCATCCATCGGAATAATTGGTTTGCTTTAAAGCCGAGCGATCCGCGCGTTGATGAATCATTGTGCTTCTTTTTGCTGCAGGTGTAGTCGCTCGAATATCATGAAACGTTTAAAGTGTGTACGCTCTACGCCTACGAACATAACTCTAATACTGATTCGCAGTTGCGCGGCGCTTGCAGTAGTAAGGGTAAATTACTACCCGAATAGTTAGCATATTCTCGAAACATGATTAAACGCCGCAAGGCGTCCGAGACGATTAACGTGATCCAGCATCGCAGATTAACTGGACGACGCGCATTCCTTATCTAGAGTGCGACGACGATGAACGTTAGTTACTGATCTATACATTATTCCAGGCAATTATAATAGTTCAAGTCGCTTGAATAAAGGGGCGGAATTCTTTTTGATAAATTATTAAAATTTACAGCTAGTGCAACTGTTACCTGATGTAAATAATGAACGTTAATATACGGAGAAGAGAGAAAATAACACCCCTGGATGATGCCGTACTGGTAAATAATGCAAAAATCTTTGTTCCGAGAATCGACGAAAATGCGATGATTAATTCAAATGTGTAATTAACAACAATTACATGGCTTATTTCGCGAGCATGAAGCGAACGCATCTGATGTGCAAATTTTTATTATGAAAAATTAACCATTCAATTCAAAATTCAAAATAACTGATTCAGTTCATGCTTATTTAAATACGCGAAAAACAAGATCATTTTCTTGTCTTTCCATGATCCAGAATAGAGTAAATATAGAATCGTCTTAGCTCTTGCACACGCACACACACACGCACACACACACGCACACACACACACATACATACATACATATAAATAAATAAATAAATAAATAAATATATATATATATATATATATATATATATATATATATATATATATATATAGAAACACCTTGACGTTTCATAAATTCAAGTGCACAGGCGACAACTCCGCCGAGCAACAACAACAGCGAGTATACAAGTGCCTAGCAGTCGTAAACTAGCGCGAAAGGGTTGAGAATCTTCGGGCGCGAACGACATCGCACGGTTTTCGGTGACAAACTTCTGCTCGACGCTGTACAGGAACTTGAGCTAAATGGCATAATACTTCATTGCGGCGCGACGCCGCGAATACCACTGAGAAGCATGAATAAAATTAATCACCTCTTCGCTCTGAGACGATGGAATGCAATGCGATTTTTCGAAAAATAAAGCATCTTACCAATTTGGTTATTATATGAACGGAGTTTACTGGTTCGTAACGACTATACACAGAACAAATTTAAATGATTAATGATGACAATTATTTTCAATGCATCTCGTATCAATATTTCTTTTTTTTACATCATTTGCGTTATTAACGTAACGATTTTTTCTCTCGAAGCTAGCAGACAAAAAGCTCGATCCGAAACCCCGGACGATAACGTTTCGACTCTAAAATGCTGTCGCGATTTCATTGTCCAAAAGAAATTCGATGACGCAAGTGACAGATTTGACACTTTATTACGGGTATTCGGCTAATTCATACTCGGCATTTATTGCTCTCAAGACATGTTTACAGCCTCACCCTTTGGCCGATACAAATGCTCGATCATCCGCTGCAAAGGTACACATGCTCGACGCGTACAGACGAGCGAGCGCACAATCGAATTTACGACTCGATTCTCGAGGCGTCGCGGCGTACGTGCCATTGACTTTTTTGTCGGCCAATGAAACCTCATCGATGAATCTAGGACCCCCTTGAGAACCCCAAAATAACTCATCGGCGGGCGATTTTTTAATTCGCCAGACATCGTGTGCGTGAAACACGAGCCAGGCTTGACTAGTCAGACGGAAATCATGACTGCAAAACGTCCGTCATTACAAAGTTTGAGCTTTTCGCGCTGTAAGATATCGACGCGCACCCTTTTATTTGCTCTCGCTTTCGAGCTATTGTGTGTGTATCCGAAATGAAAGGTGCATTTGAAAGTTTTACTGCGCGATCTAGAGGATTGAATTTTATCTTCTGGAAATAATAAAAAGTCACAGATTTGGTTTGTACCAAAAAAGTTTAACTTTTACACTTTTAGTAATTAAAGAAAAGCGCGGGCAATGAAAACATTTACGGCAATATTAGCGACTGCAAATAATTCAGACAAGCTGATTTCAAGCAATATTGCAAGTCAATGCAGCACGCAGTCACCCCTGCATGAGCATCGCACCAGCGAACTAATGATATCCTTTACGCGCGATCGGTTTGTAATAATTGCCGGCATGTGCGTAAGCTCGGCATCCGGAAGATAAAACGAGAAAGAGAGCCAGCGAAAAAAGGGGGCGCGAGGGGTGGGTGAGTCGACAGTAGTAGTGTAAAATCAGCGAGTCTCTCGCCGACTTTAAATTCATTTCGCACCGACGATCGGCGCCGGCATTGTCCTCGCATCTGTTCCTGCGTGCGTCTGCGTGTGTACCATGCTCATCCCTTTTCTCTCTCGCGCCTCGTTTTACGAGTATAAAGCCAGCTCTCCCCTAAACATTCGCGTTCTGTTTGCGGGCTTAGCTTAGGAATTAGGGTCCGCGGCACAATTTCATTATCGATGTAATTTTAAAGTGGCTGTCAGAGGAGGGTGACGCTGTTGCGCTGCTTGCGGGCACTTCGCGCACTTTCTGACGTTTCCTCCGACGGACGTACAATCCGCTCCGTCGCTTCGATTGTCGTGGCTGCGTACGTCTATCTGCGCGGATAGATCCGTCTCGGATCTCGGTTTCAGAGTGACTCATGCTTTTAAGCACGAGGAGACGCGATGCGACGCCTCTTCACGTGTCTGCGTTCGGAGCAGTTGCCCTTTGACGAGGAAGAGGCAATGGATTTCCAAAATGTTATTTTTGTATCAATACTGAAAACTATTTTGATGTTTTAAATCCACAGGTCAACTATTACAGCGCTGTACGAAAGAATCGAACGAAGGGGAGAAAGGATTTGTGGGACGAGCAGTCGGTGGTGGCAAATTTATACCCGATAGCAAATCCAGTGCGCCGAGTAATTTTACGATAAGTTTGTCGAGCAGCAATCGGAGCAGAAGGAGCGGAGAATAGTAAAGGCGAGAGCAGAAGCAGAGGGTTCACCGCCACCGCCAACATAAGGGTGCACTTTAAAAGATCAATTGAAAAATGGCCGGTGGCGCGCGCTCGGATTCGAGATAGACGTATTTAATTTGACTGTGTGCGGACGACGCGCGTCAAACTGTTGGATTTTTTTCTCGTTTCTTCGAGCTTCGACGCGCCAGCAGTGAGAGGATATTCATTAATCAATTACGACAGCGGTCGATTGATTGTCAAGAGCGTAAGCCAATGATTCGTGATTTGATTAATGACGCTTTCTTTGCGGTGCGGTCGCGCGCGTCTTGCTGTTGCGGTGGCTCGTGCAATGGGTTCGAGATACATCCCGGTAGCTCGAAATTCGTTTCTTCGTTGTTTTTTCAAGCAGGAGGTGGACTGCATGAATTATTTAAAAGCTGATAGTTATTAATGATGCCTAATTGAAAGCTGCGTGCACACCCTTTCACGGGATACCGTACAGTATAAAACGTATGAATGTAAATAGCATTTTTTTCACGTGAGAATCGAGCTAAGCCGCGGATTCAAAATTTTCAAACGATTAAACAATTATTTTTAAACAATAATAAAATGCAGTCGAAGAGATTCCGATTAACGGATGAAAAGTCAAATCCACTCACTTTGCTCATCCGTTTTACAATTAGCATTTAGTCTACGAGAGCCGACTCGTTGTCCGATCGCGTTAGCGCTAGTTAGCTTAAATACAATTTAACTATGGTAATGCGTAGCTGGCAGGCTGCTCACTTGCGCGCTCTTCGTTCGATTTCCAGCCGAGCAAACACGGCGCACTCATTCAATCATCCCCGAAACATAGTCCCACGTGATTAGACAGGTAATTATCGAGTATTTTGATCTCGCGGCCAACGACAATCACGGCGGGATCGTTCGTCATTGTGCCGCCGGGCCGCGTGTTTACCTTTTACGATCCCCCGATGGCGATACGCGATCAAGCGCATGCCCTCGATCGTTATTACACGCTGGGGAAAAGTCGGGAAAGCCGTGCGGGAAAAAACGCGCCTTTGTCCCTTCGGTTGGTCTCACGCAAGCGTCACTGCGTGCAGGTTAATGATACCTGGTTTTTTTTCGGATGTGTAGTCCGGTGCTTTGGTTGAGACCGGAAAATCGAAGGTGAAATAGATTGATTATTGTTGTGGGCTGTCGATATTAAAGGTGTTTGCATATGTAAAACTCCGTATCTTTCGAACGCTTTCACGAGATCAAGCCTACTTTCATTCGTTATACTTATTTTCGAGATTACATTAGCATCTATTACATCTGCTTCCGCATAACAATCGTCCGGAGTGTTAACGAAAAAACGGAATCAAACCACCATAATCCAGGATTAATAAAAACGACTTTGAGAACGGCTGTTTCCACCGAGATATTCCCAAAAGCGCACAAGACACGAGAGAATCGCGTAATCCTCACGCAATAATAATTCGATACTCCCTCCGGCTAAACTTACGCGAGGCCATAAATAAAATTGGGGAAGCTCGACGGAGCTGCCTCTGATCCCGCGCCAAACGCCATACATCTCGCGCAGCTTGTTATTTTCACACTCGTCGCGCTTTAGGTCAGACCACACGCTTGCGGCAAGCGACAGGGGTTGATATGCTCTTCTTTCTTCAACGAGCGATTGTCGTGTGCGCGCCCAGAGATACCGTGCGGGCTCACTGACATAAGAAGAAAGCGGGATTTTCGTCACGAAGATTTCCTCTCGCGTGTACACGTTCGGCTCCTTTAACAGACGACTGTAGGCCGGAAAAAAGAGATTTTCTGGAGCTAGATGTACGTGGGGTGCAGAGGAAAATCGAGAAAAGGACTATACACTCGAGGTGTATCAAAGTGACCATCGCCTGGGTAACCGATTGCGAGGAGAGAGGCTTCGTGAAAGAGGCTATGTGAAACCTTTTGTGATCAAGTGTCTAAGGGTAGACTGATCAAAGGTCAGCGTTTTCATTTGTCCATCTTTGTGGGCTACTTTGTACTACGGGCTTTATTTTCTCTCGCGACGATCGTTGAAAAACTCGACTGTGATTCAGATTTTAAAAATCAAAAATATTTTCATTGCTACCCAATTATTCGCTTAATAATCCACTTTCTCAAGACCAAATTTTATTTTCAGGCATTTTCTTCAGTAAGCGTACAGCATCCTGCAGTGCATCAGGGAAGAAAACCAAAGCGGAAAGCCGAGTCTTTCGAAAGCTCTGCGCAAGCACAATGCGGCTTATCGCGATGCGGGGAGCGCTTCCCCTTTTCCGAGAATTATTTTTCCCTCCGAGTCGCGTCGTTGACATAGAAATGTGCGCCGAGATACCCTCCCTTTGGTTGGATCTTCTTTTGGTCGCGAGTAGAAAGACGCCTTGGTCGCTGTATTAATAACGAATGTATTTTTCAGGGCTCGATCGTATTTACTTTTACGCCGTGCTTATGAGCGATAAGCGGACCGTGAATTATGAGAAAAATACTCTGATGGGGGATACATCGCAAGCTGGTTTTCGATATAAGGGATGAAGCTGCGTTTGATTTATCATTTTCTATCGAAAATTCAGTATTCGCGGATGACTTAGTCGCTGACTTATGCAATTTACTGTAGATTAATAAATAATTATCTCATAATTATTTGCTTGACTTTTCAGTTCTCGGCGCAAGAAACGTCGGCTCGACAACCCACAGCAAAAGAACGACTCTGATTGGCTGTCATCATTGTCATTATCCGAAGGTGGAAACTACGCGGACCAATCCAGAAGTGATCGTTAGGACGAAACGTTCCCTTTGATCTCGTCACGATCGCTTTCTCTCTCTTCTTCAGGCTTTCAGGATCCCAATGCGGACGTGTCCATGGCCAATATTCGCCCGCATCGCGACAGCCAGACGAGACCCTCGAGATATAGAAGGAGAAAGCGCGTGAGCGAGCGAGGAGAACGAAAAGCAGAAGCTGTGAATTATGATAGGGGCCTTGGGCTAAGAAGCTGCGGAATAAGAAGCTGCGTATACCCTATATAGGGAGCAGGGGTCAGTTGGTTCATTGTTCGGTTGTCGAATAATACAAACACGTTAATTTCTAAACAGCGATGTGCTGCAGCAATATTCTCGCATCCGCCATACTTTTCTGTTCTATAAACGCAATCTCCGAGTTACGATTTTAATCCGCGTTACACGTCACGAGCCAGCGTAACAGAGATGTACGCGTGCATATGCAGGCCTACGACGTGCGTGATATTTTACGACGCCGGCATGTGCTGCTTTGTCTCCGTGTTTATTGGCGCGCTGTTGTCGCTTGCCGACTCCGCTGCGAGTCTCGTTAAATATGTATAAATTACACGCTGTGTGGCGCGTCCCTCTTGCACCACAAAACTGACGGAAAGCGCGCGAAACGTGGCGCGAATCACTTTTACGAGGATGTGTTGCTTTCGCAGCGAGCGAATGTGTTCGGAGAAAAGCATGAATTACGAGTTTGGCTGCCGCGTAAGTTTATTGTTTCATTTTTCGGTCCTAGGAATGTTCTCGGTAGAATAAACAATCTTCGCATAGTCATTCCCGAAACGTTTGCCGAATAAATGCACGCGTATAGCTATAACGACGGAGGAAAATTAAACCGGCTCTCACTCTCGTGAAAAAAAGCAATGAAAAATACGCTCCCCGCGCGAGCGCGGAATCGAGTCATAAATAAATTCATAAATCTCCCCGGAAAATAAAATAAGCCCATAAAAGGCCATAATCATTTCATTGCCGTAACGTTTTAATAAGCCGAAGGACCTGCGAGCTTCGTTTCTACGAGGCGCTACACAGCGCATTGTTCGCTCCTGCTCCCCCGCCGTATATCCCGTCCCGTTATTTTTTCTTCCTTCCTCGTATTATTATGCAATAAACAGCCCTGCTCGAAAATGAGCGAACGTTCGCGAGGACAATTAATCTAAACGTCAGCGCGAGTTAATTTATACAGCTATCGCGGAGCCGTTCGTCACAGCGCGCGCTGTGCGAGCTCACTATCTTCTTCCACGACTCTGCTCTCGCTCCCCCGAGGCGTCGGAGCAGATACGCGAGAGTTGGAGAGAGAGAGAGAGAGAGAGAGAGAGAGAGAGAGAGAGAGAAAGCCAAACTAGCTCGTGGCTTTATCAACCCTTCAACGCGGATTTCCTATCGCCTCTTGTCGTCGCGACTGCGCCGCTGTTTAGTCTTCGGCGCCCGCTGAGCGAAGCGACAGCGGCTTAATTAGTTTTACGACTTCTTAATGCGAAATCACCCACCGTCGTTATTTATGCTCGTTTGCCAATTTCACGCGGCCTGGCTCTACTGCAGCTACGTGCTTTACGACTGTTATATGGCTTTTCAGATTGCGCCGGGCGTCGATGACGGATTTTTAATAAACTCAGTGCTGTACCGGGTTATTTATCGTGTGTACCTTGCCGATATAGAGAAATTGTTGTCATTTCAATATTCATAAAGCTGAGCTAACGGATAGGCCCGTCGCAGTTAATGTATGCGCTAAAAACCGTAAAACAAACAACACTCCAGTAAAAATCCCTCGAGACGACAAACCCTCGCGGGTCAACTCCGCGCGGACGAAGAAAAGCCAAATTTTTATAGCCATTATCCGTGCCAGCGAGACGCGAGTCGCATCCTGATGAGAGCTCAGGTCCCTAACGGCAACGCTGCGACGCTCTCTATCCCAAGGCAGCAGCGAATCGTAAAATTTTTCGGGGCTCGCCCGAGCGCGGAATTAACCGCGACGAGCGTATCCGAATGAAGATATTAACTGTCCTCGGTCCGAGCAAATATTTCTAATTGCCAGCAAGCGCGCGCCCGTCCCGTAAAATCTTTATTGTCTGCGCGCGACCAATGGCGGTACGGCGACGGCAGCCGAATGAACCGCAATAACTCCCCGCACATTAGACACGCTTTTGCGGCGAAAAATCGAATGGATCTCTCGGCGGGGTGAGAGCCGAGCGGAGTTTATATCAATTAAGAGGATGTCACGTGTGTGCTCGGTGGCTCTCGCGTGCGCGCGGTTATCGGCGTTATTGTTATACGGCATTTCATAAAAATTTTTACGGTTACGCTCACTTAGCGCTATTGCATGATATGCGCCGAAATTAGATTCTGCGCGGTCGTTCGGTGTGCCACGCGAGCGTCACGATTATCGCGTGACTCATGACGGCTTTATTTCGTCGAAGATGATATTCGGTGCAACGGTCCACGACGCGAATTTTCAACAAAAAGAAAATGGTATAATCAGACAAAGCAAAGCCCCAACTCCGCCAGTCCATAAAAACAGCGAACAAGGAAGCTCACTCGAACCTTTTAGAATCCTAGAGACCGCTAGCACACACAGAACGGCGCGATCGTAAATCGTTCCTCCTCTATACCGTCGCCTTCTCGGTCATCTGGGCTACGCGGAAAAATCGCGGCTCCCGCACGCGATATCAGCTTCTTATTCCGCTGCAGCGGCGGCGGCTGCAGAGAGTGTCAGCTGTAACTTTTATCGGTTATAAAGCCCGCGAGAGAGTAAATATACGCGGCGCCGGCAGAGAGAAAGAAGGAGGAAAGAGGCCTTATCAGTCTAATACATTTCATATTTTATGGATACTCTCCGAGCCGCCTTTATAACGCGCGCTAAGGCTGAGGCTATTCGACGCGGAATGTTTTAGCTGGAAAATTCGGTGCTCGAGGATACTCTCTTATATAAGACGGCTCTTGACCTCTCCGATCCACAAGATATTCCTATAATCTCAACTCGACGTTTCTCTCGCGTATCGTAAAGAGATATTCAGAAAGCTAAAAAGGATACACACAACTGTGTCATCAATCACAATGAGACGCGGGGGTTGGCAATTTAATTTTGAGAAGAAAAAAATCAGCGCAGCAGCAGACTCGCTAGCGGAGGAGACGGGTAGACGCGCAGGCTGCCACCGGCAATCTCTCATCCTCGACGGCATGCATTAATTCGCGAGCAGCCTCGCGGCTGAGAGCATAAAGCGCGTCGCGCGAGTATGGCGTCGCAAACCAGAGCAAATTGAATTTCCGAGAGCTTCTTCCATGAATCATGCAGCCAGGCAAGAGTGACGGGACTCTCTGCTCCTGCATCGTGCTGCCGCCGCTGATCCTGCTTTGTGCCTCGCAAGCTGACTCGGCGAAAATTGTTCCTACGAGTATATCTCCGCGTGTTCCAGCATTAAACGAGGCGACGGTCATCCCAGGGTCCGGTGGACCATCAGCTGGACAGCCGTGGAAATTTCGGTCTCTCGGACTAATTATCCTTCGAATTCATCGCGGATTCGACCAAGGGTTGACTCTGACTTTGGATCGATTCGAGGGTGGCTGATCGACGCAGGTACTTTGGTGAATCATGAGATTCTCGCTAATAGATATTCGAGATTGACCGAGATCTAATCATCGTGACTACTAAACGATCAAACTGTTTTTTTTTTCCTCGGGAACGACGACCAATTAGCTATCAATCAAAATCCAAATCGCAACACCTGACGCCCTCGGGAAACACGTGTCGCGCCTCCCCAGGACGACAGCTCGACCGTGTCTACGTTCGTCACAGGAATTAACGTTATAGGCTGCTTTGGCGCGTCACGCCAATCGAGTATACAGTACTTACTATACATACCATCGACCGTCACACACATACACAACAGGAGTACAGAACGTCATCCTATTTATTGCCAATCGGAGGCGACGCATGGATTAAAGCCGCGCGTATCGCGATCTACGCCGAAATTCGGGGACTGCGGGATTTAGGCGCGACAGCGATGCAGAGTGCTCGATGGGGAAATTCATGAATCTTAATTGGGTTTGCCGAGCGACGACGCATCGCTCTGGGTTTTAGGGAGGACCACGCACGAGGATCAAATTGTCCGATTATGCCGTAACGGCTGTTTCGCAAACGCGCGCGCTGCACTGATGGGGCTTTTGTCGAATTTGAAAAACGTAAAAAGTTAACTAGAATTTCGTTTTCTCACGCAAATAACTTATCTCGTTTACTACAACGTTCGCGATTGCAGAGGCTATTTATGTCCAGCGATCCCTTTGCAACCTCACAGTGGACTCCATACCTATATCGCGTATACACAATATAATACGTGTATACCCTGCGCTGAACTATCTTGTTATTATAATAATGTGAAACTTTTCAGCAGGTGGACGACGCAGCAGGAAATCGTTACGCAGGTTCAACAAAACGAGCGCGAAGAAAACAATGCTCCGCACAAGACCGAGGGCTCGAGTGCAAAAAGATATTCAAAACATTTTCTTAAGCGCGCGATGCCAGCATCAGAGACGGCAAACCGGATCTTCATTTCGCGAGCATTGTTACACACGCGAACGAGGAAGCGAAACACGATGCGATAATGCGTCCAAGAGGCTTTTTCACGGAAAAATTCATGCGTCATTGCCTCGGGCTCTGCTCGAAGAAGATCAGAGCCAAGAAACGAGAATTACGAGGGCAGCAGGACGACTGTATGTACACGGATTTACGCGAACCCTATTTGCGGTCTCCGAGTATCGCTGTCGTAATTTTCCCGGCGTCTCTCGTTACTCCTGTAAGCATACTGAGAATCTCGACTTTTGCTCTAACTTTTTCTTCTTACATATGAATGATAGAGCGTTCGCATCTAGAAGTTGTATGCATCGTGTTCCTAATGCGGTCCACGTCCACCTGAGGCGGTCGTCGTACACACCCGTATCCCATTTACTGCGTGTGCGTAGGCGTACACCGGGTTATTACGCTAATTGCACGAGAGCCGGCGTAAGACAATGGGTCGAGGTGCAGAGATGCAACAATGCTGCCGCGCTGCTGCAGTAGCCAGGGGTAACTGATCTGCTTTCAATCTCTCTCATTCCAGCCCCCTGTGGAACTCTATTTATAGTGATATTCTGACCGTAACGAACAAAACGATGTAGAAGCTACTACTTCCCGAACCTCCCCCTCTCACTCCTCATTGTTCGAATTGCATTAATTCCCGACGCTCCGCAGTTTTAATGAGCTGTTGCTACCGTTATTGTTCTTGGTTTTCTTGTTGTTGTTGTTTTCGTTGATGTCGATGACCTCGTTTATGTTATCTATTAAGAGGAGCCAAATAATCGGTACGGGATCGGCGTGTTTTGGAATGGAATCGCATGATTATTATGCCGATGCGTGCAAAGCACATTGTTGTGTGTTTGTTGAGTTTTAACGGCGTTTCACTGTATAATGAGTATTTTAATGTTTACAATATCCTGCGTTAATACGAACGTGGACTGCTTTGTGTGTATAGTCGTAATTAGATGCATCAGGTAAACCGCTTAAATTACACAGTAAAACGCATAATCTCAATTGCTATTTAAACTATTTTTTAGATATCCGACGATTAGTTGCGGCTCGGACAATGTCCATCAAATGTACGTTCAATCGTAATAAAGTTGTCGGTATTACATCCGCGTAAAAACATCCCGAGCGAACACAATGAAGATGAAGTAGAAATCAAGCAGTAATAACTGTATCAGCATATCATGAAAATTGACCGGAAAAACATTAAAATTTCCCGAGCAAAAACGTCAGCTGTTCTCTCAAACGGTTCGCTCGCAAAAAGGCGTTCGACTCTTTTTACTGACTGCGATGCTCCGCCAGAGGACTGTTCAGTGGCATATGATTATCGTAGCAGTACCTGATCGCTATCTCGACGCATCCGTTGCAGCATCAAACCTAGTTCATAACGCCCGCGATTAGTTTTGCACGGGATAGTTAGAGAAGTAACCTGCGATTGCTTCATCTTACGGCGAATGACCTCACTTTCCTCGTTACTCTTCTTGCGTTAGCTGAGCTTTTCGATTCCCAAGCAAGGGCCCGCGACCTTTTAGTAATTCTCTGAGATGAGTTGTGAATGGCAAGTTTTTACGATTTATCTGGGCAAGGTAAAGTACACTGATGATTGAGTTTGTCCGATCAGCTGGTCTGTAACTACTGAAATGTTTCTTCTGCTATTATAATACACGTATATCACTCAAAGGCACTGAAAATAAATGCAGATGAAAAATAACTATTGTACCTTGGAGTAGTTATTGCGTGTACTATAGCAAGGTGCGCAATTTTCGAAATAAAATTTTGATTTTTCGCTTCGCGGGATATGGCATGTCAATACGTTCTTTGAATAGAAGATAAAATTGCTTCGTCAACGCAGGCCTATACGAAAGATTGACACTTCAATAATTTTTTTTTATTGAAAGTCTGGTTCCGGCATAGTGTGAAAACGACATTCCCTTTACGCTGTGCGTTCAAACTTATAGCTCGACTTTCGGCGTAAAAATATTTTCGTTCGTCTACGATGCAGGCACAATGGCGTGAAAGTTGTTTTTACGAGAACTGTAGTGTACTAAAACTGCTGGAAACTTCGCAAATTTTCAATCTGCAATCGTACGTTCTCTAAACAAACTACAGAGAAGCTGGGGCAAAATAGGTCTCGGTCATCGCACGGACAAACAGTCTTGGAAAAACAGAATCATTTTCGCACTTTCCTCCCGAGTAAACGCCACCTCCTTAGACCTGTTGTTCCTCTCTTCCTCCCGTTATATGAAGTCATCGCGAGCACTGAACCCGCCGACGTCAACTATAGACTCGCGGTTTTTGCGGTCGGCCGTTACCAGCGGCAACAGAAGCCTCTTGCAGCAGATGACGATCGTATCGAGTCTCTCTCTTTCTCGGTAAAAAAGAAGCTGCGGAACGATACTCGGCGGCACGAGCCCGCGGGCTGCTCTTATATATTCTACCACATCACGCGGGGGGCGGAAAACGCGAGACCGACTCCCGGGATAATGCGCTGCGCTCTACGCGCGGACGTTTACTGCGGATTATCTAATGAGCGGTACGGCCGGCGCGCGAGAGAGATGATTGCGGATGGCACGCGCGCGCGGTCGTCGGGGTTTTTTCCTTTTTCAAGTGATTGGTTGCTTGGGTTTTTGCCGCAACTGAACTGATCACCGGGATATGTGCGCGAGATGCACGTCGATTGGGTACAGGGAGAAAATACTAGCTCTCGTCGAACGATGTGTAATAATTACGTTTTCATTACGGTGATTACCTATTAAAGACGCTGATTACAACGGATGAAATCCCCATTCACTTGCGCATCTTCCCCCCGGAGAGAAGGATCGGCCTCGAAAAAGATAAACCGTCGGAACAGCGAACGGCGAAGGAGCTTGCGCAGCGCTGCTGAAACTCGCGTGCCACACTCCTAATTGCAAAACTTTTCTCCAGCGCCTCGCGGCTTTGTCTCCGAGTCGCACTCGGCAACAGCCCAACAGCACGCGAAACGGCCTCTCGACGCGAAATCGAGCAACAAGCGCTCAACGATAATTGGGATCGGCGCGTCTGCGTGCCTACGTGCGCCAATGCCGCACGGTAATCGTCCGTCGGCGAGCCTAATCGCCCAGAAAGTAAGTGGCTGGCGCTGCTGCACTGTGTGTGTACGTATACACACTCGAAACTGTTCCTTGGCAAGACGACAGCTATAAGCGTCGCCGCCGGTCGATATTCATTCCCCCCGTGGCGCCGCGAGCTGCGCGAGAGATGGAACTCTAGATGCTGCATTATTCGCGAGGCTCCTTCGCGGCTCCCTCTCATGCTTTGGTCGGGAAATAGGATTTTTAATGAGGCGAACTGGCGCACAATTTCCTCGTCCTCGCGCCGCGCCTTTATTTTTATGCGCGCGCCGACTCGAGAGTATCACTTGCTTTGCGTGAGAGCTGCAGTGAATTATTTCTGTCCGAATATAACTGCTCGGCTTTTTAATCAAAAAATTGCACACTGACAGGGTAAGAAAATTTATCAATGCAACCGCGCGGGCTTAAATCTATCGCGGAGCGCGAACAATAGAGTCTTGAATGCGATTTCAAAGACAATTTTCCCGAGCGAAAGCCACAAAGCGGCGGAGTTCTCCCCTCTCGGCCGAAAAAGGAGTAAATTAAAAACTCGACTTCCGCGTTACCGATCCGTGCGAGCGCGCGGATAAAGAAGCGAAGATCAGAACAGTGGGTGGGCGGTTGCGCTGCTGTCGGGTAAAAGAGAGCGAAATAGAAATAAAAAAAGGGCGGACGAGGACGGTTTGAGCCGTGCCAATCAACATTTCGTTTCGTTTGAGCTAGCGCATAACAGAAAGAAGAGCACCCGTCGCTATATAGATCTCGTCGACGCGGCACAATGGGGCGGAAAACAAGGAAAGGCGCACATCAAAGCTCCGGAAGTTATGGAGAGGGGCCTAGAGCGCGAGATATAGGAATAAAGTAAAAGAGAGCGAGAGAAGAGTCCGCGGAAGGCGCATCCGGCACAGACTACTTTGTAATCGTTAATTACGGCGGATTTTCGCAGCGTGCGCGGCACTCTTTGACGCGAGGCAAGGAGCGGCGGCAGCAGCGGATTTAATCCGAGAGATCGCGAGAATGAGATATGCGCGACGCCGCTAAATCAAAGAATCAGGTGTATTATGCGCACACGCGCACACGCGCGCCCGCTCGTCCACTTCCGGGCCATTAGGCAGGACTTGCGCGCATACGTCTCTCTTTCATTTTGACGCTCTTCCTCGGCAGCGGCGGCGGCAACAATCGGGCGAAATTATTTGTTCTCCTCTATACGCGCAGCAGCCGACAAAGCTCGAGCGTCGGCACTTCTCGGGACTTGAATTTCGCCGCGGGGGAGCGTACGACACACGAGGCGCCGTTTTATTCGTGCGTGTTTGTACAATTCGTCAGCGTCTCTCGTTTTTTAATTGACCGGGCCGCGTCTGGAAGATTTTATCGCGTCGACGAGAAGTGACGATCTTTTGGAAATAAACGTTTTCGAGACTTTGCGGTGAATTTGATTTCTAGTATACGAGTGTGCGTTTGCCAGCAGAAGTTTTCACCGGGAGTTACAGAAGCCACGTCGCGGTTCACGTTAGGCTTTTGAAACGAAACTCGCAGTGGTTCGTCGCAGAGTTGCGAACAAATTAATGGTCTTGGTGGTCACCTTGGCTCAACTTTGACCCGAGTTTCAAAGCTGCGAGTCCTCCATCAAATTACTTGTCAAAGACATCCACTTGATTAACTAAGAATCTTCTCTACATACAAAAATTCACCCCTCGTCGGTCTATCGCACCCAACTATTCTTGCAGCAGAGGAAGAAAAACGCATGAAAGCCAGAGAACTCCACTTTATAACCGGGCAATAACGCGATAAGAAGAAAAATCGCGGCCCATCGTAAACAAGCGCAACCCCGCCGCAACGCTCAAAAATCGAGTGGAAATAACGGGCGCGCGAGACTCCCAGATTCAGCTCACTACGGAGCAGGGGGCGGTTTATCATTATTTAAATCATTCGAGCGGCGTGCGGCGATGTCACCTCAATCGTCCGGGGTGAAGAAACCTCAAATGAGGCGTTTACGCTTGCCGTCGGAAAGTTTTTCCGTTTGCAGTTGACGCGTCAGCTCTCGGGAGTCGCGCCGTTCGCTCGGGTAAATGAAGCGCGCGAGCGAGCGCCTGATGCAGTCGGCGGAGAAAAATGGAGGAAGAGCGGCGAATCTTTCAGATAAAAACTGATGTCTCGTACGCGAGTATTTCGTTAAGCGAAAAAGGAGTTCGTATATTTATATGGAAGTAAAAGAGGAATTTTGATGAGATAGATTGTTTACCTTTCATCGCACCTACAGGAAAACCTCCTTTGAGGCCTTGAATTTCAAAAGAGGATACAGCGAGCGATGTCTACCCGGTTGAACAAGCCCTCTATGAGTAACTTCCTTACAGCTAACCCAACGAAAGCTCTGTTCCCTGAGCGTGAGATCGGCTTCTCAGGCTATAATACACTCCCCGGAAAATGCGCGCACCAGTCGTCGCTCCGTCCTAATAACTCTCGCCTCTCGCGCACACCGAGCAATTAACCATAAACCAAAATCGCCCTTCTCGCAGACGTTCCTCTCGGAATATATATACCAACGAACGAAGGGGTTAAAATTCCGCCCGGCGGAGCGGCGAATATTTTATCGCCCGAGACTATCGCGCCGGGCGTTCGTTTAGCAATTAAACGCGGCACTAGTCGCACAAGCTTAATGACGTGTCGGAACCTCGTAATGGCGCATCATCGACCAAGGTGTCTCTCTCTTTCGCGCGCGAGCGTATATATATAAAAGGCGCGCTCTCGAGTAATCACCTATTAAAATACACAAAACGGGACTAGTGACTGTTGTCGTGCAGCTATGTAGAACCAAAAGAGGGGCGCTGCGATCAAATTTAATTATCAGATTTTACGATTATTCGAGGCGCGACTGCTGTAAAGTATACGCATACACGAACGAGCTCCGGCAGAGAAGTCGCGAGCGACGAAGAAAAAAGCGGATTTGAATTTCCGTTGCTGGTACAGCAACGCAGGCTTTCGCGGAGAGCGCCAATAAAAACATAAAAAAAGAGATGGTCTCATGAGCACCGTATCGAGTTTTCGTGTTCTCCTCACGCGTTTTTATGCGCTCGCGGACGCAGGGGCACACTAGCGCTGCATCGCTGCACGTCTGCCACTGCTCTCCGATGCTACTGCGGGAGAGACTTTATGGAAGGCAAAAAACGCATTAGCATTTTTATTGTTTCATGCTCGGCTGGTGCTTTGTGCAGTTCGAGAATTTCAGGGCTCCTTGCAACGGTTATTAAAAAACACACGAGTAGCGAAGCGAAACGCGGTGGTTGAAAAAAGGCTTTTATTATTCTCTACGAGAAAGATGAACTCCTCGACCGCATGTCTCGCAGGACGATCCCCGAAAAAAACCACTCTACACGCGCTGTGTGACTGAGTCACACACACACCATGGCAGAATTCACGCCCATCACTTGCATAATCGTTTCTCATCCCGTCGCGTCTACGCACGTAGTGAAACCCGAAATAAAAAGGACAACGTGTGCAGGCGCGCGCAATTCAATCAAAGTGAGCATCCTCTCCGCGTCCAGTTCATCCTCGTAAGTACATAATACAGGACGAGCGAGAGAGAGAGAGAGAGAGAGAGAGAGAGAGAGAGAGAGAGAGAGAGAGAGAGAAAGAGCGTTTCGAATCGTGGCGGGGCGTAAAGCAAACGTTTACGATCGCGGCGCGTATAAGCGACGTCGCCGCCGAAAGTGCGACATTTAACGCTCCGGACATTACGCGCAAACGCTCGCTCGCTCGGTGACCCTAATGCCGAGAGGAAGAAGTCGAAGCTCGCAAAAAGTGCATTTAATGCGCTCGGACGAAGGACATGAACGACGAGCGTATAAAGCAGACGGACTTGACCGTTGTTCGTCGACGTTAGCGTATACGACGGGCTTTCCGTGTCAAATTGCATGGCTGGAACTTGTATTTTTCAGTCTTTAAGAGCTTACACCAAAATGAACTTTCTTCAGGCGTTTTGGGCTTAGTCCGCATAGCCGACAGAACGGATGGTTCAGTTAACTCGCACGTGCACTAAAGTGCGTATTTTAAACATGAGAGGTATAAGTATGGCCATGAAAACGTATTAAATCGAGAGGCGATAATCACGGAAACAGATTATCCAACATGGAATGCTCGGTGTCTGTACATCTGCAGAGCAACAATAAAGAAGCATCAGCCAGTATCGTCCGAGCTTTATAGCGTGGAAGATGTTAGACGTAGAGCACAGCTCTCGCAGTCGAAACGAACGATTCGGAGTGCGACTGTTTCTCTCGGCGAATTTCCGGTTTATAAGCGAGTCGTATAAACCCGGGCCTCGCTCTTAATACCGCGCAGCTATACTGTATACCCCGGCCAGCAGCAGTTAACGATTAACGATTCATTTAGAGCAACGTTTAGTGGGTCGGCGCGTGACTACGCGGCTCGCATTGTACGGCCTGATAAGAGACCTTTTCCTGAGCGATCAGGACGGATCTAAAACGCGGGCACGTTATTCGGGCTCTAGGCTCTATAATAGTGCGCGCTATCTCGTAATTTTGCGTAATTCGTTCTCCTGGGGGTTGCCACGCGGAGAGGAGAGAGTTATACGACGGAGTCCGGCGCTAAAATGCGCAGACGTCTTTTTAGACAAAGGTGATCGTCGCGGATTACCCATCTGGCGGTGAGGATTCGTTGTCGAGCTATACAACGACGCTCGATCACTACCATCGTCACGCGATTACTCGTACGAGGGACTTTAGTGGAATTGCTGAGGCTATCGGAACTTTTCAGACCTGTCGTTACAGTTTTGCAAAATAAAGACAAAAGTGCGTACTATAAAATTAATCACGATCGATTTTTTTTTAAATTAAAGTGGAAAAAGTGTTTGAAAAGCCGAATGGGTTCACTTCACTGTAAAGCGGTGCGCAAACTTCGAATACCTCAAAAGGTTCGCGGATCAGTGACAATCTTTTGAGTCTTTGAAAAATTTCAAAGACTCGAGCAAAGCAAAAAGAGCCCTTCCATCTCGTTTGTTCCGACAACGCAAACAATATCCTGAAAACCTCGTGAGGCCGCGTGAACTATATGCAAAAAGAGTAAGCGCGCGCTGGAAATGTTCGCTCAAACACACAAGTTTGAAAATTCAAATCAAAACCAACTGCAAATTGTTTCACTCGTAAAATTCTTGAAAGCTCATCAATTATACCGCCGAGCTCGTCCCGACTGCGCTGCTCTCGCGGTCCATAAACGAAGGATCCGCGCGGCCGATATGGCGACGAAGCGTGAAGCTTCATTATGAATCAAGCAAAGTGATTTCGCCGATTCTTTAAAAGTTCGCGCGCTCGAGAGAGAAAAGTTTTAAGCGCGCGGCACTAAAACCCTTTACTGGTCGCCTGGCGGCGGGAGCATTTAGTACAGGTGATTTTTCCGGACGACCGGGACGAGTTGAGGAAGAGAAGAGGACGATGAAGGAGCGCTTAGCGCGAGCCACGGTAAACGGCAGCTCGTATCTCCTTATCGCTTACAAGACACTAAGCGCGAGCTTTCAAATGTATAAGTCGTCTTTTAGCTTCTTAAGGTAAATCCGCGATAGTGACGGCGATTCCGCTCTCTGCTGAGAGCTTAGTGTTTGCGCTGGATGGGAGTTACTTCGTCTTGGCTTTTTGATGCGCGCGTCCTCTTGGTCATTTCTTAGGAGCTTTAAGATTATATTTATGTTTTTCATTGAAAATTTGAAGCTATTAATAATTCATAAAACATACGCTGCAATAGCTCATTTCTTTACAAATTTACCTATTACAAAAAAAAAATTCTAAGGGATTAGTCTGCAAAAATGACGCAATGAAAATCATTGCATTAAAAGCCTGCACTTGTGCAATCGCAAACGAGATTCATATTTCTACGATCCCAATAATCGCCGAATCGATACACATGTAATGCACATACTCGCGGAAATCGATAACGCGCATTTTCCAGCAGCTCAAGCTCCTACTAAGCCTTTACGAGCATTTTATCGAGCAGAGAGGCACTACTCGTCGTTCTTCCGAGTCTAGGCCTCGCATAAGCGATTGCATTTGCGCCTCTAAAGTGCAGATAGCGCAGGGGCGCCCTTCGACCGATCCGATGAATTCGCGGTACTCAAGCGCGGAGAGAAAGAGCACTAAAAGCATCTTACGCGCGCCGTATCGTTTTTGGCCATTTACCAGTTTTCGGTGGCTAGAAAAAGCGCGAGAGCCGCTTTTTCGCAGTTATCGAGGCCGTTGCGGAACCGAGATGATGCTTCCTATTGCTAAGTGCTTGTAAGTATACGCGGATTTCTCGGTTGAGTGCAGGACGGCTGGTTTTGATTAGCTGCAGGACACGACGATCGCGTATGAGAGTCGTTACGAAATATCTTTCTTTGAATCTCGCTTGAGAGTAGTCGTAAGAGCTCACTTATTCCTACGCGTTTAGCTTGTCCTCTCTTAAAAAAATGATGGGCTTTGTTGTGAAGCATTTAATTGATAATCGGTCACCTGGTACAAGAATTTAGGAACGCGAATTTTATTACATAACCTCTAAACGCTTAACTGTTCGTGCTCAGCAGGTGGCAAAATTTAAATTTTACTTATGACATGATAAGGAGTGCGCGAAGCGCACTTAGATTTCCTATTTATTAATAAAATTTATGGCTCTCGCGGTGTGGTGCCGTTTACTTTGCATGCCAAAGTCGAAAACTGCCTTCTGTGTAAGGACGCGTTACTTATGCAAGTAAATATTTGCGTAAGCGTAGAAAAGCATTATAACACGAGCCGAATGATATTTTGCGTTTCAAAACAGCGCATTACGTACCTACCGCAAGTACACAAGTATCCACATTACGAGGACCTTTGTCGTAAATAAAGTTTTCCCTAATATTCTCATAGCAACGGACGAGCCGCTGATAAAATTCGAAGCGAGAAGAGATCAGCGCAACGCCTCCTCCAAAGCGGGAACAAATGCCCCCGGCAAAAAATCTCCAAAACATTTATGCATCTGACTTATTAGCTCGCTGCGCTCTCTCAGCGAGGGCGCTGATCTCTCCTTTACGATCCTGCGCGAACTGCAGCAGCCGTCATCCTCCTCGCTCTATCTTTTCTCGGGCGCGCGCGCGCGTGGTGCTTTATGCCCGCGCTAACAATCCTTTCTGCCCGAGATGTATATATGTATAACGCGCGCAGCGTTTATTCTCTTCTTTGCGGTGCGCGCGCGTATCCCTCGGGAGGGCGGCAAGCCAGCCATAAACATCCCGTAGGATAATTAACCCTTTGAGGACTTTGAAGCTTTCTCTCCGCACCCCCTCTACAATTTTAATAATCTTAAAAGACGAGCCCTGATTAGTACTTCAGCGCGATGCGCGCCCCCAACAATAATGCGCTCGTTGCGTTACTCGCGCTTCAGTAAACACTGCACACACGCGGTTTCGTCGCGCATACGCACTGCGCGGCACTACCAAAGCGTCTTCTTGCATCAGTCCCTGTACATTGTCACGAAGTGTATCCGATTGTTTCGAATTTTTCTCGATATGCACTCCGATCCGGAATCCCGGCGAAGAAACGAAATGATCTCTAGGCAAGGCTTTTTTCGAGTATTTTGTTTGCCAAAAAGGGACAAAGGGGGAGAGAACACAAGTAAGCAAAGGCGCATTCGTTGCACAAATGACTAATCGAAAAAGTCAGTCGATCCAGCGTGCATGTGCTGTAGAACATCAAAGTTCACAGCAGTGTAAACAGAGAGAGGAAAAAATGAAGGAGTTCATAAAGCGCAGCGTTACGTCGCTAACCCCGTGCAGCGCGCGAGCGTGTGCCGTTCAATACACGTGCAATTGCATCGAACCGACGGCCGTAACTCTCTTTTTTTCGCCGACTCCTCCTCCTAGCGGGGTGCGCGACTTTTGTTCCCGCTTGCGTCACTTTGATGTATCGACCATAAAGCCGATGCGGCGGCGACTGAAGCTCCGCATAGGAAAACAATGAGCCACCGGAACATGAAACGACCCTTAGCGGCTAATAACGCGAGCTTGCGCCCGCGCGCGGATCATTTCAAATAGCTAATTTTTCCCGCTGCTCCCGGTCTCCGCGCGCGCACAAAGTCAAAGGCTTTAAATCCTTTCGCTCTCAGCTTTATTTACCTCGGCAGCTCCTCCCGCGCGCCGCGTACAAGAGACCGGTAAGGAAATCTCACGAGACTATTCGCTGCTTTTTCACGAGCCTCGCGCGCTGGTCTTTTTTGATCTCCCGCGAGGTATACCGCGACTTTTAGACGAGCTATGCAGAGATGCTTTTTCTGAGATGCATCTGACGACTTTAAATTTTTACGATTGTCGCCAAGTGAATGCAGTGCTCGTTTTTGTAATCATGGGCCTTTCGTCGCATGACGTCGTGTATCGCGAGAGTAAATATTTCTACAGTCTATTTTATGTACACGCGCGCACCGAGCAGACGTATTTTTCGTAATGTTTAGCTTAGTAAGTGTCGTCCGCGTCTGAGTCGATTAAAAACCGAGTAGAGTCTCTCGCGAGCAGCTGATAAAGTACACAGCAATCGGCAGGCGATAAGACGGGAAAACTCGCTTTAGAGCTTAGAGGCTTAGAACATCAACGCTCAGCTTCGTAGCTATCAAGCGATAAACTCAAAGAAAACAAAATTTTATAGCACAACATTAAAATTTAATTTACGATCGATGGACTTTCAACAAAAATTTAACTTATCCAAAATACAATCTGAATACAAAAATAATATTTCCCCGTTCCTTCGAGCAGTTTTGCGCTCCGAATTCCCATGGAACTGTTACGAATCTATAGAATCGACATCTAGCGGGGATCTGCAATTAAGCTTCGCGGAACTTCCCGGCTCTCGACATAAATAACCCCGCAGTGCTGCATGAACTCGCGCCAGCCGAGAAAGTTCGTCGTCCTTTTCAGCCAGCGACGTCGACGACGTGGCGATTATAGATCGAATTATACGTTTCGGCCCGGACGTTATAGCGCGCGAAGAGAGTGCCAGCGGAAACGGAAACCATTCATCGCGGTTCCTCCATACAGTCTTTCCCGAAGTTTCGTCCTTGTGCCATTAAGCTTGTTACGCAGTAGAGCTTTTCTTGAGGAATTAACAAAAGGACATTGCACCACGCGTCATTTCGTTCGTTATTCGCCGAGAAATTATTTTGCTCTTAATGCGAAGACATTTGTTCCGAGACGGCTGTTCCCTCGAGGGGTCCAAGATAGTCGAGTGTGAAAATCGAGCAGTATTGCAGAGAATTTCACGTGCGCGATTCTTAGTTTTAAAAAATATCCGACTGATAAACATCCCGAAAAGCAGACAAAGAACGTCTAACGTTTTAGAGTCAGAAAATCCCCAGCCATTATATCCTTTCCTTCTTTTATGAAAAGAAATAACTGTCAATCACCTCCACACGATCGCTTCTGCGAAGGACATACGGTCGGCGAATGCAAAAAGTCTTAATGCTTCGCGGTAAAAGCTCGGCGTCCTCGAGAGCAGTTATACCTATACATATACACACGATATGTGACGGCGAAGGATTGCGCCGTAATGACATCGCATCGCTGCGTGCGGTGTAACTTTCGCCGCAAGCGCAATGTAGTTATAGAAGTGGCGAGCATACGAGAGGAGAATCTGCATCGTGACACGCGATCGCCGCATCAACGCTGCTGACGACTAATCGCGCTTTTATTGCTCTATACCTGGAGAGTGTCTTTTTATCGCTATTGAGAAGAAGCATTTTTTACGCTTTCGAACCGAAAGAATCTCATTCATAATTTACTATGTACACTTAGCCATTATTTTCCATGACGTGTTTCGAGAGATCAATCTATTCATAATTATCCTTTGCAAAGGTATAGGAGAGACACAGAGCGAGAACAGCATGGATAAAAATCGAAATTGCATCGATGCCGCGCTTATTATACTTTGCATGGCGATCGCGTTCTAGCATGTAGGTACATACACCGGCACACTGCAGCACTAGCCATTACGGGCACTTATTTCTTATTGCACGATTCAGCCTGCCATCGACGCAGCAATGAATGACAAACGAAAACTCCCTTGAACTCGGCCACAAGCAAATAAGCAAGTGCGCGAGAGTAAAAACGCCGGTATATAAAGCACACACACACCGCGCAGGACGAGGGGGAAAAAATCGTAGCCCGTAATGAGTCGAGTCGCGCGTGTATCAATACCAGACGCGTGTCCGACGGAGACACACAAATTAGCGCGACGCGCGATTACAAGCGATAGTGTGCGGGGCGTCGCTTACCCGTGTTGCCGCCGTGTAATCCAGTTCAAATATGAGCGAGCTCGATCCGGCGTTGGCTGACATTAAGATTGTCGCCCGGCTGTAATTTAGCTGCGAAGCTGTACGTGTTTGATTTAGATACGCAGTCCGTACTTCAATAGATGGAAAAAATAAACTGACGACCGACAATCGCTTCATCCACCGTTTGTAAATAAAGCGAAATTCAAGATTTGACATGTTACGTCTTTACCGGATAGTTTATATAATACGATTCTATTTGACGATAAAGTATTATAAAGTATTAGCTCACAAAGTCGCATTAACGTCGATTTCATACGAACGCAAATAAGGAAGAAATATCTCTAACGCTCTATACAAACACCCTTCAATCTAGCGCAACCATCGTAGCATATACAGAACATTAAAGGCGAGCGCGCGTGTCTAGATAAGCGAGCATTTTACATTCACGCGCTCTGCGTGCTCCGCAGGTATGCGTAGACGCACTTAATAACACCGCGTTGCTCTCGATGCGCGAGCGCGCGACATTGTTCCTGACTTTATCGCGCCTCTTATATTCAAGACTGATTGATTTTAAACACGGGCTGTTTGGTCCGCGCCGTCATTAACCTCGTGCTTACGCCACTTACGGGCCTATTGTGTGCTTTACATCGCGGCACGATATGCGGCGGTGTATCGGAGCGCGGCGATCTCGCTGCATAGCTGCCTGATTAATTATATGCGCTTTATTGAAATTAAAGCGCTAAACGTTAGAACGCACCTATACGCCGGCGCGCACGATTGTACGCGCCATGAGCTTGCTGTGGATTATCGATTTAGTAATTGAGGCACGTGACCACCTGTATACAGCGCGCATTAAAGACGTATAGCGAGCCGAGCGGTGATTATTGAATCTTTGACGATAACGCAAATTACCAATGATATTATTATTTTACCCGTTGGACTGTTATTTATGCATAGTACAGTTTACAAATGTTCTTAAAGCACGAGCAATCGAATACTGTCAACAAACCCCCGAATTTTAAGTAATCATCATCTATTCATTGTACTTGAAAGTGTAACACAACATCACTGTTTCGAAACGTTTTCATGACAAAGAACGAAGTATACGTGTATGTTTCTATACCGCGTCCTACCCTCCTGTATTTTATTGATCGCAAACGCGTCGCATCGGTAAAGTAGATTATACCCTATATCCAATTCATTTTTACTGCTGTTTTCACAATGATTGCGCAATAATAGTTAACATTGTTCAATTACACAAGTTGTTCGAAATGAAAAAAATCTTTAGAATGTTAAATTAATGAATAAACAAACGGAAATTCAGTCTAAAAACGTTCATTGGCTTCAATCATCCTGGAAATCACTGCGCCACACTGTGTATTAAGCAAATGAGGGAATAACCTCATTTTCTAGTAAATTCAGGGGAAAATCAATAACCACGTGGGGTAAAGGGTTGGCGCTAGATTGATATGCGAATTTTATTGGCGAGCAAAATAGAAGCTAGGTTGGCCGAGCGGTCTAAGGCGCCAGACTTAAGTTCTGGTTCCCGTCTGGGAGCGTGGGTTCGAACCCCACACTTAGCAAACTTTTTGTTTTTGAATTACAATTTATCCCACAGTAAGGTATCGGGCTGATTTGAAATCTGTAAGAAAATTTGACTTTGCTTGTTCTTTTTGCACTAGCTTCACGGTCGACCTAAATATGCGAGGTTGATTGATGAGGGGAACATTTGTCTATTAGATTCTGCGCATGACCTGGCCCCTGTACGACTGCCACACAGCTGTACATCCATGTCTAATTGAATATGGAGCTAAGATATTTATCTTATATTTCAAAGACAAAGATAGAACCGTCTTTTTTTGTTGGTTTGTATGGATCTTATCAATATTACAAAACTATTTGCAATAAATTAAAAATCAATAATTCTATATCTAATCACGTGCAGCAATTTTTATTATAAACTAATATCCATTGATAAAATATTTATTATTTGTTAATGCATATACAAGAATAGAATACAATTAAATAATACCGCGACGCGTATTCACAATTAAACAATATTTGCACAACCCCTATTCATTCTCGTACCTCGAAGCAATGGCAGCATTTAAGTTGCAAGTATTCGCGCGTTCTCGAGACCTCTTGAAGCTCGCATTTCACAAAATCAACGATGCGAATCGTTGAAAAATCTCAGCAGCCGAACAAAAAACCGAGCGCTCGCTTCGCACCCTCTAGATCCTTGGCTGTCGCTCTGTGTACTCGCAGTTCACGCCAATTGTTTCGCGACAATCGCGAGTAGAGAGCGAAGAAAAGGCGATAGCCCGGTAATAATGGGATTGCGTCAACGAGCCGCTCTCTCCGCTGCACGGGGAAATAAAGGCGAGCAACAGAGAAAGGGAAGCCCTTTTCCCAAAAGACCTCCGGCTTGAAAAATAAAAGGGATGCGAGAAGAAGGTGTCGTGTGGCCGAAGAGCGAGAAGAAGGGGTCGTGCGGCTCAAAAGTGAGAAGATCTTTCCAAAGTGTACAGAGTGATGTGTGCACCTACGGGAGCGAGGGCTTGCAACGCCCGTCACAACAATTTCAACGAAAAGGAACGGCCCCGGTATAATTTCATTCCGACGCATCTGTTGTCATTCTCACGTTACCGCGATGCGCGAGGTCGAGTTGGCTCCGCGTGTAATGACTGTCTCTCCGCCACATCACTGCCCGAGCGACAGTTCGTCAACGCGTGTATACCTATACACAGGGCGAGCAAGTATGACGAGGTCGTCAGGAGGCGAGAGAAACTCGAATCGCGCGCCGTACTTCTGGGAGTCGAAATGACGCGCGTGTGTCTATATATGTATTTATACGTCTGTTTTACACATTACGCGCTGTATAAAGGCGAGACAGGCGACAATGGGCATCGAGAGAGAAACAGACGCATGGTGCAAGAATCGAGGGGCGATTCGGCGCTCGTGCTCTCGTTTCTTCCGTTTGGATGTGTATGTGGGCACCTATGTGTATACGGCAAGGGTCGCATTGGGGTGCGAGAAAGAGACACGCGATACGTGCGAGCAGCCCTGCAAAGATTTACGCTCAAGGAGAGACGGACAAAAGGCCACTCGATTTTCTTTCTATTAGGGGATTTGCGTTTATTAAATTACTGCTTGCTGATAGAATAGGGTTTAACGCTTTTTCTTTACCGATTTCATTCTTTTTGAAGTTATGATTTTGCGCCGGTTACGTTTGGTTTAACACTTGATTTGGATTCTTCCATTGCGAGGAGCAATTAGGGTATTGTGCCTACTACCATCCAAAACTGTTAAAGAAATCAATAGATATCTCTGAAGGAGGCCTATTGTAAAATCACGTTGCCGGAAAGTACGCTAAACCCTAGCTAATGCGAAAATGCCGCGATATTCTAAAAGCAATTATACGCCAATTACACGCCCTTATATAATACTTTTCGCGCAACTTCTCACCTCTCCAAAGCCGCCGCGGCTTACATCAGATCGCAATCCCGGATCGTTGCTCAGCCCTTGTACTACACCTCTCTCCCGATCCAAATTGCATTTCGCTCTAAGCGATAGCTACACCTACAGGCCGTGAAGATAGACAGAGAAAGAAAGACACAAAGCCGGAGAATTTAATATTCTCAAGTGGCGCAGAGCGTAACGCGATTTTACGGCACTACGTCGTGAGTCGCAGCCGCAAATGCGATTTTCTGGGGTATAAAGCGGGCGTCCGAGGCACCATGGAAATCACGTCAAGCCCCGCGCAAGGAGAGCCACATTTTCCGCAGTTTCGCGGAACGGAGGTATATCGAGTTACCGGGCAAATTCGCACCCCGAATTCGCCCTCGATTCAGCTCGTGAGGGGGTGAGAGATTTGCGACTGTCAGCCGCGGAGATTTGTAAGGAGAAGCGAAAAAGGCAAAAGTTCGCACGCGCGCTCGCGAGAAGGGAAAGAGAATTAGGAGCTGTTTTCACGTAGTCAGAGCTGTCTCGGAGTGAAGGCATTAGCATACACAATGTATAATCTCAGAACGCGCGACTTTTCGAGTGCAGAACATGTGCAATTTATACCATAACGAAAAGGATACCCAATGGTTTGTCATTGTTTGTATCTGCGACTCCCTAGACCACAACTTGCATTAGCTTCCTCTGACATGCAGTAACGTGCGCGCACACACATGGAGCGATAACGCACGTTCCAGAAAGAATAGGTTTAAAAATCCGACAGACTCGCCGGGAAATTAATCAGCAGCTCGCGAAACCATAAATAACGATTCGGGAGCCGTCGCCGCTGCCTCGCGGCGGAGACCTCGAGAGATAGAGCCTGCAAACGTACAGCGCACTGCGTCGTTGTCAGACAATGGATGACAAATAGCCGCAGAGGCGAAACAAACGAAGAGGAGTTGCGCACACATAAGAGTAGAGACACGTTGTCCGGCGACTCGCGTGTCGCGTATCGATATAACGTCGTCAGATCTTGCCCGCTCGCTGCAGTGTCAACAGACGGAAAAATGGCCCCATTTCACGGATATCTGTCCGCCCTTTTTCGCTACGTGCCAGAGTCAGACGCGACGGCACTTATACAGGCGGCTCTAATACGGGCGCGCCCGCTCGCCGGATTACTCCGAGGTGGTGGTGCGCTGTGTTGCAATACAGGGGATAAATAATAAAAAGGAAGCCTGATTGATAGAATAGACACAGGGGCGATTTCTCGTTAGCTCGAGAAAGAGCGGGTCAAGTGCAGCTCGGTGTTTGCTCTGAGGCCGGGAATTTCTTTATTGCTCTAACGGGGGTTATTACGCTTATTATGGGAATGTATTTTTTTCTCGGCTTTTTGGAAAAGATAACAAGGGAGCGCGGAGTGATCGATCAAAGCGTATTAGCTTTGCGCCCTTCGGTTGGATAACAGGTTGCTCTTGTGCATGGCCTATTCTTGTGATTAATACGCCTAAATCGTAATGCGTAACAGCTGCGAACGTGATTTCACATTCGTGTTCTCGCTATTGTCTTGAAAATGTCAAGGCTCTCGAACACCATCGGAGAGTTCGTTTATTGTTTCGCGAATAAAAAAGGAAGGAGAAAACTGCGTTCTCCAGGCAAGCCCTCTTAATAACCAACTCGCTCATTCTGCTAAAGTAATGCGCAAGAGCAACCCTTTCCTCGTCCTCCGCGCTCGACTCCCGCGGAAGCGCGCAGAATTTTTAAAAAATTGCCTTCTTTGACAAACGCTCCTCTTCTCTCGACTCTGCCACCGACAGCTATACTACTCCTCTCTCGCGTTTTTGTTCTCCCGATTTCCTCGTTAAACAAATGATGGTAAACAAAATCTCGGCCCGGTACCTCTGCCCTCGCGCGCCCTCATTCTTTATTCTCTCGTCCCCCTCCGGGCGTTTCGCTCGCGAAGCGCAGTTTTTTCGACGACACAATGCCGCACGGAGCCGCGTCCCTCGCGCTCTAGGAGTGATGCGCGCGCGATTTTTCGCGGCCAAAAGTGCAGCAACGGAATTGAAGACAACGCCCAGATATCCATCGGATGGAAGCAGCCGCAGACAATGGCTCGAGAACCGCAGACGGGAGTGTAACTTTCGCAGCTGTTTGTGCGAATTCTGCCCGCTGTGGCATCCGCAGCCGCCTTTCTTCTCGTCGCGTCTTTTGTCACCGTCCCTGTGTACACAATATTTTGGCTAGCGGGCGCGCGCGAAAAGGCTGATTTTCGAGGAGGATTCGCTTTAAGTTGCTCCATCGTGAGATCGAGAATGAACAATTTGAAGAATCCGAAAGAAAAGAAACGCAAACGAACATAGCAGGGGAGAGAGCTAGAAGAGATCGCCCTCAGACTGAAATAATAACGAGGCGTCAACGCTATGCCTTTAATCACGATATTAAACATTTACGATTGCCGGGAGGACCCGGAAAGAAAAGCTGTCCTGGAGCCAACCTTTCACGCGGCCGATCTTCCCGACTCCGTTCTTTTCTTCTCACTCCTCCCGACGAGGACGGAGGACGACGACGACAACGCGCCCTCCACGCCGGCTGCACAAAGAATATTTCCTTCCCAGCGGTAATTATGCTTATGCCCGATCCCCGCGCTTATATTGTCAACATTTTTCCAAGGATTTCTGCTCGGACTTATCAAGCCGGCGATCCCCGCGTTAATAATTGATCGGCTTTTTTAATCACGACTCTCAACGCGGGCTCGGTACCGACGACGCGCTTAAGTGCTGATTAAATAACGCGTAATTGGGCTCTCTGCGACGAAGGTATTTTCAATATAAGTTGAGTATTTTGTTGAACTCGTTTGTTCTTTAAAATTAAGTTTAAGATCGAGATATTTTTATAAATTGACCTGATTAAGAATTTTTGAATATTTCTGGATTGGCGGGATTCTTGTACCCTCTCACGCCCCCTTCTTCAGAGAAATTAAATTAGAAACATACTATCTATATCTTGAGGATTTCGCATCAAACAATTTCGTGAGTCAACTTCATTAAAATAACTCTCTCAAGAGAGTTTACTTCGAAAAGAAGCTCTCGAAGCATTTCGTTGTCGAAGAAGCGCGAAGTATATAGAAAGCGTATAGCGAGGCAAGATCGTCGCGGAGTCGGCTTCCTTTGAGAGCTTGGAAATTCCGTTCGCGTCATATAACTCGTCCAGTGCGCGCGCGGGGGTGCAAATAAGGATCGCCCGCTCTACAATCTTGAAATATATTCGTAAATAAAATTCTCATGCGACGCGCGAGGACACGACATCAGCGCGTAGAAAATGGTCACACGCTCCACTGCTGACCCTCCTTCTCCTGGATTCCCTGGTCAGAACTGGATATACGTCCCAGATTTTTATATCGCTTACACGTACTTTCGCCTCTCCGGCGAGAGTCCGACGAAATAAAGTCTCTTTCGTTCTTAGCTGGACAGAATATTATAACGCTCGACTGACAGGGGAGAGGAGAGGACATGTTTTTTCGCACTTTCGCATGCCTCTTTATTATACGGCCCGTCTTTCTTGCCGGCTCTTGAATCACGCGCCACTGCCGAATACCGCAGCTTCAACGCTGACACCCGCGACTCTATTAGATTTTGAGGCGCGAGACGAATTTACGATTTTCTACATAAATCTCCGGCAGTTTTAGTGTCTGCGCGGCTGCAGCGCTGCGTCGAGGCAGACGGCGGTAGCAGCCACTCGTCTATATCCCCCGAGCAATAATATGCGAGAAAATAGGAAAAGCAAATCACGTGGCCGACGTGATTTTGCTTGAGATTTTCTTATTTGAATATCTAAGTTTATTCAATTATTTATTATTATTTGCAACGATTTTTCTTCATAATATTATTGTGCAAGAATAACTTTTTATCAGTTAACGTCAGGATGATATAATTCATTTTGATGTCAAGCAATATATTCTCAAACAAAGATAGACTTCATATCAGCGCATATAAGGATTTAAGAAAAATTACCAAATCGAGGCAAATTTAAGGAACCCTTGTTCCGTGCACATCTGAAATATTATTTCGACGAAAAAGAAAGAGATCTGCCTAATCCTGATTATTATTGCTCATGCTTTATCATTGTTTCATCACGTCACGCTCGCTTTATCATGGATAATCAAATAAATGTTCGAAGTGAATACCGCCGGCGTAGTCGTATCATTGAAGCCTCCTATACATAAGATCGCACAACGGTATATTATACGCGTCCCTTGCATTGTGTAGCAGCAAGATTAATACGCCAAAATATTGCGGGTTCGCTAGACAAAAAAAGTCTTCTCGGTATACTCGACGTGCACACTCTTGTGAAGTACAAAACAAGCAACTAGATACCAGCACACGCACTCGTTCCCATGTCTGCGTGTACACATATTCAAGTAATCTCGTCACCGATGACAGAAGCGAGGACGGCATTTGCAAATGATAGCATCTTTTTGCGCGTCAGCGATAAACAGACAGAGAAGGAAAGAGATAGATAGGCTTTGAATATATATTTTCACGGGCAACTTTTGCATATGACGAATCGAAGACTATTACCATTCAATCTCACTTCGCCAGCTTCATCTGCATCCCATCAGCGCCTCTCCCTCTTTCTCTTTTCCCCCTCGTAATTTCCCTGCTTGCGCGTTGAAGACACTCATGATTTTTCACGCCTCCAGCTTTTTTAAATTGACGAGTAACAAATGAGCTTGTCGACCAAATAAGATTTTACATTCAACTAGAAACAGTTGTTTTCCTAGCTCAATAATGGCAAAGAAATTCTAATAATTATCATTATATTGATGCTCATTTATATATGTAAAATCTAATTTCGTCGTCAATTAGCTAACTTTTTTCTTATCAGGGACGCTTTTAGAGCAAAAACTTTAAAAAAATAACATGACACAGATTATAAGGCTACTCATTTTTAATTGGTTTAAATCATAGAAAGTGATATATATATAAGCTGTGTTATTACGCAATTATGTATACCAATGAATAATAAATATTTTGAAGCTATCCTTGTAAATAAAAAAAAATTGGAGATGCCGGGGATCGAACCCGGGACCTTTCACATGCAAAGCGAACGCTCTACCACTGAGCTACATCCCCGCGCATTCGGACAACCATTATCGCTGTACTCAGAATTAGAGAGATGTTTTCAACAAAATTAATTCTAAAAAGATGATTTAATGACTATAAAAATGTAATAAAATATTTATGCATGATTTAAGCACCCTATATTGAAGTTACATTGTACACAAGAAGATGTCAGCTGTTTAATACGAATTTTAAAAAAATATTTAAAAACGCGATTTTATTTACAAATGTATTTCTTATAATTTTTTATATTTTTTACTTAGTTTTTCATTTTTAATATAATTAATGACAATTATTAATGATCCGACAGAATGCGTTTCTAATACTTTAAGCCTGCATTCGTAAGAAGTTTTTCAATTATAAATATAAAAAAGTAATGATTATACCGTAAAAGATAAGATTGTAGTTTATCATGTTTTTTACTTCCGGATTTACAGCACTACATATCTAATTATAGGGGGGATGTAGCTCAGTGGTAGAGCGTTCGCTTTGCATGTGAAAGGCCCCGGGTTCGATCCCCGGCATCTCCAATCTTTTGCATTGAGTATAAGTGAAAACTATTCTAGTCAAAACTAAAAACAAATATTTATCTTAGGCAACGAGCAAATCAAGCAAAGCATGCATACTCTTTACTTAAATTTTTTTGTAAATTTGCTACTCATAGTAGTTAATCGGTAAGACCTACTCTAAAAGCATAGTACAATTACCACACATATTAGTAAATTGGCTATTCCCAAATTAGTGTAGCAAGTTAATTTTGTGTAGTGATATTATTACTTTTAGAGTATCGATTTCACAATTATTTTTGAATAATAATAAAAACGCATTGGCTTTTGCTTATAGCATACTCAAAAAAAATTGTATTAGCAAAGTAAACAGTATATCTAAACTACTTAAGTTTTTAAATTGAAATTATTTTTGTTCAGTCAAATAATATTTATGAAAACAAATGGAAAGGGCGTTTCTATAAAAGTAGATATTTCTGCAAATAATGTAAAGTAGCCTTAAGATTCGCATATATTTAATTTGTGGAGAACTTCGTCATCAGATTTAAAATCTAAACAAAAAATAAAGAACTTTTTATTATTACTATTCAATAGTTATGCTCTAACGATACCATAAATAATTAAGACTTTTACTTTAGTTTAAAAAAAATCAAGCCTATAAATATCTACTAAATACTTTTTCTTAAGCTAAAATAATCCACGGATCTGATACTCTTTGAGTTTAAAACACAAAGTCAAAACTTTCATATAAAGAAAATTTTAAGTTATAATATTTAAAAAATAAATAAACAAAGCGACGTTTTATCATATTAAAACACTAGCATACAAATTCAAATTGAAGAGCTCTCTAAGCTTGAGCAATCTACTTCTGTGCATGTGCGTCAGCACAACTGTTTCGTAAGCATGCGCAGAAATGTTTGCGCAGCAGGCGAATTGGCTCGTAGTAGGGTAGTAGCAGATCAATGTTTCAGAAAAACTACCTGCCAAGCAGGTCCCATGGTGTAATGGTCAGCACTCTGGACTCTGAATCCAGCGATCCGAGTTCAAATCTCGGTGGGACCTTCCTTTTGCTTCGATTACATAATTATTCCACCCTAAGAACAACTAAATAGCTTACGGCGAATCGTAGAGGTTCTCAAATGCTTCAAATAAGTTCTAAGAGAAGTTACATAACTGAATGGATAGCTAGATAGGTAGAAATAAGATAAAGAAAAGCCAATATATTTTAATGGTATTATGCTTTTAAAAGTGCATAAAGTTAGATGAAAAATTTTTTTTTATAATTTAAACTAGACTTGGAAAAGAAGTTTATTTACATCAAACGCAGCTCTTTAACTATGAAAGTACATGCTGTTTTACTCATACGAATAAATGCATATGACTTAACAGTTAATAAATCTTTATTTCATGGGGGTTAACTTTTAATTTAACCTTAGTCCAAGGAAATCAATGTAAACATACATAAAAATATTCACTCATACTAAGTAATCTTTCTTTTCTCAGATATTCAAAAATAATTCTTTCTGTAACATAAGTACGAATTTTGCGTGTTTTGTACCTGCATCGAGACTAAAGTGACTACTTTGCCCTATTAAGCGGACAAAAAATATTTAAAAATAAAAACTTTTAAAAAGCATTGATTTCTATATATTTGTATTATTCATATATTATTTATGAAAAAAAATGTTTGCTTCTCGTCTTCGGCTTGCAAACGCATACGCTTTTGGCCGGTTCTAGCTCGCTTTGACTCATACTGCAAACTTCACATTCGGTCTAAAAAAGACTACTTTACGACCTTTGTACACAATATACTATTTTATTAAACAAAAAATTATTCAAAACCTTTTAAGTAAATTTCAAAATCTTTAGGACAAATTAATCTATAAAGAACAAAAGGAACAAATTGTTTTATTATTTTTTTAATTAAAACTAATTATTTATGGTTATCTTATTACCAAACTAATTTTTTATTGCATATTGAACATCTGGCTATTTGTTTAACGTCTCTGCCGCAAACAAAAAATTTGACAGCGGTGGGATTCGAACCCACGCCCTTTCGGACTGGTGCCTAAAACCAGCGCCTTAGACCGCTCGGCCACGCTGCCTTCTTTGATACGACGATTTAGAGGCTGTTTTAAGCCAAACGAACAATATTTACTACAGCAATCTATTTATTACGAAAATATAATTAGTAAAATTTAACTTTTTAAGTATATTAATGTTTCTTTTTATGAAAACGATGAATCATAAACTAAATCTATCTAACATACACTTTTGCATAAATGTTATAGCCAGGAACTTGAATGCTTCAAGTATTATAAATTCTATTCATTCAATTGATTACATATTTTATATATTTTAAGCTATTAGAATTATGGTTAAAGCAATAATACGTTGCAAATTAATTTGCACACTTAATATCAAATGTTAATTTTGGTATAAGTCAAATGATTTTATATTTTCAACTATAGAAAACAAAAAATTAATTACGAATTTACTTAAAATAATTTACCTAAAATTTATTTAATAAGATATCCTTTGTTATTTACGAAAAAATGCGCGATTTATTAATCGTGAAATGAGTTATTCATCCTATCTTGATAAGTATTGCAAAAATACCACTAAAAACGATATAGCCGGTTGTTATCAAAAGCATAACTGCTAAGAGCTCACTTCTTATTTTAATTTCATTTTTCGCCCTAGTGATTTTACATACCTTTCTTTTATTCGCTCTCCTTGGCATTGCCATGCGATACGATCTTTCGATATAAAAATTCAGATCCATAACACTCACAGAGTTTTCTTATATTTTGCCTTATCGTGTCCCGAGGGTACGCACATAAAACTGACGCTTGCACTGTGTGGGGGATCCGCAAATGCCACGGACAGATCAATAAATTTTCGTAGATATCTGACAGATATTCTTCAGGATGAAGCATTTGAAAATAAAAACACCAGGCCTCATTTATGCGATTTTAGTGAAATAAGGACAATCTTTATGATAGTTTTTGTGATGCTTTGCTGATTTTTGTTTATTCTACTAAGGTATGTTAAAACGATAATTGTAAAGAAAAAAAGTTATAATTTATTGTAAACTTATTGCTTTTGGGTTGAAATTCTTTAATATTTAGACATTTACGCTTAGCCATGACTTTAACACTTCTTACATTTTTTTACTCGAATAAATATTGATTTTTCATGAATATATTTTTTTAAATCTATAATGACAGTAATCTCAATTAATAGCAATCAAATTACCTGACCTGTTTTGAATAATCTTTCAACCTTTCACAACAATATGTAAATAAACCCTAAAACCGGATTTAGGGCGCTCTTGTGCATAAGATGCTCGTTAATTTAAAAAGTTTTTAAACCCACGACAGTTAATCTAATTACCCATCGCATTAAAGATTCATCCCTACAATAAAGCATCCAAAGACTTTTAAACGAGAGCAAGAAAAGATCAATCTCACACGTCAATGCTCAGGTTAGCGCAAGAAAAAAGTCTGGTATTATCCCCGTACTCGCCATCGTCATCTATCTATCTCTCTCTCTCCCTCTCACTTGCTTACCATCGATCAAAGCTCATTGTGCGTCCTACCCCAGTTTACAGAGAGCCACATCAGCGCCTAACCTCAAACTCACTCCCAGTAGCCTAATAGCCCTCGTCGAGACTGTCTTCAAGTGCACACCAGGGGTCGATAATGCATATACGAGAGACCTTTTCATCTACCTGCTTAGCATCTATCCGGATGCGCATAACTTCGATTCACGCTGCCGTTTCCAGCCCCAGTTGTCATCAACGTTTGCCGATACGGTGAATGACGAAACACATCTCAAGGGATCATCCCGATGACTTGCGTCGCGCGAATTACGCCACGTGCGTATCACTCCCTAGGATGACGGTGGCATGCATTTACCGGAGTCTTTGAGGTTGGCGAACTATCATCGACTGCTGGAAGGCAATTTCGCCCGATGAATTTATTATGGACGCTTCGACGCGGGTTGATTCATCCACAAAAGCGAGAAAATTATGCATGGATCATTCCTTATTCTGTTTTATCCATTAAGAAACTCTCTTTTTCTCCCTCCTTCAAAGGTCGGGTATAATTTTTCCCCAAGTCATGTGGACTTTTCGTTGATTCCATTCGTTCAAGCTCCTCTAATTTCTTCATCTCCACCGATGTTTGCAATCTGTTACGCGGCTTATTAATCCGACTAGGTCCATTTAATGTTGAAACATTCCTGCTTCCGCGCTGGAAACTTGCTTCTTTTTCCCCTGCCTCTTCTAATTATTTTTCCGTCTCATCTATAGCGAATTATCCTTAAATATCTTATCTTCTCATTCGGTATACCCTCTTCCATAATGTAGCTTCAGTCATACTTTCACCGACTTCTACGTTTTCTCCCGCCATATTTTAATTTCGCTTTCTCGTAAACTTCTTCATTTTCTTTTCTCATATACTCTCGCATTTTCCACTTTCGCGTCCGACTCCATATCATAATCTTTATTATATTTTTTGCCTTTGTTCCATTTTCTCAGCTCTAGCTTCGTTTTCTCTTTTAATGTCATCCCAGGGGAACATCGCAGCAGTTTTCCCGTTCAGACATTTCAAGGAAATGGAATGACCGGCAGGTGTGTCTCAAAGTGCGCTCGGGACCTAATACCACGAGGGATGGACTGTGACGTATTGCGTTTACAGGTGTTCCAGTGTGTCCTCTCATACGTATACGTGCATCAGCTTTATCAAGGCGTATATGTATGGGTATGAGTGGACGAAAGCAGCGCGCGCCTGGGCAAAATAATCATGGAGCAGAAAAGCGATTGGTCATCCTTCGTTGGTTCTCTTTACGAGTGTCTAGCTAGCCCTCGGCTTTAACATTGCTTATTTCCTCCGGTTGGAAGAGAAAAAAAAATATTTTCTGGGCATTTTAGCTTTATGAGAATATGCTTCTTCCACTTTTTAATTATTTGGGAGAACGTTTATGAACGAACCGCGTTTTTGATGCTCGATAAACTTTTGGTTTTGTACGAAAAAAGACGGCATTAGGTACTCGCCATTATTTAAATCTACGTTAAACATTTTACCGTGTTGCGTATGAATTGATTAAAATATAAAAGTCGAGGATCCAAACATTATTAGTCTTTTTTTCCTTGATGATAATAACGTTTTGACAAATACGGCAACGTTTTTACATTTTAACGTAAAATAAAAGTAAACACCGCTTTTTGTTCGTGAAAAAAAAGAATAAAAAATCCTCGCAATTTTTCTGACGAAAAATTGCGACAATCGTGATGAAAAAAGTGAAAATGTACGTTGCCCACTAATTTGAAAGCAGCGCTGCAGTGTTTGTTCGTGAAATACCGGAGTATGTGCATGATAAAAATTTATTCTACTATATGCTTGCTGTTTAATACACAACTCAAGCGGAATGAGCAGTTCGTTTGACGAAAAATCCGTTTTCCGGGCAAAATACAAAGAGCCGCTAATCGAGGCTGCATGAAAGGCCTGGCCGCATAAAGGACGAGCAACAAAACTGCTAGAGTAACAATGCAGATTCGCTGTACGAACGCGCACGGCCGCAGAGCTTTTTCGTTAATTTTCCGAGCTCGGGCAATAGGTGATCGGATTCCGAGAGAAATCGGGATACAGCAGCGCGCTTTTCGTTAATCACTAACCGTGACGGACGAAATACCTCGTTAGCGAAATGCCGAGGGGTATCCAGCTCTCGCTCTCTTCTCCCTCCCGTCTTTCTCGCTCGCGAGCGCTTGCAGCGCTGGTGCATATTCGCTCTCTCTCGTGCGCTATTCACGGAACGACATGGGGCATATCTCATGGCACGAGCTCGAGCTACAATAAGCCCGCCCAGGCCGCCATTAACGAAATTCTCAATGAGTATCGAGCATCGATCATTATATACGCGAGTACGGCCCATTCGGCAGCAGTGCCGCCTGCATCCTCCCCTTTCTCTCATTTTATAATGTGTCCTCGCCGCTGCAATAATCGTCAGTGCGAGACGGGAGATATGTATTATGTGCGCGACAGAGGCATATCATGTGAGAGCCCCGCGGGGATATGATACTGTCAAATTTTACGGGAAGAAACGTTCTACCTTATTCGCCCGACGGTTATTTAATGAGGAAGTTTATTTTTTCTAGTTGGCATCCGTAGGATCACAGATTTCTGATGGCATCATAGCACTGTATCATAATACTCAGGTATAACAAATAAGCGAACCAAATTTTGTTCTGTGCGCGAATGGTACATCTAATGCAATTTAGAATCTACAAAAGATGTCGGCTATGCCGTTCAGCAGCGTGAAATGTGTTTCCCGTCAAGAGCTCATCTCGATCGAAATAACTCCATGGAAATAATTGCAATCTACAAAGCTAAAGCTAACGACTTCAATCGCGTCTGCATCAGATCTACAGGATACCGGCATAATATAGGGGAGAGAGAGTCGAAATACATCGGAATAGGTGCAGTACGCGCAGCCGTAACGTCCGAGATAATGAAACGGGGAGTACAGAGCAGAGCAGAAACTCGTGTCGATTGAACGACGAGACAGATGCTCCCCCTCTCTCTAGTTCTCCGTCGCTCCCCAATAATCATGCAGCTTAATGACAATTGATGCACTGAGGAAGTGCAGTCCAGTCCGCCTGTATATCTCGGGCGAATGGTGTCGTTTCTGCAGGCTGCAGCGGTAGCGGGGTCAGCTCGCTATCTTCGATACAAATAGGCCTCGGGCGCCTCCGTTTCTGCGCCTCCGTTTCTGCACCTCTATTGTCCGGTCTCCAGAGCCGGCGATGATCGTCCGTTCCATTAGATTCGCGATTAGTCTAAATTTTCGAGTGACGCGTTCCCGCTATTCCTCGGGCGGATTCGACGTCCCCCTTCCCTTCCGCCTTTGTTCTCCGCAAGTTTCCGCGCGCCCGGACGATTGACGGTTATGAGCGAGTTATTAATGCCAAGACATAGAATACAGCATTGGGATATATTTGTTTTGGAGATCTAAGGGTCCAGCCAAACAATGGGAGGCGATCGATGAAGAACAATATTATGACGAGTGCGTGACGCAAAAGTAAACGCTCGTTGAGATTGACTTGTCGGTTCATACATTTTTTAAATCGGTGTAATTCAACGAAGACGTGTATCTACAACATTTAATATTTCATTTAAAATAATTTCTACCGCCGGGTGAAATTTCATAAACAGCACAGCCGTCCGTAAGCTAACATTATTTTTCGGCTCGCGTAGCCCATCAATCCTGCACGCGTAACCAGCGAAGCAAAGAAGCACAAACACAGTCGACGAGTTTTGGGGTGTATGACTACGCGAGCCTCGTAATTGAGGGTAATTCCGCGAGACCAATTTGGCCGAAATTTAAAACCAAAAAATTCGCCCTCTCTCTTTCTCTCTCGCTCCCCGCTCATGCAGACCGAGCATCGAGTCCCTCGATTATAACATCCGCTGCTCTCGGCTCGCTTTATATCTCTCTATTCCGACCGCGCGATCCTCGCTTTTTCCGCTGGCCTCCATCTGCGCGTATACAGCCTCCTCTCTCTTTCCCATCGTACCCTCGGTCTGTATATCCCTCTACCCGACGAATCACCTGCATCATTGGGGCTAACCCTGTTTTCTCCTCTAATTTCATTTTCGCGCAGCGACTCGATTTTTCGACAAATTTTCCGAGCGAGACCAGAGCGCCGGATTTCAATTGGATTGCCGCAGGGACGCGAAAAAAACACATTTTCCCCACCGCGTGTGTATCTCGCTTTCTCGCTCGGTCAATCTGTCGCAATGACGGAGCTCTCGTTGTTGCGCAGCTAATGGCAGTCAGCGGCTCGAGATTACCGATGATAAATCAAGCCCGGCAGGCTCATTTCCACGGGAGAGAAAGCGCTAGCGCGAAATTCAATGTACGGCCTGGACTCGTTTTAGATTAGGAATTAATTACTCGCGTACACGCGCACCGCGTGTGGTACTTTTATTTGCGAACAATGAAAAATCGAAAATTGCTCGGACAGTCATTTTTTCCAATTAGCGTTTTCATCTGTCCGAGAGTAATTTCATTTTCGCGTGCGTTTGAGGACATTACTTGATGGGATTTCGTGAATGGTCAATACTTGTCAATTTCCTTTCTTTTTATCGAATATTAAAGCTCGGGGTAATTTTAATCTCGTATTCATTGGAATTCTGAATACGAGCTCGTACATCCAAATTAAAGTTTAAAAGCAAAGTTATTCATCGCCAATATTGAAAAAAGAATTCCATCTCCAAAAACAATGCATTTTAGCCGTTTCTCGCTTTATATTTTCAATGCTTCGCAGAGATACGGTCTCTCGTACTCCATTTATCTCGACATACGCAGAGCACGCTGTACTATTCGGTAATCCCAATATCCACACGCCGGCAAGCCCGTGATCGATCGATGACCTCGTGTATAGCGCGTGTATAATGCATATCGGCGTATACGAGGCCCGGATTCATCTGTCACGCGTTGCGCGTGTACACCCGCGGCTGGAGAGACAGATATACATTTTTTTACGCTCACGACTCGGGATGGATATGGGCGACGGCTGTCAATTTCTCGTGCAGCCTCGCGATAAAAATTTTGCTGCCATGTGTATACCTAGCGAGAAAAAGCTCACGGCTGGTATAGATCGCTGTTTGAATGTGAAATTAGAATCGCGCGCCGGGTAAATACGACTCGGGCTTAGATGATCTTCAGGAAATTTCGGTTTGATACCCGCCCGCTTGCTATTTTCGCTGCAGGTTGCGCGTGACGAGATACGCTCTCCATGTATAGATACGTGTGCGTGCGACGTGACAGCTGGAGGCATTCCGGAACAACTCGGCTGACACGATCTATTGATACTGCGAAATGTTTCGAAAGTTTAAGAGAATTTTATTGAAAGAACTCGTGTGCCACAATGAATCTTCTTGTATCGATTATACATGCGGATTCTATATTTAATACGAGTCGTTCGCGCGTGTTTAATGCAAAAGTTTCGAGCAGGGCTAAGTTTAACTAGACATCCGATCCCCCTGCAGCGGAATAACAAAACGATTCATACAGGGTAATGCAAGTGAGTTGCACCATCGCTGCATAAAATTTAATTTCACCGAGTGACAAAAGGTTGCTTCTCCCCCTCGACAGTCAAGTGCATAAAGGTACAAAAGGAAGCCAAGCCTAAAACAAAACGGAAAGAATTCCAGCAGCGCAGAACTAGGCTTACAACGGGGGAATCCCGGCCCTGCATTGGCACATGGCGCAAGACATGTGGAACGTACAGCCAGAGAAACAGTGCCAGAGACGACGAAAGCGAAGACCCCCCACGAGCCCTTTCGCGCCCACACCTCAGAGCCGGGAGATACATTTGCGGCTCAACTCTTTGCCCGTGACTTAACGATGCATAAGACGTACAGTCGCAGTTAAAAATATGCCGGGAGCTCGGCGAAATTTTTTCTCAAATTTGACAGCAATTGCAGCTGTCTTTAGAGAAGACGTTATACCGTCGCACGTATTCACCGTTTTTAAAATCTGATGATAAAAATGTTCCGAACTTATAAATTGCTGACTTTTCTTACATCAACAAACAGGTGAAATGAAACACGCTTCACGTTTCTTTAAGACCGGACATACGGGAACAAATTACAGTTTACGCAATACTTAAACATATGCGAACAAATATTTACTCTACTGTATGGCTTCAGTTCACTCAGTTTACCACCTCGCAGCATGATCAGAATACGTAATATCATGGGTATTCATAATAATTTCAGTGAATGACAGCAAATAACAGGGGTAAAACATTAAACGTTTCGCAATGGACTGTACCGACAAAACTGCATTGTGCATCTTTGCAAAAAGCTGAATTTTCTGCACAGGAGTGCATCACGGCTTCGTGACCCCGACGACCCGTCGCATCTGGCGCACCCATGCGTATTACAGCGAGTTACGTGCAGTCGAATGCAGTTTTCGACTAAGTGGATTATATGAGTTTCTCTCTCTGCGTTTTTACGCTGCACTCAGCAGCGTTTTTTTGCGATTCGATCAGAAGCCACGCCACCCGCGTCGCGAGCCCTTCCATTTCTTTCTCTCCATGTCTCTTTCTCTCTCTCTCTCTCTCTCTCTCTCTCTCTCTCTCTCTCTCTCTCTCTCTCTCTCTCTCTCTCTCTCTCTCTCTCTCTCTCTCTCTCCTCTCTCACCCTTTCTGCAATTTGCTCGACATTTTCACGGATGCCCGCGTCTTTTTTACGGGTTCTTTATATCCTCGATCGGCTCGATTTTTCGTCACTCTCGAGAGCAAAGCTTTATTGCAATCTCGCTTTTCCCTCTATTGCTATCATTGTCACGTACGCGCTTTCCTGAAGCTCCATCAGTACTCTGATGCGATTTCGAATGCATTTCAATCAAAAGTAGAATCCTCGAGCATGCCGTATTAAAAATCAAATTCACGTTCGTTAAATTTATTTATTTATAAATGCGCTTGCAAGGTTAATAAGCGGTGAAAAAATCACGATGACAAGAGAGTAACGCAATATCTGCCCATAATAATCATAAACAAGTCTGTTGAAACTCTCCGACCATGAGTTTTCCATTGAATGCGTATACGTTTGTAGGCTTCGCAAAACGTAAAACACACTGGCCCCTCGGACATGGGCATAGTAAGGCTTCGAAAAAATGAAAGAACACATGAATTGGCTGGATCTTTTTTTGTACTCCGACAAGAATGACGCGAATGAAACGAACCCGGAGAAGGAGGGCGTGTTGGATATTTCGCGGACTTCTTCCGTTTCTTTGTATTTCGGGCAGAATTTAATTGCTGAAATACTCGGCTTCTGTATGACCGCTTTTGTGAAAGGTACCAAGCCATCTTAAATTACCACACAGTCTAACGTTGTAGGCATAGATAAAATAAATTGAAAATGACTTAATACTTATACGACTTAAGACAGTCCATTTCGACACACATCAAGTGCACGCAAATGACTTTCAACTTAAGAGCAAGAATATAACTGAGCTTATACAGGGAAAATAGTCCGAGTCATTCGCTCCAAAATTGTATCAGTGCTTATTATACGCACTCGCGCGAGTAGCTCTAAATACACGCATACGTGCCGAAGAATGACGAGGGTGGCTAAAATCGAAATCGCTCTCGAGGCGTGACTTCATATTATGCAGCGCAACGGTTTTAATGAAGATCTCTCGTTCGAAGGTCACTTGCGTGCACTTGTGCTCTACAGTGAGTGCGCGTTGGTTTTATTTTTGGTCTTATAATCTTTGGTATTCAGAACCATTTGGAACATTTCTTTCATTTATGTAGAAGAATAACCTTCTATACTTCAAATATACTATGTGCACGATTCGAAAAATTACTTCATTGTGAAATGGAATTGAATAATACCGACTATGTCGCCTCCCGAGCCGCCTCCTAACTCAATATGCAGTAAAACAAAGCCGAGACGATGACAACAACAAACAGACAGAAGTACCCCGTTAAAAAGTTTTTAATTCCCAATATATATCTCGAGCGCGCAGGGGTAATTACAAACGCAAATCTTCCACGGATATAACAATTAACGATTTTAATCCTTGCCTGGTATACACAGGAAAGACCTGGGCTCGTTCTCGTGTATCTATAAATTCGCTCAGCCGAGCGCTCCTCTTCTCTCGTAAACGCTAACTTTAACGGGCGCAAGATGTAGAACTGAGCATACCGAAATCGAGAGATATGGCCTCCCGGCAATTAACGCGCTCGCGCCAAATTACCATTTCGCGAGCGGAGCATTAAATATATCCGCTTATGCTTTAAAACAGTAGGAAACAGGCGCGTTTTTCATTCTTACGACTCCTTAATCCCGTAGCCAAGAGGTGCGTTCTTCAACTCCTTCGCGGTACGTGCTTGATTTATACCGTGGGCTTCCCTCGGAAATTCATTCCCCGATAATCTTTGTTATTGTGTTAAATTCGCGACCTGCATAAAATTGCCTGATAAGAGTTTCAAATAATAGATTCCTTTATAAGTCGAATAATAAATTCAATTCAACGAGCTGATATTCACGAAGCTGTATGTATAACTTATCAGCAAGCACGAGCGCGCAATAAAAACAAAAAATCATATCTATCAGATAGCGTTCTAATAAGGCCAAAGTTTTTCACAATGCCGCGCACTCATATATTCGAAAAATATGCGCACGGGAATCGAATGACGCGCTCCTTATTTAGGAACTCTTCCCCCGTCGGATTTTACGAGCGAAACCGTCGAGGCGGTGCGAGTGCGCAGCGAAAAAAAAAAGGAAATAAAAAACAGAGCGCACATAAACACGCTCCGGCGCGCGCGTCGCGACGAGTAGAGAAAGAGACAGAGAACGACAGATAAGAAGTCGATAAAGACGTGACACTCGATTTTGTAAATTAGCCACGCTGCCGGGGATTTTCTTCTATTGCGAATAAGCCAATAACCACGGCGAATCGAGAGCGAGCTGCGAGATAAAAAGGCGTAAAAGGCCGCTTCCCCGGCACAATGGGAGACCCTTTTTTCAGCCCTTTGTGCGAGAGACGCGTGTGTGTATGCAAACTCGGTGCGATGGGCGACTTATCAATTTTGGTCAGACGAGCTGAAGTAAAAAGCAAAGTTGAGTCTGAAGGATTGATAGTTGTAGAAGCGCGAATCGAGTAACGAAAATGAGGACAAAAAATGATAAAATAATTTTTGAAGATTTACTGCAGGTAAAAGACATAACAGAACATTATTGCAATTGATCGAAATGAGGGCGAATATAACAGATTTGAAAAAGCGGAAAAGATTGATTAATTGTCGAAAATTCAAATGAAAAATCGTAAAAGCTTCCCAATCCAGTAAATCTATAAAAGCGTATCGCGTGCATCGAATATACGTCAAACCCAATAAATCTTCTGCAGCCGGAGAGCTCTCTTCTTCCCCAAAGAAGTAAAACTAATCCAAACATCACCGCGATAGAGTGAGAGAGAGAGAGAGAGAGAGAGAGAGAGAGAGAGAGAGAGAGGGAGAGAGAGAGACAGCACGCTCGCTACACTAAAAACTGTCAATAAAATTTATCACAGCCAAAGTTTAATTCGATAGAGAAAATTTCGCGCATACGTCGTTCGATATCTCCCTTCCACTCGGTTTCTAGCCCCTAGCCTTCCTATTCTCGCCAACCGGAGTCGCATGTCGTTCGCGCGCGTTTTCTCAACCCTAAATTTCGAATCCGCTTCCGCCATGCACTGCTTGTAAAATCGGGGCATCCGGGTGTCAAAGCTGTGTCATTCGATCTCCCCCCTCTCTGTCTCCTGCTTTTAAATTCGATCAATGGACGAAGCCAAGCGTAAAACATTTTTAGGGTTGAGAACTTTAAAGCGCGCGCGCGTGTGTTATAAGCATGCAAAAAAAAGAGAGGAAGGCGGCGGCACTCGTGACTTTTTGCGCGGCTTGTTGTGGGAACTGTACTATATCGGTGGCGTGTGTGCGAGGGAGTCTCACCGGCGCTTAAAAGGGACAGAAAAAATTCATTTCGTCACCCTTTGGACCCCCCTTCCCCGTGTCTGCTCCAACGTCGTATAGCCGCGGCTATTTTTGTTTTCCGGGATTAGTTGCTGAGCTGAGCGAATGTTCTGCGCGATTTCTTCGAGAGCAGACACGATTAAAAGTGCTGTTCTCATCCAAATTTTATCGATTGCACTATTGAAATCTCTATCTTACTCGATGTACACGTTTCAATGATAATAACAATACATATTATTGAGATAATAAAATTTAATAAAAATCACTCACCAATTTTGGAAGAACAGTGTTATTTAATGCATAATAATCGTTCAAAGTGTATTATTCATCCTTCATATATCTGTCGAAGTATCATTTTCGTCAAGTAATCTCATCAAAGTATCACCTTCAACAAGTAATGTCATCAAAGTATTGTCATTTATACGTTCAGGAGTGCAAATCGTGATTAGATATAACAAAGACGTGAAAATGGTCCTGTAAAACAAAAATATTTGTTATTTTTTTGTAAACTCAAATGCTCTTAAAAAGTCATTTGAATATTTGTAATAAAACCCGTATCTAAACAATATTGAATTTCCAAGAATATTCAAAGTTAATTAAATCGATGCTCATCCGAACCGCATCATCATGTATCGATTTTTTCGAGTAATCCTCGTATAAACGGACAGCGGGAGCGAAAATAAACACGACAGCCACTTGAAAAAGTTGAGCATCAGCAGCGGGCCTTCGTCGGTGTGAAATCGAGAGACAATACCTCGTTAATTTTAACCGGACACCGCTGCACCAGCGGGGCTCGCGCCAAAAATGAGCAATAACAGCGACACCGCGGGATCGAAAAGCACAAACACGCGTACGTGAGACCATGCGCGGCCGAGTGAGTTGTGTACACGCTTTTTGAAATAGCATCAAAACTGCAGGCAGGGTGCGAAACTGTTATTGCATGGACATATACGCTTGTACCGCTGGGCTATCGAACATTTTCGAATTTCAGATAGCAGCGGTATCGCAGGGGTGCCACAGCAGAGCTGCTGATGATGTCGCATAAACGCTGGCCAACACCTTTCTGTACTTATATTTAAGGCTTGTCGTGTGCATGTGAATTTAAAAATTTAACATTACCATTTAATTAGAAATAATAGTTCAGCAAGAATGAAAAAATAAATCGGCCAAACGATCGAGTCTCAGCCACATATTACCATCATCAGCAGCACAAGAGGCTGAAATCGGTTGCCGAGGTAACCGAGCGAAATCCGTCCAGTCCGCCGGTCGTAATTCATTTTAGGGCCTTGTCCCGAATGCACTGGCGATGCAGTAGTGCGCGATCTGCAGTGATCTGATTTTAAACCAATCAGCGGCGAGGCTCTCGCGGTTTCGCGCTCAATTTACAATCAGCCCCGATTCGGACTCGTCGCCGCTGTAAAGCTTCGTATACGTGCAAGGCCACTCGAAGCTCCTGCACTCCACCACACATACAATGGAAATATATTTTAATCGAACCGCCCGCGAGGGACGAGAGAGGGAGAGACGCAAGTGCGAGAGCTGCTGCAACGATGCGCTATTGTTGCAGCGGGGACGATGATTGCCTGCCGACGCCCTCCGGCGCGAGGATTACATGTATACGCGACACGCGAAAGGGGATGGACGCCGGATTTATATCTGCGCGATTGCGGTCGAGTTTTGGCCTCTCCTCGCGCGAAAGGGTTGATTGAATCATCGCTCCGGGTTTTTCGAAACATTCAATCGAGAGGATCTAACGTCCGCTATGGCCGCTTTCATTGTTCTGCAGAGTGAAAGATTCTTCACTGCGATTTGATACACAGCGCGGTAATTACAAAAAGGCGAGTGAATTAACCGACGGAAGTGCAAATCCCGATCCGGCGCGAAGCCGCATATTACACCGAGTTTCATTCTCATCAAACTTAAGCCACAGTCGCGTATTCACGCGATACATACCGACTGCCGATTCGATGGCGCCGCCCGATAGGTTACATAATGAAAGCCAAGTGCGTAAAATTTATCATCCCCCGCGGTGACTCTCGCTCCGAATGTGCGCCTGGCGCCCTTTTCATCGCGGCCCTACCAATTACACGTTGCATTAGACAGCGATAAAGGAGGCACAATAACGCGCTGCACATTCAAAGCCGAGCGCATTGGTTCTTTCTTTTTATTTTTCCAAAGCTTTGTCTCTCCTCGATTGCCCGGCGCTGCATTCATTACGCAACGAAACTCGCTTGTACTCTTGTCGTCGCAGGTATTTCCTCGCGCTGATGCAGCCGCACGCGCGCCGCCGACGAGGAATTTTCATTTCACGCATGCATTCTTGCATTGACGTTTGTAATTAACACTTTGAGCCGAGCTCCTATATAGCCGATGGCTGAGTGGCCGACAGGACTGTCAATTCGCAGGCCTGCGAATTAATTTCATCGATCGGCGAGCTATTCAGTCGCGGGAAATTCGAAGTAAGTGAAAAAGGCTCGCTGCAGCGTCAGCGAAGAGTCTGGCGAGGCGATCTTATAGCGCGCATTATTTATAGTCGGCAGCAGATGCTTCTTTTTTTGTTGTGCGCGGCACGTCCCCTCGAGTCTTGCGAAAAAGAGCCGCTACAATTTATACGCGCGCGACCTTCGGAGCAGAAACAGTTTGTACGACTCCGAGTAAAACACAAGTGTATAGTGTACATACGCGCGGCGGGGAAACAAAATGCTCGCTCGAGATATGCATCTCTCTCGCGGAGTCCCTTAATTAACCGACTCGCGGAGAAGGCTTGATGCATCATCGCGGAGCGCGCGTGCGTGTACGTACACTGAATGTAGGTACTTACGCCGCGCGGGCAAATAAAGAGTTTCGATTGCTGGTGACTTTTATGGGGAGGTCCCGTAATTTGTTGCGCTGCGAGTGAAGGGGCTCCTCGTGGGGTCTTTGGTAAGAAAGCGTTGATTTTGCAAGCTCGGTATCAACCACTGGATGTATTTTTCAAATTCGCGATCGAAAAATCGAAACTTTTACGACTGTATAAAGTAATGATAGAGTGATGGTATAGGTTCAAACCACATAGATATACGAGCGAAAGGGCGCCCGCATCGTGCGCATCAGAAAAAGTAATCGCGTGCTCGCGTTTTAATTCAAGGCTACGAGCCTCCTGCGACGCTCGCTCTGCATAATGCCGATGCGCCGAGCGACCAGGTGAGAGCCAGAGGGGGTACACGCAAAGGGGCGAAGAGGAAAACCCCTTCGAAGGGATCGACACGTGGACGATTTCACGCTGCCCAGTCGTGGTAATTGCCCGGGAGAGACGCTTTTTTCGCGCTCGCTGACAATAGCTGCGCGCGTCTTATAATTCGTTACTTCGGAATGCCTTCATTATACGTATAGGTATATTTGCGGCTTGGCTAGACGCAACTGACCAACGGTTTTTCATCGTCTTGGTCTCTGACTGCCCGGTAATGTAACAGTATGGTCAAACAGTTTGCTTTACGCCGGGGAGGAAGCGGACTCGTAAGGTCATACATTAGCGCGCTTAGTCAGAGAGAAAGCGTATTATTAGGGGAAATTGCTTTATTTAATTCGATTTGAATTCGCACATCGGGAGAACATTCGACTGCCAGCGAGCGGTGAGCTCTGTCTTTATTTTAGATTCGAGAGGGTGGCAATGCGATCTGCCTGAGGGACATATGGCGGTGGTGTAATTAGGATTCCATTGCCGTGGTGTTCTTTTAAGTGAGTCGAGTAACAGCAAAGCGGTAATGAGAGTCGTGCAAAGATACCCACAATTTTACTCGCACTTCAAATTTAAAATATCTGTTCCAACGAATTGTTCGATGGTTTTGAAAACCGTTCAGTTTAAAAATACGAAATTCAAGCAATCATAACTAGCTTCACTACAGAACCCGATAAATTATACACCACATCAGAAGCAGTAAGCTGAACCCGGTTGCATCTAGCATATTCCGCTAACGGAGCACCACAGCAAGGTCTACAATAATTCAGAAAGCAGAACTCCAGGCCACTGCTACGCACGCACGCACCGCTCACCGATCAATCTCGGCCGCACTTGCCTTTCATTAACGAGGTGCATCAGCGCGCGGCTCTGTACATCGCCAGAAAACGCATTATCTCGATCGATTCGCGTCATCGCGGCCTACAGAGAGAGATGGGGAGCTGCAACATAAGTGCCTCTAATGCACTCACGCGTCCCCCCGTCTCTATGTATAGTCCTCCTCGCGAGCGAATTCGCCATTCTCACTGTGATGTCCGCGTCGCCTCGGGCGCGAGTCCTATCCACATCGAGAACCCCACATTCGATCCGTACATATACGCGCAAAGTAGACTGCATTGCACAAATATATACCATATATACTGTACGCGGATGGCGCGGGAGGAGGGCACATAACACAATTTCTCTGGCTGGAGGCTCTCTCGATCGCGAAGATTAGCATCTGGCAGCGGGCGCGCGGAGCCAAAGGGAGATTAGGCAGATCGATCGCACGTGCTGAACCAATTCCTCTGGTCAGCTGCTCATCAATACCGTGAACGGGCTGCCCTCCTCTCCTCGCGTCACACATACACATGATGCACACACGCACACACTCGCACACCCCTATGCAGCGGGAGGAGAGGGCGTATGTGCCCAACTAAGCGACTGTGCTCCTAATAGGCATATAATCGTTATGCATATAGCGGATCGAACGCCGCGCTACCACGAATGTTATGTGTGTGTGTATGTGTGTGTGTGTGTGTGTGTGTGTGTATATATATATATATATATATAGAGAGAGAGAGAGAGAGAGAGAGAGAGAGAGAGAGAGAGAGAGAGAGAGAGAGAGAGAGAGAGAGAGAGAGAGAGACAGCTACATGCATACGTCAGGGCTGCATGCATGTGCCGTTATTTGTGTAATTTGTACATGCCGCTAAGCTGCTCGTGTATAACGCGAGCACACGTCGCGCCTCGCGCGTACTCACTATCTCTAGATGGACGCGGAAGATACGCGATCACATGTGGACGCGATTACTACATATAACCATGGCTGATGCATTTAAAATTTATAATTCTGGCATCGATCACGAATCACACCTTTAAGATCATTGAGGCGATCGCAATTGCTCCGGCTGTAGATTTAAGTACGGATATTGAACAAAAGGTTGCGTGTGTGCAATATTAATTAATCCACCTGCAGTATTAGGTAATAAGGTCATACCGGGCAGCTCGAGACATTATAATCAATTAGAGCAGAGTATCGCTTCTACACGCACATTGCCCGTGGGTCAACGCGTGACACGCGCAGTCAGTGCAAATTTATGAGTTTGTGTCTTCAATCAGCCAAAATATCTCGGAGTAACGTCTTATCTCTCGGTTTAAAAAGGGCGAAACCGCCACAACATCGCATAAGAAAGATGTGCTTATTATCTTCAGAAAGAATCAAAAAATGTTATTTTGACAGTGACTTTCACGGTTTCGTGATTTTTCCTTACAATTACGCGCAAATGTTTGGGGAGGACAGCAGGAGGGCAAGTTTCGTTAACAAACATTCATTATCGTAATAAAGCTGTTTTTTCAGTAACTATTATTGAATGAATTTCGTTGTGGGCAATTGAGCTTTATTCCATTAACGAACATTGAAGCTTATGCAAATTTTGTTGATCCCTTATAAATATATATAAAAGCAAGTGTACTTGAATCTAAAAACGCCCAAAAAAAGTATCTTAATCACACTGAAAATCAGCAAGCAAGGAATTCATTAATTAAATCTGGTATAATTATCATTCTCATTGCAAAAAATATAATAACCGCGATGAACTCCACGAGTTTAAAGTACCGCAAAAATCTACGCGACATCAAAGCGAACCGCTTGGCCGAAACCTGCTGCTAAGAGACATTCGCACTAAGCGCCTAAACGACTTATCCTAAACACATCTAAACAAGCTCCAAAGAGAGCCAGGCTGATCAGGTGGATGAATAGCGGTGGCCAAAAAATAGAATCGCGTGTGCGTGAGCTCAGTTGTGGAAGGGGCGTATACGCGTACGAACTTTCGCCAGCCACACGGCGGCTACATCTGTCGCGCGGTCGCGTATAATGCCAGACATATATCGCGCGCTCGCATCGCACGCGCGTCCAACTGCCTGCATAATGCATAATCCGTACTGTTCGGATTAAAGCTTGGGATCGGCGCTATGTATACAATCCTGGTAAAAACCGTTGCATACTACTGTAATTGCAATCATAATAAATTACTTGTCAATGGTGCATGTATTTTTTTGTGAATATTCAAAACTATAAATCTGATAAGCGCAATGTAACTGTAAGCAAAGCTAAAGTTAACTTCTGAACTCAGATAAGCGAATAAAAAAAAACAGCGTATAATATACACGTAAAAACTAGCAACGACGTCGACAATGATGGGGCGCGCGAACCAACAAAATGCTTGAGCTTCTTGCGGCTTCTCCTCCTATCTGCAAGAGCCATTATACGATGCACGGGGGGTTCCATACGCCGCGAATTGTCACACATGAAAAAGCCCGAGCTCTCGCGCAACAGCTGAAGTATTTGTTTATGCATTCGCCAAATGTAATTACGTCGCAGGCTGCACACTTTACTCAACGATTTCGCTCGCTGCCACGAGTTGGCTTTTAATTCTAGCTCTCCACGCCCGAGTGCCTTAATTCGCCCTGTAAATGCGTATCGCCCGCTGCACAGCTAATAAAAAGAGATTATCTCATTTTTGTGCTGTATAAGTTTTTAATTTTCTAATTAAAAATGCATTACCAGTTATTCGTGGCTAATTGAGTAAAAACTTAAGTAAAAACAAAAAGTATCCGATAAAGTGGCGCATCCGGTCGAGATATTCCGAAATGAAATAATGTCTGAAAGATTTACGGTGTAATATGGTAATTTCAGTGGAAGGCATTTGAAACGCGCGTATACAGCGAGCTCTAGACGTCCCTCTAACGTCGGATTCGCGCAGACGTATATAAATATTCGCAAATTTGCATTTTTCCCTGCGACTATATTCACTCGACTGTCGACTAGGCCATTTCCCAAAGACGGATACCGCCACTTTGGGAGATACATGCCGAAAGTTTTAGAGCTCTGTAAATTTTGGCTGCCTGCGCGTAGTCAAGCACCGAGGCTCCTTTATATACACAGGATAGCACCGAAAACGAGAAATACGACACTTGTTGCTCTCTGTCAGAACGACTGTTTTTCTATTAAAATGGTCCTGTTCTTTGCGAAAACTTGTAAATTTAAAAAAAAAATCCACGAGACTTGCTACATACGTCTGCATCACAAACGTCAATCAGGAAAAAAATATGCAATCAGCAGTCTCCCATCTCCCCAACAATTACAACGCCCTCGAATGCAGCGAGAGTCCGAGACAAAAGTTCCCGATTGAATGCACGAAATCAATTGAGGACTCGACGTCGTCGTCGGTGGCGACGAAATTGATCGGTGCGGGCGTGACAATACCCATAATTTTGAAATTCTAAACTGCAGCGGACGCGTACACAAAGACAATCCATAGTAATGCGTGCAGCGGCGGATTAATAATGAAAAAAAACGCGAATATCCCGTAATTATTGTAATCGGAATAATCGGCTACGCGCTTTGAATCATGTAGACAAAAAAACGCTGGGCTGCACTGCATAATATAATATACGATACAAAGACAAATTTGTGGAGAAAATTCAAGAATGCAATAACTTACATAATTTGCAAGAATTCTGTCTACAAATGCACAACGCAAACTGCGGCTCTGTGATTTAATCCCCAAACCTCGATCTCTCCTGCGATTGCCGCAATCAGTCCACATCGAGTCGTATGCAGTCATTAATTACTCAGACCGCGAAGTATGAGCGCGAACGAGGCTAAATTGGCCTCTCCTACTCCTACGTGTACGTCCGCGGCGGCAATGAAGCATCTTTTTCGGGTTCGTCGCTGAATGGCCTGGCTAATTGCAACTACATTCGGCGGCGACAGCTGTATAGGCGCAATTTCGGCACAGTGCGTTATGGTGTGCAATGTGACGGGCATAGCGGCGTCGCGGCGAACTCGTAATAAATGCAAACGCGGCTGAACTGCAGCAACGTACAGCTTAGGTCATTTACGGGCTTTGATTCGTTCGCGGTGACCCTACGCTGGGTTTATAATCGGAGACGAGTGTCTATTATAGTTTTGCCTTCATAAAATTATGTTGAATTACGATCGTTGGTGCATGGAACTAGCTGAATAATTTGCAAGTCTCCAAATCAAAGATTAAACTGTCCGTGAAATAAGACGTTGTTCGGCTACTCAAATAAATAATCGAGCCGCAATAGACTCTTAAATTATGAAAAGTTCTGAAAAAATTTCTAAAATACTTTCTCGAGTAAAAAAAAAGGAAAACTATTCGTCGACGTTACCGTACACACGACTGTCAACTTATTTCTATTTCTTCCTTGATACATCTACATTGAAAGAATATTTCTATTTCTTCGGTGCTGCGCATACGAAAAGAATTTTAAATTTGATGAAATTCTTTCGATTTTTACAGGCATTCGTATAATCACGATTGAACTGCATTGTGACGCCTCGATTGAAAAATCGCCCGAAAAAGCGTGGCAGCATCAACAGAGAAGTCACTCTCAAAAGTTCCCATTACTCAACGCCCATCACACCCTCGGCGTACAACAGCATTCCTCAATATACAGGGCTTTTCAGTGAGGCGCACATACCGAGCAAGCATCGAGCAGTCGTTCGCATGCAGCTCGAAATTGAACTCTGCAGAGGCGTTGGCACTCTGTCTGCGTATGCGTGCAGTGCACGGCAGCGAGGGCACTGCACACTCAGCCCTTCGGGCGTCGCTAATCCCTTTCGCTGTCGCGCCCCCACACTGCACCGTGTACACCCTATACGTACACCCAGCTTTAATGGCCTGTCCGCGTTTCTTCGGAGAGAACTATAACGCGACTCTCAAAGTAGGTTTCTAATGAATAGAGGGTTGCTGCACCGTGACTGTGCGGTGCAGTTGATGCGATTCGCTTTGACGGCGCTGCGGCGGCACACTGCGTGAAAATGTGGCATTAGCGGACGTTGACGTAAATTTCGGGAGTTTCGTTGATTCACTTAGATGTTTTTTACTTATTTAATTATTAATTGGTATGCGTATTGGCTTACTTGTTTGCGGCGTTCAGGTAGGCAACGTGGACTTTCCCTTTCTGATCATTTTGCAGCACTTCAGAGATCCCTTCGAATCCACCCGTCAGAAACGAATGAACTTTTACCGAAGACTGAAGTATACTGGCAAAAATCACAGTCCAAGCATAGTCCAACTATTTGGTTACGTCTGGATACAATATCCACCCTGATGCCACTGTAGCATATATCAGCTACCCTAAAAGGAAAAGAAATAAAATAAACGAAAAAATAACTAAGATAGAAGCTACAATTTGCAATAATTAGATTCGCTTAGGTATTTTTACTTATTTAATTACAAATCGATATGCATATTTCATATTCACTTACAGGTTTGCAGCGCTCAGGTAGGCAACGTGGACTTTCCCTTTCCGATCATCGTGCAGCACGTCAGAGATCACTTCGAATCCACCCGTCAGAAACGAGTGAATTTTTATCGAAGACTGAAGTATACTTGCAAAACTCACAGTCCAGGCATAGCTCGACTATTTGGTTACGTCTGGATACAAAATCCATCCTGGCGCCACTGTATTACCAGCTACCCTAGAAGCAAACAAAAAATAAATAAAATAAACTAATAATTCCTGAGGTAGAAGCTCAGAATTTTAAAAAGTCCAATAAAATGAGAAAATCTAGGACATTTTTAACTGATTAAAAAACAACAGCAAGTGTGTAAGGGATCATTTTATAATCTCTGAAAAAAACATTCATCCCTCCCACGACAAATATTAATCACGAGAGCCCCCCACAGGCCATCTTCGCGCATCGGTTCGTCCCTTTGAGCAGGGCACATTGGTGCGCCGTGCGAACCTATACTACGCGATTCAATTCAATACCACTCAATCAGTCAGCGTAACACGTCCGCGCGCCTCGCAGTGAAACGGCGGCAACGCTATCCTACCGCTGTCACGGCATCAAGCGCATTCGGGATTGCATTACTGTCGACGTATACACGTATTACGCGTACATATATGCAGCCTATACATCGAATAGGCCGTAGGGCGAAAGGAAGACCCGATCAGGATAGAGAACGCCTGGAGCGCGCAACAAGGGAGACAGGGCTGCGCCAGCGGATAGAGGCTTCGCTCTCGGAATCGCGAAAGATTGAATGAGCCGATAGCTTGCGCGAGCGAATGGACTCGCACAATTAGGCTCACCGTCCTTTGGCACTTGTCAAATGCATCTCGCTGCAGAACGAGCCTCGAAACGAGATATTGTTTTTTGCCGTGTTTAAGCTTTGAGCTTTGATGTCACGTGGACTTTTTATATTACAACACAAGTTTTTTACTGACTACACTTTATGCGCATCTTTCCACGTTCATTTCCAACCGAAACAACCGTTGGATAAAATTTACGAACCCTATATACAGATGCTCCTGTCAGAGACATTAAAAACGTACGCGTCTCGATTTCCTCTCGTGTAACGCAAGCTCCTCGATGTAAACCAGCAGTTCCGCGTCCCCTTAAAAGTCCTAAAGCCCCTTTTTAAAGTGCGCCTTCTCGCACATAAGCCGAAATGCGCTCCCTCTTCGCTATATCTCGCGCTCGTTTTCCTCCTACGACTATACTCTATATACTCTTTCGCTGCGGAACAAAAAGCAACTACCCATTTATCTCCATTGAAACGCGAAGGCCATTCATTACGGATCCGCGAGCAGCGGTAACAGCGGAGGACTCTGAATAAACATTGGGTCGCTGGCTCGGTAAAAGCATCGCGCAAAATGTTTTAGAGAGAGGCCTCGGATAACCTGATCTCGACTCGTGCGTAATAGATATTGGAGGACTCGAGCGTTGTGAGTCAAAACCGTTTCAGAAAGCCTCGTCTGCACCGACGCAACTCTCCCATTACACGCGGACACTACCCCACACACGTAAGATGGAAATAGACGTGATCCTTGAGTAAACATGATTTGGACTCCTGTAGTACACGAGAGGCGAACGGGATGAAAAAAAGTATGAATAGAGGCAAAGAAGTCACCCGGTCGAAGCCTTTGTTTCTCGCGTGCACGACCGTAACGAATATATAATCCTCGCGAATGACTTAACTGAACGCACGCTTGCGAAGACCAGAAACGGGCCGGAGCGAATCGACCCCTTCTTATTCTCTCCCATCTGTATTCCCATTTCTCCGTGAGGCGGCTGCTGCTGCAGGTAGGTAATACTGTATACAGCGGTCGTATAAAGCAGTCGGTGACTTGCGGCTTCTGGAGTTTACTTGATATCAGAGCGAAGGGTCTAGTGAGAGTTGGGATGGACAACCGCTGGACTCCATTTGACTCGGAGCTCTGGGATTGTTATCTTTGGTTAGCTCGGTACAGTCTTGCAACAGAGTGAAGCGCGACGGACGTTGTATTTTAAACGCGAAGAGTGAATCTTAACGGTTAGGCTGACCTTTGCAAAACGACATCGAGATCAAAATATTCAGCACTGACTTTTAGTGCCCGAAGGCACTTACCGTCAGCGAAGCTTTCTCCCAAAACAAAAGGCCGCGATCGTCATACGCAAATTTATTTAAAATTATTCACGACCAAGGGTTCGAAAAAACAGTCTCACCCCAAAAGCACATTGCATCCAAATGATCTCCTAACCGATTTTTTTTTCAAGCCGCGCCAAAACATCCCGTAGTAGCGTAGTTCTGCAGAAGACTGTCCAGCCATACCTCCTAAATAACATTCCCGTCCTCGTCATCTGACTCCGTCCATTATCGCAGTTGGTCTCAATACAGCTATATACGAGGCTGCAGAGTCGCCCCGCTGGCGCATAAGTCGCAGGCATCGCACGAGGGACCAGACGAAGAGAGATAGAGATATAGAAACGACTCGGAAGTTTACATAGGAATGTCTGATTTGCGGCAGCGAGAAGCTTCGAGGGGGGCATCCTTGGATCCGGCTGTGAAAGTGACGCGAAATCCACGCTAATTACCCCCTGCCAATTAGGCAAATCAGAGGAGCTCCTGGGCTACGGGATACGTCCTGAAGTCGGTGCGTGTCCCTCCCTTCTCACCGCGCGCGCTCTGCCCTACTTCGACCCCTGTATTATAGTCCGGCGCTGGTTGTCGACGTCGCGGATCACGAGGACAATTACCTAACCCAGCGTCTGACAATTCCATCTGCAGATGTAGTGCGCGTATGTGCATGTGCGTTGTACTCGACTTGTGTAACCGTCTTTGGAGGCATTAGTCCAAACAACGACTGTTTATGTAACGCTTTTCTATACGACTGACAAGAAATTGCCAAATTCAGATAGATGCACACACACACACGCACATACACACACACACACACACACACGAGGTAGTATTAAGAATGAAATGTTCTTCTAATCGTAGGATCGTTAAGGTAATTGGCAATGATTGCTCCAATCGTCTCCCCTCTTGATAATATGCAACATCTCGATTGAGGATTAATTACAGCCCTTGATTACCAATTCTCAGATGCTCTCCTTATGTAATTATGTATTTGATTACGAGGTAGTTTCGGTTCCAGAAAAATTAAATCAAGCAATCGGATTAAATATTTGCCTTTCAATACATTGTATCTAGAAATGGCGGAACAAGATTCAACTCACCAAACAAGAGCAAATAAAGTGCGCACATACGTCAGAAAGACAGATAAACTTGTTAATTTGTTTGAAAGAAGCGCAGGTAAACAGAGGACAACTGCGAGGTTCGTGCAATCTTTGCAAAGACAAGTCAGCGAACGAAGCCGAGATAATGAAGGAACAAGATGAATTGGGTCGACGTTTTTTCTAGGACACGTCGTGCTTCGTCCTACATGACCGAGCGATATTGGCGATATGTGTGTGTGCTTTCGCGGATATCGGGGCCACCCTTTGTGTGCTTGCAGCCACTAAACAAACGTCCGAGTTGTTGGACATATTGTGCAACGTGGGAGTAACCAGAGCTCCGTGCTGTATTACGCTATTAGACGACACGCGCGACCATCTAACACGATTCATAAAGCCAGGAAAGCCATAAAGATTTTTTGTAAAAGCTCAGCTGATTTTGTTTTATTTCCTGCATTGTGTCGGATTCCTTTATTAAACAGAAAATTACTGTATTAGATGCAGAAGAAAGTATTTTTTATGAATAGTTCAATTACACGGATTTACACCGTAAAGTCATATCGTGAACATGAATAAATTAACTTTTACTAACACACTAAGCCTGTACCTTGAAACTAAGTTTTCAAATAAATTTAACACAAAAGTATATAAATAAATTAAATTCACCCGGAACGGTGGCTCGAGCTCGGCTCATAAAATAATAAAATCTTTTACGTCCAGCCCGAAGACCATTCATACGGCTTATGCAGATTTCTCGGAAAGATAGCTCGTCAAACTTATAAACCAAAAAAAGCACCAGCAGCGAAGCGATAAAAACCTACTAAGATGTTTACAGCTTAAGCAAACACGCATAAAGTCACGCGCGCGCTATACTCTTCCCCGAGACATTTTCATCTTTGAAAATCCGCGTGGCGAATAGCTACACAATGTAAAGCTCTAAAAAATATTAACACCGTATCAACCGAAAGCAGCCCATGCAAAGCTACCCTTCGCATGTGATTTCGGTCTTGGTGGCCAGCGACGTACAATGCGAATGTTATCTACATCGGCGTATCCCTGCGAAATTTTCGCACCCTTTTCACGGTACACGCCAACCGCCAGCAGTATAGCGCACAAGACGGCGGCGAAACGTCGATGCTTCATATGCTAATTGACGCATGCAATTAGCATAGCTCGCGCGTAACACGACCGCCCATCAGCATCAGAGCACACGTCGCTGCGCTCACGTTATTGCCTGTACACGAAAAAAGTTCGGACTCGGTTGTTAGAAACCCTGGCATTATTACCGCGACGCGGTTGCAAGGTCCGTTTCCTCGTAAATTCGTCGATTCGCGCGTGCTCTCTATGCGTGATATCTAATGTGGAAGTAGAGGGGGTCAAAAAAAGCGCTGTGCAGTCGATTACAGAGACGTCGTACAGTTTGGGGGCCGACAATGGACGCGCGGCGTTCCGGACAGCGAGATTAACATAAAGGAGGAAGAGTCAATATCGTAAACATTCCGCGTGTGACAATGGATCGCGCGGAGCGAGGATGACGAGTGCATGGCTGTTATTAGGCTCTCGGATCTCGACGATAAATTCGTCGATATGAGAATTAGAAGGGGAGCGCGGCGGCCGTTCGCGAAAATTACGCCTTGGCCCCCCGATGTACTAGTGCGCGAGCTACGCTGGCTTTTCACTGCTTTGTGCTGATGCGGCTTTTTATGATTTGGCTTCGTCGCTGCCTTATACGTATGCATAATTTTAGTGTTTCAACGTTGCATCTTATTTTGAAATCGATCAAGTCCTAATATGCCAGAATGACAAACTATTCGGTTTTCTTAAGTCTAACATTACATGCTTTGTAAGGGAAATATTGAAGCAGCAGTCCATCTTTTAGTTCTACTGCTTCGCTTACAGGGGGCAGCATCGACTATAGCAGCCGAACTGACGGTACAGTCGTAACATTGAAATATCAAACGTTATTATCTAGTTTATCCATACTAATATGAATGAATGTTAGAACATATTGTAGATTATAAATAAAAACGTATGAATAAATTTAAAAAAAGAAAAGAAAATTTATAGGCCACAATTTTATAGATGTCCTAATTACTCATGCCAGAACTAAATATTTCAAGGTACGATTTTCCAAACCATGTAAACAATTAACAAAAAGAAGCTTTCTAAACCACTCCGAAACATCGGTCTAACTCGAGAAATGCATTGCAACCCCTTACCATCATAACAGTAAGTTTTCGTTCCCAGCGTGAAAGCCTCTCTCCGCCTCTACATGCTAATACGTGAACATGTTCTCTTGTTGCTCTTTGTGCCGCGCGCGAATTTCTCCTTCTTCTACCCTGTATCGTTCTGCACCTAACGACTCGGCACCGCCAAACTTCTCGTCGATATCATAAAGCGTATAATGCAGTCCGAGGGTGTCTCGCGTCGTTCTCGCAACGGCCGCCCCGTAAATTCGTCGATATATGCAAAGCACCGTCGCGACGCTTCTCTCTCTCTTCATCGGCTTTTTGACCCCTTTTTTGCTCTCCACTTTGCCTTTGTTCTCTCGCACATCCTCGCGTCGCGTCTCATTTACTTGATCCCTTTCTCCGGCGCTCATTGTCCTCCTCGCTGCGCCTTTATGCCGGCTTGTTTATTTTTGCACCGCCTTTTTTCTCCTCCTCTCGCTCATTATGTCTACGCGCGCATTCGCCTCGCGTTATCGTCATTTCTGACTTGTCTCTCCTAGCGCATCGTGTATACAAATGTACATACGTTGCGGACGTTCCGTTTTTTGCAACCGCTGGTTTTTTTCACTGCTGCTGCTGCGAACAGGCTTGTATTTGCACAGCGGTGACGATAAATTTGTCGATATACAATGCAGCAGCCCCCGGGCCTACGAAAATTCGCGAACCGTCATGTGTAAGCCGCGTTGTAACGACAAATTTACATGCTGCACCTGAAAACGCGACGGACAGGTTTTTTTCTTCTCGCGTGCGCGCATCCTTCGGGCAGATACGGGACGCACGCTCGAATTCATTTGCATTGTAATTGTGAGAATTGCAGAGTATGCAGCGGTTTTTACACGCGGTTACATTTTACATTTATCGGATCGTCGTATCGACGATGGACGAGATTAACCCCTGGCAGACTGTTTTTTTTTTTGCTGCAGCAGCGGGTTTGACGAGCGCGTCAAGTACAGTGTAACTGTGGGTTATTGTGCACAGCAAACGCATACGCGTCGAGCGACTCTTTTTGGGGCCACTCTGGTTTTGTTCTGTCTGGCGCATAATTTAGCCGAACGAGTGTTATGCATATGCAAAGGGACATCGAGATTCCGCGCGTGGAATCGCAAAATCGAGATTACCACGGTAGTGTTTGTTTGCCAGGATTCGATAAGATACATTTTTTAACTGTGAAAAATCAGTGCAACCACGGAACAAAGGAATGAGCTCTCGAAGAATTTAATCTTCGCCGAGGTCAAAGCCTCCTCTCAATGGCCAAGTCGAGCATGACAAACTTGCAGAAACATTTCTCATTAAATCTCCGCCGATACTGGGCTTTTTATCACGTGTTAAACGTCGCCTCTCTTTCTCGCAGAGACGCCGCACGCAGCCTCGTATAACGCATCGCCATCTCGCCACTCTTCACCTCTGCACCCTCGGAAAGGAGCTGCACAGCCGACGACCGAGCAAAAACCGTCCACACAAGCACGTGTGCGCGAAGCTTCGCGTCATATACATATACCTGCAGTGCTCTTTTCGCGCGCGCATAAACAGACGCCAATATAACCGCATCTCGTGAGCCTCGTAAAATCGCGCGGTGGCTCATCCGAGACAGCCGCGCACACACACACACATATACGGCCGGCTTTAAGCCCCCGGAGAGTCGAGAGAGGGATATAAAGAGCGCATTTGTAGTTTACCTTTACGCCGTGATTATCGTTAAGCCCCGGCGGGAGAAAGAGAGAGAGAGAGAGCGAGCGGCGTTGGCGGCTTCGTCGAAGTCGCGCGCATCGATTGCGCCGGAGAGAGAGATAAGTGAAGTTTAAACTGGAGTATCGTTTCGGGGATAATGCCGGATAAAATGGCGGCTTGGACGATCTTGTTAAAGAGGCCGCGCCGATATTGCGGATTTTACGATCGAGAGCTCAGTTTGCATACCGATACTTATTGTCACACGCGCGGGGGCTTCCTTTCTTTCCTCAGCCATTGGCTTTTTTTATCGCACACCCGCCTTTGCGGTGTGTCTCACACGTACGTGGAAAGGAATTTGCACAGCTGGGACAATATGTGTGCACGAGTCGCGCGAGGGAAGGAGAGCGAGAGATAACTTCGATTCGGGTTCGAGTGCATCGGGACTCGAAGTTATTTTGTGTGCCGACTCTTAGGGCCATTCGATTTTGTGTGATTTTTTAGTATATGAGATCTGGAGTATACAAAGTTTTATACAAGTAAGCAATTACGATCAAAGTTAATTACGCCTGAAGAACTCGTTTGAAAAAAGTACACAACAGCGTAACGCGCGCTAATATTGATTGACAGTGACTTGGCTCTTATCGTTATACTCCGTCATTCCCGGCTAACGAGGGCATTATGCCTCGATTAATCATCGATATTCATATTGTGACTTCATTGGATGGAAAATCGTACCTTCTTGCATCGCTCTTTCGCTTGACGCGCGTATCTTTAGCTGAGAATCGCTAATCAAACTCGAAAGTTTTTAAATGGCCATGGAAAGGCGAGCAAAACAAAACTTAATTCATCGAAAGAGATTAATTAGTCTTTCTTTTATACCTAATTAGACGTTAATATGGTATTACGAGAACGAATCTTAACAGTGATTACTTGACACAATTTCTCAAAGGTGATAAATTAATTGGAATTCTAGTCCCAGGAAATTCTCCAAGCGAGAATGCAATAGAAACCAACTGAGGCAGACGCAATTCAATTTGCTACAAATTGTCCTTGGCTTTGACTACTACATGTACACCGATCTTAATTAACAATTAAATGAACATTATTTTGGACCTTACAGTAAACGAAATATCTTTCCTTTGAATTTTCAATATTCACATTAGCTGCGCGAAGACGACTTGCAAAATTATACAATTCAACACCGAAGGTAGATATGATCACCTAAGATCAAAATGCAGTTAATTCAATTGCCTTCAATTAATGTCTATCGCATTCTCACTTGTCGAATTCGAATCAATTAGTCACCTTTAAAAGAGGATCAATGATAAAACATTACGCCTTGACAAGGAGCATATAAGCATTACTCCAGAACACAAGAGAAATCAAGAAAGAGAGCACGACGTTCGAGCTTCATTGCCAACGCGCAATCGTCTCAAGTCCCACAATCATAAACAATCGCATATGTTCGAGGCAACGTCTTATACCCGCCCCTATACAGAGCGCGAGCATTCGATCTCTTATATCCATATCTCTTTCCCTCGAACGCAGCGTTCCATTTCCGGACGCGCGACTCCTCACGCGCGTTTATGTCCTCTCTCGGCTTCTTGCGTGCTCGGTTCGGTGATTACAGATCCCCCCGCGCTCGCGCATACTGCCGGAGACGAATCCCATAACCGTATAACGCGCGGCAGACTCGCTTCGATTTCGACGCCCGCGCGCACAAATCTTCCGTAATGACAGATAGACGTCGAGTCGAGTCACCCCCCTGTACGAGCCGCATGTATGTATCTCGGTGCGAGCGCGTATTGCTCCGGGGGAGTGTACTTATTGTTAGCCAAGCTGGCCGACACCGGAGCTTAATGATTTTCGAGAGCCCGCGTGGCGATGATTTTCGAAACGTAATTTTGATACGCTGCAGCGACGTTATTATTATATACCGTTGTTTTCTCTGTGCGTTATTTCCCGTAGGTTTACAGTATTTTTCAGTGGAATTTTATTCAGCTGATGAGATACAATTCAAAATTTCATTTTAATTAACGCGTACTGCAAACATTTTGCACTGAATTTCGCGTTGAAAGTATCGAACAATTATTATTGAATTAAATCGGAAGAATATATTTTTCACTGTACACACGCATTGATCGAATTCACCAAAAATTTTAATAAATTTATACAAAAGCTAAAATCCGCCGCGAACTTTCAATCCGTCAAAAGCTCCGCAAACTTGAGCGCTCATTAATGACTGCAGCTCCGCAAAAGTTTCGCAGGCAGTCTATACATAGGTATTCGCCGTAACGAGCAAGTGATCGAAAGAAAACAAACCCAGGGGTTAAGACAGACACACGCGTACACTCGCCGACGGAGGTGAAACTTGCTGGCGCGGGTGACAAAACAAAAGGGGATCAGAAGACGAGGCGGCGGCTGCAGCTTCGCTCGTGTTGGCTTAAGATCAGAGGAGTGTGTTTTAATAGCACAGGAAGGCGTCAAAGTGCTCCCCGGAAGGAGTAAGCAAGCCCGGGGATTAGATCGGCCCGCAGCTTTACAGGCCTGAGCGTAATCTCTTTGCTGGTACTTTCCGAGGGGATTGCCGGGCCGACGACGACGAGAAGAAGCAGAGCCTACAAAACTGCACGAGTTCTATAATTAATATGCGATCGCGCATTAATATCGATTTCGGTATTACGATTACTGCGGCGTCGAAGCGCGCGGCTAAAGTTCGACTGTACACGGCCGTATCAGCGCGCAACTTTAGACTGGTAAATGTAGAAGGTGTAGGAATATGATTACATTTTGCAAATCATGAATTCGAATCTCTAACTGAATTTTTTAAATCAACACATATTCCGGACTGAAATTAACTCATAAACCACGCGAACACCAGCGGTAGCAGTTCCCGACTGTAAAATGGCGTCCCCACGGAGCTCTCTCGACAGCCCCGCACACTTCGACTTTCCCGAACGGCCCGTATATTTTATCAGAAAAAAAGCGCGGCATTTGTACGATCCACGCCGTATACCAGAGAAGCACTTTAATACTCGCGAGTGTAAAAAAAAATTCCCCGCGTCGTTCGCACCAGCGGTGCTTAATTAATTCATCGGAGCCGCCTCGGTCGCCACGACGCTCGTCCGCGCGAAATGAGTTGTGAAACGTGATTGAAAAGCGTAATCGAAAAGTAAAGTCGAGTCGAGTGGTCGAGAGCCAACCGGCGCGAAAAACTTGGCTCTCCCTCGCATCAGCGGTATACAGTCCGGTCGTCTCACCCTCCCCTCTGACGCGAAGCGACGACAGCGCAAACACGGAAAAACGGCGCTGCTGTTGCCTTTGCTTTACTGTGCCGAGGGCTCCCCGGCTGTTTTTTTTTTGCACGACGAGCTACTTTTTTTCGCCGTAGGCCAGATTGACCATTTGACCAGATTAATTCCAATCACACGAGCTGCTGGCTTTTAATTACCAATAAAAATGTCCAGCGCGGGGAAAACTGTAATCGCCTGCTCGATTTCGCAAGCTTGCGCATGGAAAGGGAAAACGTGTGCGGGTGGGCCGACTCATTTTACGGATCGGTTGGTAATTTTTTTTTACTCTGGCTGCGACTGTCGCGTCCGGTTGCGTAGTTTCCAAGCTTAATTTTTCGAGACAGTCGAGCGACGAATCGATGTTAACCTGGTAATTATTGCGCACATTAACCAGTAAATGAAAAGATTTTTGGGGGCTCTTTTGATTATCCGCAAAAACGTAATAAAGCTCTAAAAAGAGGCAAGCATTATGGAGCTCATTTTTTCCAGTGATTCGAGCAATTTCAAGATTGACACATAAGAATTGAAATTGCTGAATTTCGGTGAAATTTACCAGTTTATTCTGTTTAATTAACAAAGCCAATTACCATCTGTTGGCATTTCTTGGAATAACAAACGCTTTCGAGATTGATTAAATTTCAATTAAAATAATTCGCATACTGCTAAATTAGGGAACAAAAGCTGAATTATGGCAAGTAAAATTGCTGAAATTTCTTTCCGATAACCGCCTGTTCTCATTTCCTGGAAACACAAAATTATTCATGTTTCAAGGATTTGTTTGTTGCAAAAGGAAGAATCATTTTAATATTATCCGTGAAATTATTATAACATTATCGAAATTAGCAGCTGTTTGCATTCCTTTTAAATTTGAATTCATTTCCGACCAATATTGGATTATTGCAAAATGAAACAATGAAAACAGATATCGTTTTTTTTCGAAAACAAATTAACACAGTTAGTTCAGATCATTTTCTATCATCTTTTATACAATATTTTTCCAAATCCTTAATTTAACACTACAGACTTAAAGGACCAGAGAAAATCTGTAAAAATTGCTATCGATAATTTTTTTCATTTTTTACGTATATTGATTTTCCTTTTTTAAATTAACTCGACGCTGCACTCGCATCATCGGAGCGCCACCCGGCTTTGCCGTGCGACGTTCTATATAAGGAAGCAAAACGTGTAGCGGTATGAAGAAAACAGAGCTCGAATAATTCTGGAAAGCGAAGAAGAAGCGAACAAAATAGCGAGAGCAGTCGCGCGCGCAGCAATCTCGATTTACGAAGCGAGGAAAATTCGTCCCACTCCCGAAATATCGATCGCGAAATAAGCGAAGAGACGCGGAGCATCACGGCACGGCGCGACAACGATCTTTTCGTTCTCGCCCCGCAGAGCCAGTAACGACGACGCCGCGAGGAAGCGACAAAATGCGAAAGGAAAAAGCTGCCGAAGCGAGACGCGCGAACGCAGGAAGGAGACGGATGTTTTCTCGCGACAGATTTCGGCTAGACCGGGGAAAACGTTTGAATAATTTTAGAGAAGCTGAGCTTTCGAGGGGTGAGTCATCGAATGAATAGAAAGCGGCAAACGAAATCTGCAGAAAAAGTGGCAAACGATAACGGAAATTAAACCAAGATCGACTTATTTCAGCATGAATAGTTTAACAAAAAATATTAGTCAACACAGCCCACATTGACAAAAAAGAAAAACCGACGCTACGATATAAACCGTATAAAGTACCAGCGCAATTCTCGCGCGCGAGTCACAGCCCTGATGTGCGGGAGTTATTTCAATAAAGCGAAGCGAAAGGGGTGCCCCGCCACCGCCGCTCAAAATCGAGGGAGGCTTCTGCTTTCCTCTTTATTTTTCGCCGAAAAAAAGTAGGAGAGAGGCACAGCCGTACGAACGCACACTATACATATACTATATCTACGCGTCGTGATCCACGCATCATCGAGCTTGACGACCTCCGTCCGCCTTTTTCGGCCTCCGTGTCGTATATAACGCGCGGATGCAAGTGCGCGACCCCCGGCTCGATTTTACGAGCGTGGCTGCGGGGGATTCTTTACGGAAGTCGCCAGGAAAATGAGGATGCGTACGAAAGACGGAGGGAGACGGATCGAGTGTTTAGTGGAGTGACCGGGTTGAACGTTATTCGTGTATAAGGCAAAGCGTTTCTATTCTTCTATGCGAGCTGAAAAAAATCACGCTTGCACCGTTCGATACAATAATAATAGTAACATTTCAGAAGCGAAATATGGAAAATTGCAGACATTTTTTGAACCGAAAGACAAAGGACAGACTGCAGCGGAAATAAAAGCGAAAGAAAGAGAGAAAGGGAGGATCTCGCAGTGACGTCATCGAGCCTAATTTCCTTCACGCCTTGTTAGCCCTTGCCAATGTACCGTTTTACGACGGATCGCACTATAGACCGCTCGTCGCGCGCACACTCGCGTATTACGTCAATTGGCATTCTCCACGGCGAAATGACCCGGAAGCTCGACGCTGGCTTTGTCCCTTCGCTATTGAAAAAATAATAACATTAATAAGAGCAAAATCGAATCGTTTTGATTACGCGACAAAGGCAGACAGAGAAAAATTCATTTATAATCTCTGGGATCAGCGACACTCCCAGCACCAGTTTATTAATCGTCGAATTATAAGTAGAGCATCGATAGGTATATATAGCAACGACGAGCTGTACACCACTTGACAGGTGGTGATAATAAAACGCACCGGCGGCATATGTTCAGTCGATGAATCATGTATGGCGCAGGAATTAGCATAACGATAACGCGCGCGCTCGCGCACCGCTGCGAGTTATTAGCATATTTTAACGCGATTCCGTCGTGTCTGTTCATCATTTTCCATCAAATTTTAGAAATTCAAAATTAATCAGTACGTCCGTGCATTTGACTTTGTAACGAGAGATCATTCAATATTACATCGATATCGAGGCAATCAATTCTATATAATCACTGCAAACATGATCCTCCCGCACATATCGTATCGAGAGACCCTTCAACGCAAGTGCATTTTGCTAATTATTCTTGTCAAACTAACGCTGTATACGCGCCACGTAATCGAGTCAACTCCGCAACCGCATTTCCGGATGGCCTTAACGAGAAGCGACGTGTACTGCGCGCGCTGGAGGGACGCGTGAAAAACAATTACGACGTCATTTATTTTCTAACGAAGACGCGATTTCTTTCTTTCTTGCGCGCGTTCGCGTATATACAGCCATTAAACGCGGCGATTTTATGATTGGCCGACAATAAAATGAGAGCGAGAGCGCGGGCTCGTCGTTCGACCTGATAAGCAAGTCGTTACCTCGCGGGATTTACGAGGCTCCTACCGGTTTTTGCAGCATCGAGATTTACGGCCGGCTACGCTCGCAAATTAGTATGACTCGAGCGTAGGGGTATGCGTAGAGTTCTTATTTTGTATACGCGTTTGCTGCTGCGCCTTTGTGTCACTTTGGCTCGATGGATGATCTAACCATCTATATATGTATCAACTCTATAAAGCTGCAAAAACGTTTGCGAAATTTAAGCAGTTATGCGGGTTCTCTCTCGTCACAAACGAGCTTGAATTAAAAATTGAATAAGTTTGAAAATCCATCGGGTCCAACGTGACACATCTCCCGAGCCTTTACACGGGAGCGTGAAAATTCAATTAAAATATTTTCGGCGCGCGCGAAAGCAATTTTCCCCGGCGGGCGAGTCTTTAGCCGGTCAGCGAGGCGAAGACAACAGACAGACGAGGGTGTGTGCGGCAAACGGTTTAATTGCCAAATTCTACGTATTGACACGTTAGCGCACATCCCGTGGGGCATTTTGTCGACGAACGAGCGAGTCCTGCAGTGTTCTCTTTCCGCGTATACCTCGCGCATATCTGTTCTCGTCGCTCTGTGTAAATCGACTGGAAATTTTTCACGCCTTCGTCCCTGTCTTTTGGTTGGGCGTCGATCGGTAATGGGTTCCGAGAGAAAACAAAAATACGCACGGCTTCAAGGGCTTTATAAGAAATTCAAAGTCAAGATTGATTATTGATTTAAATTTTATACAATATCAGTAAAGACAAAAATCTATCCCAAAGCCAATTTTTCTATCTCGACAAAAAAAAAAAAAAAAAAAAACGATAACCACCCCGATGATTGCGCAACGCTCTCGGGGTATATCGTTACACAACATTGTTACAATCCCTCCGCTTCACCAGTTGTGCGGCATCCGAGTCGCGTATTCTCGAAAGCCGCGCGCGAAAGTAGAGTATAGAAAAGCCGCTCGCGTATATTTGCACGTATACCAAGAGCTATAGATGCATGCGTAATTAATGAATCCAATAAAACCGGGGAGGAGTGCGCGTGCTGCAGCAGTGTCGGTCTCGCCGGCCAGCTCGAAATTCGTTAAATTTAATTGGACGCGAGTAATCCGCAGCCGCTGCCGCTACAGAATCCTCTCCCTCGTCCGCGCGTATTTTGAGCTACCGTGTCTGCGTGTATTTGGAAGGCGCGCATTTTTACATGACGCGAGGAACCGAGCGATAAGCGTTCTCGTATCCAGCGCTTAGGGCTTTTGATTTTCATACGTTTTTTTTTAACTCTCTGGCTTTTTTATTTTGCTTTGACGTGCGTGAATAAGCGGATATTTTGGGAGACAAAGGCTGATTGTGCTATTGTTTTCGTGATTTGATGACGTTATTCACATCAAACATCAGATGAACAAAAAAAAGCACGATGCAAACCATAAATAACAAAGATTCAAAGTCAAGTTAATAATTTAATTACTGAAAAGTCATAAACACGTTATCAAGGGTCGAGAATTTATATCTCTTGTCGCGCCTGCCCAGCCTCCACACTCCATACATCCCTGCGCCAACCAGTGCATCGCCAGCTCTCTCGAAACAAAATCGAATCCAATTCCGTAGCTGCACTATGCGCCTCGGGCTAAACACGTACCCACCTAGGCCCGCGGGCCACTGCTTAGCGAATTAATGCACTCAGTCGCGGGAGACAGAGTAGACGCGTATTTGCATATGGCATTAGCCCCGAAGCTCCTCTACGTATAATGCCACTTTATCCCTTTGATTGTCCTAGCCGGCGACAATTGCATTATTGGCTGTAGCGCGGCTAGTGTGCGACAGGTCACGGCGATGCACTGGCTGCAGATGCAATGCGACGTATGAGGAGAGAGTGTGTATGGCCTACAGGCTTGTGGAATTTTCGGCCTGAGGAAGGATTCAAGTCTGCCGAGCCTATTGTCGTAGTTGATGACGATTTCATTGAGCGGGCGAGGGATATACTGTGTACGTCAAAGGGTGCTTGTTGCCCAGGGTTCGTCATTGCTCTAGCTACAAACCTTGGCTGGCGGTATACGGGCAAAATGCATGTATTTGGGTTTGTTCTATTTCTCTCAAACTTGCAAAATTAATAAAATAACAAACGGAGTACTTTTGTCTTCGCGATTGAAACGAGATTCATGGCTACGTAATAAGTTAGAAGATTAAAAGGGGTAAATAAACGAACACACTCTCAGGTTTCCAAACATAGGCAAAGAAAATTTATTTACAATTACTCCTTAATTATCATCACATAATAATTGCCAGTTTCTTGGAAGCCAAGTTGAGTAGATACCTGTATAGATAAAAGAGACATTAATCATCGTCTTGGATAGTTTGAAAGCCAAACCTCAGGTCAGCCCACCACATCTTCCAGAAGCCAATCTGCAAATACCTCTCTTATCTCTTGCGCAACTTCGCAACTATCCACACATACCCATACCTCAAATCCTCTCACAAAATATATCGATCCGGACCGACTGTCACCTGGGTGCTACGTAACTATACGTACTTCCGTACCACTGATTAATCCTCGCCGCGAAGGCGCCACCCTCACCCGGTCTCTCTATGTGGCATCGCGAAATTATGCACGCGGCTTCTCCGTTATACAAGTACACACCCCTGCGGCGCAGAAGGAAGTTTTTTCGAGACTAGGCGCTTTGATTGGACGATGATGAATTTAATCAAAGGAAAGCGCGTCGCGTCGCCCGAGTTTGTTGTCGAGTTTCGCAGCAGGAAGAGCTAACGCTTTCAACGATGAGTGGATGCACATAGGTATGCCGAGAAGTGCGGCTTCAACTAACAGTACAATGAGCGTATTAAGTTTATAGAACAGCTTTGAGGAGCGGCGATTCGTAAACACTATTTCGACAAACTAAATTGATAGGCATGGTACATAATGGAATATCAAATTCGCCGAGTGCAAGTTGATGTAATCTAATACAACGGATTCCCGAACGCATATACCTCATTTCGCACCTACAATCGTACTACCCACGCTCCCTTTCACGTAGAGACCCGAACGGACACGCAAACGCTTTCAGTAAAGCGCGTAATGAGTCCGTATCGTCCCACACCGCCAAAAATCTGCCACGTTTCTCGCTAATTACATTGCCGCGCATTGCGAGAAAAAAAAACAATTGAAACCGCAGCAAAGAGGAGCGGATCTACAAACACGCGATATGCAAATCCAGGCGCGCGACTCGCGATTAGTGCGTGCACCGACGATTCAAAGCGTGGCGCCCTCGTAAATCACACACGCGGTGGTTTTGTAATGAGCCGAGCGACCATTATCGATGTCGATCGCGTGAGTTTCTTTCAGCGAGTTTATGGAGGTATAAATAGGCGAAAAAGAGACACAAATTGAAGAAGCGATGCGATGGCGTACAAAATGGTCCATATGAGTAATTTGATCTGCCATAGACTTTGTAATTTCTAATAACTTATGTGAACTGAATTTTTTCAAACAGTAACATGTTCATAACTAAGCATCTCAGAAAAAAAATTAAAGTAAACTGCAAAAAAATAAATAAATCGATAGGTAAACAAACAATAATAATACTACATAGTATTTTCAACTTACAAAACTACATAACTGCAAATTTTCATCATTGCTTACTTACTTTCTTCTTGAAGTGTTAGTTGAGATGTTAGTAGAATGATGACTTTTATGAAATAAGTTGTAATGGTGAATGGTGATTTAAAAAAATAAAACATTTAAAAAGAAAAAATCGTTGAAAGTTTGCAAGGAGCAAAACATCGAAAAACCATTAGTAAACGCATAAATCTAGCGATAATTTGAGGACACGGATAAACCCAAAATCATTTTTAGATGCTGGGACAATATGCTTAGTAAATTTATGGTTATCTTGATATTAATTGTTTCTAAAATAAACTTTTGGAAACGCATAGCCTCACTAATTCATCGTGGTATAGCACAACGACGAATTAAATGAGAAAGTCCTAAGCACATCGAATTATCGCAATAATGCTATATGTAAGTAAATTTAAATAGCTACGTGAACATAATGCTAATAAAAATTTTGTTGAAACAAAAATATTTTAAAATGTTAACGAACAAAATTATAAAGGGGTGAAATGAAAAAAAAGTATTAGCAATTGGAAAAAAAAGATAAAATGGGGTAAGCGCCACCTAAGCATGAGGGATGGAAGCTTAACAAGCAGGCCAAGGGGTTTGAATTACCGACTGGGAAATGTCAACAATTCAAAGTTTTGGTAAAACTCGACAATTTCGATAACTAAATCTGTTGGATTTAGTTTTAATATATTTTATAAACATTTGCCATAAAAATAATTAATTACAATCTTATTTTTTGTAAATTATTTTAAACTCTAATACCTTAACAGTAGCCTATAAGAAGAACTTTCTTCTACTGGTCTCCAATTGATGGCGTCTACCTTGTATAATCCATTCGTAATTACCATATTTACTATCGAATGTACCGTGTTGTAGAGACCTCAATCTCAAAGTGAACCTTGGGCCAAGTTCTCGTAACCTTGGCTTTCCAGTTTTTGGGTTGAATTCATATCTGAATCACAAAACAATATTTTTATACTATCTACTTTACTTTGGCATACATGATTTATTTTGAAAATATTTTTACCTGTGATGTCTAAAGAAAATGTAATCTCGCTGATTGTGAAATGTAACAACTCGCCTTCCTTTAAACTCTGGCTGATGATGGAATATAGCACCAAACATTCTGGCGACTGAATGCCCCAATCTTGTTGTGAAATTATTTAGTACCACCTCAGGACGATGATTGGTAATTTCTTTGTGACTTCGTTTCAGTTCTGGCGTGATTTTGACATTGCTCAATTTGCAATGCATTGTAGGGCCTTCAGGTAAGTGAACAATTAACATGCCATCTGAGGTTTAGTAATTAAGGAAAATCTCTGATACTCAATGAATGAAGTTGGAATCCTATATAATGATTTAGAAAAGTTTTTTAAATTACGAAAAAACCAAACTAGTAATAAAGATTAGTCATGATTTTTAGCATCGTTCACATTAGATCAAAATAAACAATAAGAATCCATCATTACGTCAAATTGAGTAAAAATATATTTTATAAAAGGATACTTGGTTTGCATTGATCTTCATTTATAACAATGATATCGGTATAGCCATTCTCAATGCAACTCTTGACCATTTTCTTTACTCCTGAACGATTCCTATACAGCGACGTTGAGTTTGGTATGATTCTTGTTAGCTCTCTACCAAAAATTCTTGTTTTCGTGTGAGGATTGTCAGCATATGTTATTAATACTTTTGGCTCGTACTCTTGCCTGTAGTATGGTGCAAACTCATCATGCTCCATGTCAATTTTGACTTCCTCGTTGTCTTCGTCCTCGATCTCTCCATAAATCATGGTCTCGTCTTTTTCTCTGAGGCTTTCGATTGTGTGTGGTACTTGCTTTGGTTCACCAGTCTGCTCTCTGGCCTTGCGCCTCTCTTTCTTCTCCTTTTTCTTCTGCCTTTGAAGCTCTGCATTTTTCTTTTGCCTGATGACTTTACATTTGATATGATTGATGCCAGTTTCTCGAGGCATTATAACCTCCTTCGCTTCCTTGCCATCCTCATCTTTGACTTTTTTCTGTTTGGTGCGGCTCAATGGATTTACCACCAAATCCTTCTTAACCTTCATCGTGGCCGAAGGTTTGAAATGTCGTTCCTGCCCAACAAAATTTGAAAAATTAGTTTAAATCAACGATATGGATGCTGCATAAGCGGCAATCAATGAATGTAAACATGTGAAAGCCAACACGTGTATAATAAGACGATTCGAAACAACAAACGCACCGAACTGACACACTACCCCGTAAAGACTTTAAGGTTTGATGCCGCGAAAAATTCTAATAGACTTTTCTCAATGTTGTCCTATTTCACCGATACACGCTACTAGTATCCTTTATTCGACTCTATCAATTATTAAGCAATAAACTAACAAATACCTCAAAAAAATATCCGGCAAGATAAGACACCTCTACTCACGGAAACGTCAACTCGACTGAACCCGCAACGAGCGAAGAACACGGACCGTTGGCGGTTGGAAGTTGGAACGAGAGCGGAATCAAAATGGCCGCCACCCGACCGAGGGGAGAAATTCGAAACGACGCGGCAACTCGCACTACAGCCACTTCTTGGTTTTTCTTGTGAGTTTTTATGCCTTTTATTAGCGGAAACGACTTTTTCTCAGGGACTAAAAAAGTCTTCGTTCTTTTTTCTCCCGTCTGTCAAGAAAAAACACTTGTTTTAAACAAAATTTTTACGATTCTAATTTTATAATAGCTCTCATAAATGGACAAAAGAGAAAAAATTATTACATTGCCTAAGCCATCGTTAGGGGAGAGGAAGATTTCAGGGATCGCCCATAAAAAACACTCATCGACGTTTCTCGACGTTTTTCCATTGCAACGATATTATGCAGTCAGCTTCGATTCTACCCACTTTTTTATCAATAATTTATTAATAAACTAACATAAATACCTCAAGTGAACACCATCAAGCGTCAAAACCTCCTCACTCGGCCGCCGGCTCGACAGTCGACTGAGCGGAGCGACGCCGCGGCCGCGCCATCAGCGACGAGCTCTGCCGTTTGACCGTTGAAACAAAATGGCCGCCCGCGGAGCGCGAGCGGAAGAATTCGAAACTGCCCGATACTCGAACTACTTACAGCCACTTCCGAAAAGCTTTTCTCATGATCTTTTTGTCTTTTAATAAGTTAAAAAAATACGAAAAATGAGAAACATTGTTAACTAAACCGTCTAAAACACCGATGGCTATATATAGCTATACTACGCCACGGAAGCGACTTTTCGAGACAAAATATCCTCATTTCGAATTTTCCACTAGTGACTTTTTCATATAAGTCGACGAGAGGATAAATTATTATTACACTTCTCAAGCCTTCGTTGGGGGAGGGAAAATTTTCAGGATCGCCCGTAAAAATCCCATCGACGTTTCTCGAAGTTTTTCCGTTGCAACGATATTATGCACTTCGACTTCGATTCTACCCGCATTTCTAGCAATATTTAAGCAATAAACTAATGAGTACCTCCGAGTAAACAGCATGGACCAACAGGACTTCCTCACAGGACCGCCGGCTCGACTAGACTGAGCGGCGCAGCGCCGCCGCGCGCGAGCCCTGCCGTTTGACCGTTGAACAAAAATGGCCGCCCGCCGGTCGCGAGGGAAAAAACTCTAAACTACCCGATGCAGCCACTTCCGAAAGGCTTCTCTGGTGACTTTTTGTCTTTTAATAAGTTGAAAAGTCCAAAGAATGACAAACATTGTTAACTAAAACGTCTGAAACACTGATGGCTATATATAGCTAAACTGCACCACGGAAACGGCTTTTTCGACAAAGAGCGACTTTTCTCGACAAAATATCCACGTCTTTAACTTTATGCCTAATAACTTAATATCATAAATAAATTATTATATTGCTTAAGCCTTCGTAGCGGGAAGACAAGATTTCGAGCCGGGTTACGTCCGTTAAATTTTCTCGTCGACGTTTCTCGACGTTTTTTCGTTGCAACGATATTACCCACTTCTAGCAATATTTGAGCAATAAATTAATAAGTACCTTAAAATGAACATCATGAAGCAACAAGACCTCCTCACGGGACCGCCGACTCGACTGGACTGAGCGACGCGGCGGTCGCGCCGCCGGATCGCGAGCGACGCGAGCTAGTGCCGTTTGACCGTTGGCGCTTTTGGAACGACGAAAAAAATGGCCGCCTATACCGGTCGGGAGGGAAGGAAGAATTAGAATCTTGGGGAGGTAGATGCACACGACAATCATTTTTGTTGTTATATTCTCGGTCTAACAAAGAAAAGCGTCAGCTCACGCTCAAATTATATGCGTATCTACACTTTTACATTTTCTCGTAGTCGACAAGAAAAATGGCGGCTCTGCCAAAAGTTGACCGAAGAATTCAGAGGGGTTCGATGTAGCAAAAAAATCTCCCCAACGTTTGCGAACGTTTTTCAAGGACTTCCAACACACTTAACTTAAATGTGTGTGAATTTCGAATAAATGTTGAACAATAAAAACCAATAGCTCGTTTAATTACCTCAAAATCATAACCATTGAAGGGAACTGCGAAGATGCTTCCTCAAGGCCGTGAGCGCCGACTCGGCTGAACTGCGAGCCGCCGGGCGCCGAGCGCGAGAACCGTTGGCCCTTTTGGAACTCGGAACAAGTATATCGGAACTTATTTATGAAAAAAAGGTGGCCGCCTAGGGCTAGGGGTCGCGAAAATGTTGAAATTTCACGAACAAACGAGCGATTAGAGAAAAACCAGCCCGAGTTTTTCGTTTTTCATGACGCAAAAATTTCAAACAATAAAAAAATTTATTGATGTTTTTTGCAAATTAAATTATGGTGTTAATATTATTCTTGATGAAATATTCTTGTCTCTAGCTTTAATAAAATTCGACAAAAGTCAACAAAATCGTAATAAAATTATCGCTGTGGCTCTTTGAAACTGTAAAGTCGTTTTTACAATAAGAGGTATTTGGCAAACAAATGCACGTAGCTCTTTCGCTGCGTTCTGTTCAGATGTCTCGGAAACTAATATTACGTTTCCGAAACTCCGTAGAAAGTTTGTCATCGACGTCAATAAACTACTCATACATCCGAAATTCCCAACCGTAATACTTATAGGCATATAGGCGATCGTCGAAATGGGGCGCGCTACAAGCGAAAGGGGGGATTTCCGCATCGACGCCGACACAGAGCCATCAGCACCGCATTCGCGAGTATAAAAACAGCCATCAGTGCGAGAACGTTGCTGCTCTTGTAATCAACGGCCGCCGCGCAGCATCTCTTTCTTGTTCCCCGCCGAAAGAGCTGAGACGCGTGTGCGCAAATTTTCCGACGCTGCCGCGACACGGCAGAGTATACACGTATATATAGGTATATACAACTTCGCAGTTCACGAAAGCCGAGCCGGCTGCGTCCGACGTGGTGCGCGATATAATCCATATAGACCACCTCGCAATTCGCATCCCTCTCACGCAAGCGCCGTGTGTATATGTACACATGATCGGAGGTGCAACGCGTTTTCGCAGCGGCGCCGCGAAGCAGTAGTAGAGCTGCGTCGCCGCAGCAAAGACGACGGTGGCCGCAGCCAGGAGGGGGAGGAGGTGGAGGAGGCAACCGAGAGGACTCTGCCTGCAGCCGCGAGGAACGTCCTCGTGCCACCGCCACCGCTGCCACCGACGACGAGGAGGATCATGTCGGGCAGCGACAGCCCAACCTTCTTCCACGGCCAGCCTTGGTCCAGCTGGATCGAGAAGATCGGCCGCGACAAACCTCTGAGTAAGTGCGATGCGTCCTCGCGCCCGCTCGAACATAACCTCTGGCCGCAGTAGCTTTCTCATACTCCTATCTATAACGTTACGCCGCGGCCCCTTCGTGCGTATACACCTATGCGCGAATCGAATGACGACAGAAGCCAGCACCCCTTACCTTGCTCCTACAGCCGCACGCGCGAGACGAGCTTTCCAATCGACGAAATGGCCCTGATTAATGATCCTGGCTAATGCCTCATTCCGCAGACTTGCTCTAGTAACGTCTAGCTGCGCTTTGTTTACAATGCTCGGATCCGTCGTGTCTCGAGTTTTTGTTCCGGAGCATCTGCCTATACTTATATGCTTACCCACTCGCGGATGCTCGGCGGCGGGACTGCTCATTCGCATACTCGAGTCCCGATGATATAGGGAGAAAGACATCGCCGAGCCCTCGGCAATTATGTAATATGCGTCGAAGATTTTTGGCTATACTTAGGTCTCACGGCGAAGCGGACCCGTGGGACCTTGGAAAATTCGAGTCACCAGCATTGATTTTTGTTTTGGAGCCATCTTACACAAGTTCTCTGGCTTGCGCGCGCTATCACTTAGATTCGTGCACGCTCACGCGGCCATTTATCTAGCCAATGTTTACACTGCCAGTGGGCTTTATTTATAAATTTTCAATCACATCTTTTTTCTTGGAGCGCAACCAACACTCAGCACATGCATACTCCCTGATCCATATTGGATTCTACTTGTATCGTTTGGTACATACCTATTAACTGATAGCTGATTCTGACCACCCAATATGTTTTTGTTGCAAGCAATATTTAATTTTAAATTGATGTTCCAGGCGATGAGGAACCTGATGCAGAACCTGCTAGTTCAGTCATGCGTCTCTCAGTGGACGGTAAGTTATTTTTTATTTTCTATGCTATCTGCAATTCTACCTCCTATACTGGACTGCATCGTTGATATCTTGCTTGTTAAATTTTCAGACATTGACCTTTATGGATTTTGCCCAGAAAGGGATACATTCTATGGAGTTGTATGCGAAATATGCAACTCCATTATCAAACCACAAGCTTTTACACAACACATGGGTAAGTTGGCGAAGCTTCACACTATACCTTATTTGAATTTAATGCCTTGTATACAAATAATCAAGTATAATATATGACTGTAAGTAATTTGAATCAATTGCAATTTCAGAAAGTCGTCATCCTTCCGGGAGCACGAATCTTCCGCCGCCCCCGAACTCGGCGACTAAATCCGCGATGAAGACACCCTACTGCAAGCTCTCAAAACTGAAGAAAAGCCAGTCCTCTGGTCAGTTACCCGTGGGCAACAACAGCGGCGGTGCCGCCACGACGAACAACAGCAGCGGAAAAACCAGCAATAACCACACGCCAGTCAAGCAACGCGCGGCCGCAGAACAACAGTCGGCCGGGCTGCACTCGGGCCTCTCAAACTCCTCGCCCCGTTCCCCCCACGAGTCCGCCGCCCCCGGGGGCCTGGGCTGCGTTCAATCCACCGGTGGCTTGGCGAACGCGCTCGGCGGCGGCGGCGGAGCCTCGGGCGGCAGCCCTGTCAAAAGCCCCGGGAGTCAGCAGCCCAAGCGCAAAAGACTCAAAGCTGAGCGCTCCCTCCTCAAAGACCGGGAATACGACCCGGACCGGCACTGCGGTGTCTGGAACGAAGAGACGGGCAAGCCCTGTACGCGCTCTCTCACCTGCAAGGCTCACACGGTCTCGCTGCGGCGCACCGTCGCCGGCCGCAGTAAGACCTTCGACAAGCTGCTCGCAGAGCACCGCGCCTCCAAGGAGTTACCGAGCACGCGGCCGTCGGTCAAGGTAACGCCCGCCACAGCCACCGCCGCAGGGTCAACAATCACCGGCACCATCAGCATCGCCACGGCTGATCTCGCTGCCACCACCGGCAGCACATCAGCCAACACTTCAGCGACAACTATCTCTGCCGCCAGCGTCGACCTCGAGGCGCCCAGCTCGCCCCCGGTGCTCTCGTTGCCCGACACTTACCCACTGCCACAGGTAATGACCGGATGCGCGAGCAGCATTGGACAAAGGATCGTTCAGTTTGCGTGGTGGCCACTCTCGCTATGGTAGTTACACTCTTTCTCTTGTATACTCGGATCGGCCTTGCTGCTTTGTTCTATTTTCAGTGGCGTTTCGTAGATATTATTTGAACTCAAAATTTGTTTACGTTGTTTGGGATTTTCCGTTTATTTTTCTTTTTATACTATAGAGAAAGTAGTCATGGAACCTCAGCTCTTCTTTTCGATGCTACTTTTAAGATTTGTGTAAAACGTAAGATAATAATTTTAGAAGTAAGTAATTCGAATTCGAACTAAGTTTTCAAACGTCAACTCCGGTTTGAAGTCGTTTCAAGATACAAGTTATTAAGTGGCCACCATATTCGAATCAAGCATCATTATTCACCATCTCATTACAAATGACGATAAGATAAATGATAAAAACTTGAGTGTTAAAAATTATTTTTTAAAGTCAACTGTATGTAGAAATCTTGACTTGTTATCTTTCTATTCAGCTTTGTCCATTTGAAGAAGCCATGAATTCAATTGTACATATTGAAGCAGTAAGAAAAGTGTTTATATCGTACGTTGTCTTATTTATTTTCAGTATTGCTTATATTTCTTAAATGACATTTTATTTCTCTGCAATTATTCGCATGATTATCATCAACAACATAGATAATTTACTTTTGGTTGCTTTTTTACATTTTTTTTTTATTTCATTATAACGTGTACTTAGTGTTGTATTGTAATCGTAAAGTATCTACAAAAGCTTATATAGAGCATACAAATATGATAAAACTCTTTTTTTTCAACATTAATTCAAAAGAAAACAGTATGTTTTTGTTAACGTTTAGCCTGAAGTGAACCATGATTCATATACTTATCATTATTGTCATTTTAATTTCCATTCATTAATTTTAAAAGTTCTTAAAAACAATGGTACAAATTTTGATTATAGGAAGCTTTTATTTTTATTATAAAGTATTTTTTTCTAGTTCGATACACGTTTTTTAATTCTTCCTAATCAAAGTTTGATACTGTTCACTAGGAACAAATACACTGGTTTCATTCCTCGAAAGGATTCATTTGACAAGTATAAAAAACAGGCTTTTGGTTGATACGTGTTTTTTCTTTTTTATTATTACAGGCTGTTGATTTGCTTTATCGATGTCTGGCCCCGCATGGCTCCAATAAACCTGTAAGGCATGGTTTCTTTGAGTTCTCGCAGTTCGTTATCGAGCAGGCTCTTGCTTTTACTTCTTCACCAAAAGTACTATTGTATTTTTTTAGACGAAACTGGAAGAGGACTTTGCCAACGAGTTGGAGTCTAATAGAAGAATCGAGCCGTCAGTGGTGAACAGTAGCAGCGCGAGCAATAGTGCCGCCAACTCCCAGGGCACCAACAGTAACACCGCGAGCAGCAGTGGTACCGCGCCGATGGCACCGCTCTCCGTGGCTCTTCCCTCGCTTTCGCCCATACAAACGGACGGCATGTCACCTCAGGCCTCGATCCTACAATACAATCGAAACGTCAGCTCGCCTATTGCCAGCGTTGAACAAATCATTGGCAAACAGTCGCCAGCCTCGGCTCCAGTAGTTCCTGCTGTACTGCCAGTTAGCAATCAGCCGGCTTCTTCAACTACCACGGGCCTCGAGGCTAAGTCTGTGTCAATGGACATCGATACAAGTCAGAACATTACCATGTATACTTCACCGGTCTACAAAGACAGTGGCAAGCCTCAGGTCACTGTCCAGATCTCCCGTTCGAACGCGATGCCGAGCCAGTCCCCGGGCTCTCGAGTCTATTCTAGCCTTTTCGACTCAAGCTTAGACCATCATAACTCGACTGAGGTTTCACGTACGACCAGTCACGTGATGACAAATGGCAAGCGCATCAGCAACCATCTCGCAACTATGCAGAGCCAAATCGGCAGAGCGAAACACGAGTTTCCGCAAGAATACTCGACCGCTATACAGCTCGAGGCGACGACCGCCGCAACGCCTTACACGAGTTTCAACGACATATCCTGGTCTACCTGTCATCCAGAACCATTGGCTGTAAGTAGATGGCTCCGCATCAATTCCAGCCGTAAGCAATACAATTTCAATATTCACTGACATAACGCTCTGCCCACTCCAGGCTGAAGACACTGTGTGCCACGTTTTATACCCGGGAAAACAAAGTTGTTCGTAACTGTATTTGATTATATATGATGTGACATGCTATGTTTAAATTTGGTGAACTATTTTTTTAGTTCTTTTATTTCACATATATAATCATACATAACTATTTTCTCGGGCATTTACCTACCTCTTATTTAATTTATTATAACGATTCTACGTCTACAGCCTGTCGAGAAGGGAATAAATAACCTAGAGAAAGTCCGCTATACCTATATGTATAAATATAAATCTGTGAATATATAACAACGCTAATTGCAAAGATTTGTCAACAAAAAATTGGCGCTTATCGTGCAGACCTTTGATGCGAAGAAAATTGAAAAAAAAACTAAGGAAAAGGTACGATAGAGGCGCCAAACCTGATACCTGAGATTCTTTAATTCTCCAAAGTGTCCAATACTTAATTAGGTAGAACGTAAAATATTTATTTTTTTATAATTTCTTCATGTAGAAAATTTTATAAGTTTTTTTATGACCGCAAAAAATATGAATTTATGAACAATACACGGAAAAATATTGAACATGTATGTTCAAGAACTGAAGTGTTAAGTCTGAACACAACATACCGTGCTGCATAGTTCATTTTGAATTGGCTAAAAGGTTTGATATCACCCAAAATAAAAGAAAGTTCTAACTAGAAATACATATTTAAATCATTATTAGCCTTCAGGCTGATCTCATATTTGCAAGTGGAATGATGCATTTAGTCGTTGAGTTTACATATTTATCAAATTGTATATATAATTTTTGATGATGTAAAAAACTGATTTTTTTGGTAGTCATATCATTGTATCAAATATTCTTGAACGCCTTTTTATTTTTTACCAGTTTACTGATTGTTAACTTGCGTTTTTTCACACTAATGATCTGTATTATTTAATTTGATTGATTACGTTTTTGTGAACGTATAAATGTATTTAACTTCACTTTTATTCTTAATATCTTTCATATTATTATTTAATGAGATGCTACTTTATTGATAGAAATAGATAAAATATTAATGAGTGAAAGTATAAACTTTTAAAATTGGAAACACGAAATAACCAAACTCTAGCAAGTAACACATTATCCAAAAAAGGTTTGGTTATTTAATCTTTCCAGTTTCGTGTTGCAAATAATAAAAGTTCGCATTTTGTAAAATAATAATTATAAACTATACCTTGCATAATCTTACACTGTAAGTAACTTCAACGGATAGAGTGACGATTTAAAAATGAAAAGTAAGGGTTTTACATCTGATATACTTAACTCGTCTTTTACTCTATTAAAGCCACCCAAAATAAGTATTTAACTTCTGACTAAATTTCAAAATAAAAATGCATTATTTAAGCAAACTAATCAGCTTTGCTCCTATTAATGGTTATAAAACATTTATTATTGAAGAACGTGTATATGTTTCATCGCAAGCATCAAAATTGTTAAAAAATTCCCAAAAGTATTAAAAGAAAAAAAAGTTATACAAAAATTTGCTAGCATAAATCACATATAACATAAACTATAAAGAAAAACAAGTGAAAAAAATATTAAAAAAACTGAAACCAAAAAAAGATTATGGTCCAGCTAAGCAACTTTCTAAGACATACACATTATGTGTAAAAAGTAATGGAAAAGCAGTGTGATCGGCATGAATACGTTTTAAACGGTAAAAGTTTTAATTTGTAATAAAACGTAAGATCTTGTAAACTACTAACCATCATGAGCGTTTTAATTACAATGAAAGATGATAATTTTGTAATGCAGTGATAGCAGTAACAAAGTCGATGTAAATTCCACGGTTATATACAAATTATGTAAATATTAGTAAGCGCAATCCCATTACATTTTTCACAAACCGTGTATGCATTAGCACATGTTTACGACAATATCGACAGTTTAAGGAACCTAATCATCTACACGCGTTTGTGTATCAATAACTAATCATGTAATCACAAATAATCTGTTCCTTATTAAGAAAAATACAAACGCAACATTAAGAATGATCGAGTTTTTATTATTTGAAACAATTGAAGCATGAGTTTTTTGTTACAAAATCTGTTTTCTATTTTTGGATGTCGTTTTGTTCTGATTGGGTAAAACGTACGTTTAAAAAATACTGTGAGATATTAGAAAGAAAAATCAGTATTAATCCCCTGTTATTAATAACAAACATTCGTAATTTTCACATCGATCATCTTAAATATTAATTTTCTATAGGTTACTGCACGAGTACGTGTGTTTGTGTGCGAATGTGGGAACGTCGCGTCGAAGTAATACAAAAAAATTATGACTTCTCATCATAGATTGTGATATTTAATATGTAAATGTACATTGTATGTATACGTAGGTTTACAAAGAGTGGTAACGTCTAGCCACTGTTTTCAACGATGTCGCAGCCGGAAAGCCGCGGCAATATTACGGATTTTTGTTCCGTTAAAAACGCTTATACAAAACCTATAGTAAAAAAATCATATATTGCTGTTCGATTCCATTTTCGATGTGTAAGAATAACAAAATAAAATGTTCTGCACTTGTTCGTGACAATGCAGCTTAAGAATCGAACATGCAACTGTATACGGTTTCTTTAAATTTAGATTCTAAACGAATACACTTCCTCATAATTGTAATTATAAAAATAAGCGTAGAAAAATTATTGCATCTTATAGATTGTGTATGTATGCTCATTATTTATATGTACTTAGATTTTGGTAAATAAAAGACTATTGTTTTAAAGGAAGCAGTAGCTTTTACACATTCAATACGCTATTCAACGAGATTAAAATACATATATTAAACCCTCGTTTTTCCAGGTTTCATAGAGCTTCTGATATTGCATTTATCCAAGTGGCCACAGCAAAAGCTCCTGCATCAATTCCTTTCAAATATTCCGCTTGTTTCACATAGCTTGCTCGCCCCGCTCTGAAATTAATTTAAAGAAATAACACAAGTTTCATGCGTTTGCAATTATCATAAAAGTTATCGCAAAAAACGGAGATTTTATCACCTCGGGACCATGTGTTTTGTGGCTTCAGATCGCTGCTCAGCACAAATAGCGACTTTTCTAGCTGCTTCTTTGTAGGAAAGATATAAGTTTTTATCGAGCTCGTTTAACGATGGCTCTAATACATCAATCTGCAATAATATTTTGAAATCAAGTGAATCTTATTTTACATACCATTTAAAAGTGAATATTAAGTAATTAGGCATTTGTTAGTTACATAATCATCATTACCAATTGCTTACCATTGTTTTATCTCCTAATTTGGCTTTGCTATATTTCATAATACCGTTGATTCCCGCACGCCAAACTTGCGCCCAAACCTTCAACCAATTTTCGGCATTGTTAATCTTGGACATTTCAACTGCAGCGGCGGTGAACATCAAACTGTAAATAGCTCCTGATGTACCTCCCATGTGGTCCTCTGCAATATTTGCTAATTCGGATAATAGAGACGAAAGATGCGATAGCGGCAGTTTATCAATCGTTGAAAGTATTCCTAGAAAAATATTGTAATCCTGAAGTTAAACATATCTCCTGGAATTTTATGAACTATTTGATACTTACCTTCACCAAGATGCTTGAGCGTCATTCCACAGTCTCCATCTCCGCAGCCTCGATCCAGATCATTAATTATCTTTTCCCTCTCAATTATTTCGCGACAAGCTTTTTCCAAACAAATTTTTAATAACTTCTCTTGCTCACTGGTCAAAGATGGACCAACGAGAGTTTTACTTAGTTTTTCCTCTTTAGCAGGAGCGTTGTAATATTTTGAAGGTAGACTGTACGAACACCCGGGCCATCTTGGAGCATCTGTTTTTTCATCGAGTGCGTTGATCACCGCCGTTTTGTGATTTTCCGGAATCTTCAGGATAGTGATGTGTACTCCTACGCTGTCTAGGGATGTCATTACAAGTCCCGCGTACACTCGTAATGGTAAGATTTCCATGTTTTCTGCAATAAATAGTGCTTATTCACGCGTGTACTTTCATATTCCATAAAAGGATATAGTGGTTTATATTGTACCAAGCTGAGTAACAACGTCTTTAACAACGACTCCTTGCTCCAATTGGCTCAAACCGCCAAAATTATTAACTAGAACAGCCACAGAATTCCCCTTAACGAGTTTGAGAGCTTTGACAATAGTGTCGATCATAATGGCTGTAGTTTTGGAGGAAGACTGTAATTTGATTCTTTTGTAGCCAGCTTCTCCGTGTAAGCCTTGCCCGAATTCTATTTCGTCTTCTGGTAGTTCGAACATGCGTCCTTGACCTACAAGTTGTCATTATTTTTATGAACATTTTGTACTGGTGCGTTAATTTGAAAAAAATGGTTGTTTACTGAATTTTTACCAGGAATTGTACAGGCTGTTAGTCCGACTGAACAAGACGCCATATTATCCGCTACCATTTGAGCGAAATTGGTGACCTCTTCAAGACTATGACCTTCTTGCGCCACGGCACCTGCAACCTTCAGCACTAGGACAATACCAGGTAAAGCGCGTTTTCCTGCTCTGCCCACTTCGTCATCCGGAATACTGCAGTCCTCTCCGACAATAACTTGTGAGACCTGTATTTTAGAAAAACAGAGTTTGAATGATAATATTTTACTAGAAAAAAAAAATGTTTTCAAAGATATTTTTGAGAAAAAATTACTTTTATGCCCAAGTATCTGGCTTTTTCAATGGCTAATCCGAAATTCAAGCAGTCCCCTGTGTAGTTTGGAATAATAACAAGACATCCAGCTAAAAAATTGCGACGTTTGGTTAAATTGTTTACGATGTAAATTAGACCTTAAATAAATACATGCGATATTAGTACCTTTGTTATTTGTTGAGACTGACTGGATCGCGTAAAGAACATGACCAGAAGGGGGCGCAGCATAGATCGAGCCAGAGACTGATGCTGATAACATGCCATCTCCAACAAAGCCTAATACTCGGATGATTTCAAATTATTTACAGATCAATTTATGAACATGAACTGATAGAAATATATTTTCAAAATAATTAAGTACAGACCTGCTGAAAAAGGTTCATGACCACTTCCTCCTCCGCTTATCACAGACACTTTATCACTTGGTTCATTCCACTAAAACATCGTGAATTTAGCAATAATTTTATTAATAGTTTTTATTCTTTAGATTCAGAATCTACTTTTATTTATTGTTTAAACCAAGTGTCTTCACGCCTTTATAATAATAATTTTGTCGAATGTGTGTGAAATTAAATCGTCTCTATAGTAATAATAAACTTACTGTGGGCTTCAAAACAACTCTCTTTGACGCATGAAGTTCAAGGTGTGGATACGTTAAAATGCAACCAGTTAAGGATTCGTTCACTGCGTCAGCGAGAGAGTTAAGCAAACTTTTCCCTGCCATGCTTGGACGGATGGAATGATACTGCGCTTCGAAATCTGTCACAAAAGAAGTCGGAGTAGCAGAGTCCAGCGTTAAAAAAAAAAATTATCGTCGCGGCATAGCCTAAGCAAATATGTTTCGTTTCATAATGTACACTTGTTGTGATGATCCATGCATTCGCCGGCTACATTGACGACTTATGTAATCATAAATAAGAACGCCCTTGCCACGACTTTAGACGCGAGTATAATAAAACAGAAATTTTATGTTATAAATATAAACAAATCAGGAAAAACGAACGTTTTACGATTTCTTCTAACTGACATTAACAGAGTTAGTCTATAAAAAATTACCATAACACATTTTACAAATCACGCAGCAATTGCCGAGGTACGGAGTAAATGAAAAAATTATGCTTTGAGCGATAATGGTTTGATATATTCACGTGGCAGAGAAATGTTAATAAAAAGTTCAATACATTTTAAACAGACGAGAATATTAATGTTGCACCAAATGTATGATTCTCCTTTTAAGTGGACAGAGTTTTCATATTATATTGACTTAAATAATAACAATTACTCAAATTTTTGAAAATAATATCTGATTTGTAATTAGAAATTATGGGATTATAAACGTTTATAAAATAAAATATACACTTTCATCAAATAACGTAATTTCGTAGTATGATTTGTCTTGCACTCTTAGTCCTGGGCCTTATCTACCTTTAACTGCTTTTTATATTCATTAGCGATCTTCTTGATTTCTTGAAGACCATCTTCTAACTGTTTGTGCAGTTCTTCTTTTATAGCTGGATCAGATGAAGTTAAATATTGCAGTACCAGATCTGAAATTATTAATCAGCATTTTTGTTAAATATTATTCGAGTAAGATTAGCAAATGAATTTTCATAAATATTTACCATGATATTTATTGAGTGTAGCAATAGTTGACTGTTCCAAAAGTGGCTGTAGAAAAGAAAGAATGGATGATACATGTCTCCCAGACATATGAAGAGCGTTTTGCGTAGCAGCTGTGAACAGTATTGTGGTTGTCAAATGCAAAGTTAGAGCAGGATCTTGTGTATTGTTCAATTGCTCCAGTAAAGCTTCTCTGTGACCAATAATAACGGGTCTATCTTTCTTTTTATCATATTTCTTTAATACTAAACAACACACTGACATTGCTGGTTCAATAGTGTTAAAAAAGTCTTCTACAGAGTTTCCCGCAACAGCTTTGTGCAAATTGGTCAGTGGCTCTTTTACTTCTTTTGGTAAATCAAGAAGCATTTTTTGTCTAGCTTCAGACGTTAAGTTGGGGGAACATTGTATAACATTTTGATGAGCGGCTAACTTAAAAATTTCCGTCGTAAAATCTACACCAAGAGTTTTCAACAGGTATTTAGCCATTGGAGTTTGATCATGTTTATCCAAACATTTGATGCCTTTGTCAAATACTCTCATGTTTGTTATTATTGCATTAAGGCGATCGTCAACTTCATTAAGATCTGTACTCTTGTGTTTTTGTGATAACTGTTCAGCTATTACTGCAACTTGCTTGTTGAGTAGTAGTTGCAAGTGAGCTGACAAATCGTCAATGAACTCGTCCATATCAGCCAAATTTTCGTCTTTGTTGAGTTCTTTTTTAATATCAGTAGTATTCACTAGTTCTAGCTGAACTTTTCCATGTGTTGGCCCACTAGGCTCATCATCCGAGTCAAAATCTTGACTTTTACCTTGTTGATACTTCTTCTTTGTAGATTTCGTTTTGGTTTCTCTACCTTGACTACCACCCCCAGCTTTGCCACTGGACGCTTTTTTTCTTCTTTCAGCTTTTCTGTCAACTTTATTATCACTGACATCTGATGTTTTTGATTTTAATTTATTTTCTACAATTGACTGAAGCCACTTTCCACTTTCAACAGCCTCTTTGGCTTTTTTCTCAGCTAAAGGTTCTAACTGTTTGTACAAAGCTTGCAAGTAAGCATCAGATACAATAACTGTTGTAGCAAAAATGTGAATAGAAGATTTCATCCTCGAGGAAGATTCCTTTAGTAATCTTTCTACATCTTGAGAGCTGAAGACTGATGGTAAAAGAGGATAAATATCGGTGTACGATCCAGTTGCAACTACTTCTTCAATGTTTGCATCAACTTGATCTATGAGAACAGGTCCAACTGCCACTGTATCGAGATATACCAAGCTTTCGTTGGAAAAATGACGTTTGACAAAACTTTTTGGATCTGAGATACCCAGCCTTGACAGTGCATCGTATTCTGAAATCACAATCAATAAAAATAATAAATCATGCTGCTTATTTAGAAGCTGTTTAAATTTTAATCAACTGATAATCAGTACTAACCAAGGTAACCATTCTGTTTATAAAAGTTGTCTACCCATTCACTTTGAGTCTTGGAGTAAATAGTTGGAACATAAATACTATTACTACTTTGTTTGCCAGTCACTACACCTGGTACTTGTTGCTTCTCTTGAAGATTTTCCAAAATAGCTGTTATGAAAACATTAATAATTTATTAACAAATAGTTACTGCACATCTATGTGTAATGCCAATATTTATTATGAATTTACCAAAGAATATTCTTTCTGGAACGGAGCATTGTCCTAAGACAGCTGAAATAGGAGTAGGCTTAGTAATAGCTGAAAGAGCACCCCTTATCTTGGCCTCATTTCTTGCTACGTAACCCTGGTTGTAGAAGATGCGAGGATCCTGTGTATCTTGCTTGCCAAATATAGATTTGCCTAATTCCTTTTCAATTAAAGATTGTAAAAACTCTGCTGGCAAATCATAATTCAGTGTTAAATCAGCAATGCTTATGAAACCATTTTGATTGAGTTTATCATTTATTTCCTCTGCAATTTTTGCAATATAATTTCTATCAATTAACTGTCCCAATATTATTTTTACTCCCTTATCATGTTTTTCAATATCGCTAGCAATCTTTGAAATCTGTGACAAATCCACATTTAGAATATTAGCTAGTTCTGCTAAATTCACTCGTCCTCCATGAATATAAAGTTCATCCTTAATTTCCTTGGCCAGATGTTGGGGTGTAACGTACTCCTTTCCATCATTGGTAAAAATTACATCCAGAAGTTTGTTTTCTGTCAATTTCATAATAATTTCTACACAATTGCGCTCCGATAACCTGCAGAATATTTAACAATATGTAACTACATTATGTAAAAAATTTGAAAATTTTAGTAGTTCTTCAATAACAAAGTTAATCTAATATCAACAGTTTATGCATGGGAAAAATTTACTTTTAATTCACTTAATTTTAAATGATATATTCATAAACTATTCAATAATATAAATTAAATCATCTTTAAAAAAAATAGCATAAATTAATTATTACTTTTGCAATGTGTAGCTCAGCTGTGCCTTTTGGAAATCAGCAGCTAGCCTTTTAACTTCATCCCAATCTGCTGTTGTCATCTTGATTAAATTATTATCACTGGTGTTGTTTTGAATTATTTACAATACTATAAGATATTTCTATTTCCACATTGATTAATTTCATTCAATAATCAACATAACTTCGCATGATAAATATACAATATGTTAACATGATAACCATAACCGAGTATTTCGTTCCACGTCAGGTTGTATAGAATCACGTCGCGGTGCAGTGTTGTGTGTGTGTGTGTGTGTGTGTGTGCGCGCGCGTGCGTGTGTGTGTGACGTGTGTGTATACCTTTCTTTCTTTATTATTCAGTTCATCAGGTGCATAGGTCCGATTTACAATTCTGCATCATCTGAAAGATCTGAATTTGAATGGTCGGAGTATAACGTAAACCAGCCAATGGTGAGGCAGCCTCGTTCTGTAATAGAGAGGACAAAGACAGAGCTACACCACCGTCAAGTGTGTATTGATATATTGACGATTGTCGTCGTGAGCTCTTGAGTGTCAGTGCGGCTGTGCTGCGGGAGAAAACGAGTTCACGAAAAAAAAAGGCTGTGACGTGTGTGTTCGGTTATCTATAGCGTAGTACTTAGAGCACCTTTACGCGAATTTTCGAAAAAGACGATGTTACTCCAAAATTTCGGAGCCTCGTCGCGAGGACCGTAGTAATAGAGTATTTAGCGGGGAATGGGCTCGCTGACCGAGAAAAATAATGCACGAAACAGTTTGCTCCAGTTTGGACTGCGAGATGTACTTGAAGATCCTTTAGCCGACGGGTCAGTGATAATAGTCGTGATGATGGTTGATCGTAAATCGCGAAGCTAAATGTGACTCTAAAGTGTTGGGTGGTACCTACTTCGCTGTTTTTACTCAGGCTCTCTGACTCTACTACATCTTTTTATAAGTCTCTTTACTCTACTCTGGCTCGTTTTCTCTTTATGCTCTAAACTTTGTTGGAATTACTTAGTACACATAGCATACATTGTTAACGAGCTTCTACACTTTGTTGTTTGACGTGTTTTAAAGAACTTTTAGGACTTGCTTGTAAGCACTTGCTCAAGAGACAGTAGAAACTGTCTTCCAGATACTAGTATTTTGTTTTATTACAAACAAAGAACTCTGCTGCTTTGTTATATCTATATACCCATACATATACATGTACACAATTTTAGTATCTATACACATTTTTTTTCCAATATTTGTACTTTGAAACAATGGATAACATTAGCGAGTTCGACATTAAGCTAGAAAAGGATATATATTATGCAGGGGAAACCATTCAAGGTCATGTCATCTTGCACACAACTGAGAACTTCAAATTGAGATGTATGTAACTTTCAAACATATAGATATATATGTTTGTCAGCAATGCAACTTGTATGCTTGAAGTTTTTCTGTTTCTTATTTTATCTCCAATACATCTTTATTTATTTGCAAATGTGATATAATATAAGCAGTATTATTTTATACAATTATAAGTTGAATTATCAGCATGATGCATTATTTTTGTTCTGTTGTACAAGCTGTTAAAATATTATTTATAAAATAAATAAATCTATTTTAATTTTATCCTGACATCTTTTTATTTCTATGTACCCTATTCTTGCTGCTGTCATTATATGTCTAAAATATTGAAATATTCCATGGAGAAGATTCCATTTGTATAAACTGTATTTTTTCCTTTTAATGGACTTATATAGCAATGAGATTGTCATTGCGAGGTCAAGCGCATGCTGAATGGAAAATTTTGGTCAGTGGTGATAGAAGAAATGTAAAGGATGATCAATATTTTGTTGATGAGCGCATAGTTGTATGGGGTCATGGTAATTTTATTCACTTTTTATTAGTTTAAATCAATATTCAAGCCATTAATGCTGAAATTATTTTTCAGATTCATCTGAAGGACCTATTCCAATTTTGCCAAGAGGAAAGCATCAATTTCCATTCACATTTAATTTACCAGAAAGTGCGTTACCTTGTAGTTTTGAATCCCGCACTGGGTACATTCGTTATTATGTAAAAGCAACTGTTGATAGGCCTTATGCAAGCCCCCCTCAAGGATTAAAATATTTCACACTCATTGGACCTCATATAGACTGCATGGATGAACAATATTTGGTAAATATCATTCCGAGATAGTTAATTTTTCCGAGATTACTGTAATGTATTGAACATTTTTGGGCTATTACAGAAACCAATGATAGGAAGTGAAGTAAGAACATCATGTTGCTTTTGTTGTCGAAGGAATCCAGTTGAATTGAGTGCACAGTTAGAAAGAAGTGCATATGTTTGTGGTGAAAGCATTAAATTACGAGCTGCTATTGATAATAAAGGGATTGAAAAAGCATGGTTACAAGTTAAATTAACTCAGGTACTATGTTTATTACATAAATTAAAAACTAAGCCAATACTATTGTAATAGATACTAAAGCAAAAGTATTTCTAGTATGTTGAATTTTTCATCGATCGAGGAGTTCTTGGCACTAGTAAAGAGCAGCAAAAAGTTGTCATGGAATACAAAGGAGAACCAGTTCCACCCGGCACTGCAATCAAATGGGATTCATCAAAAAAGATGATTCTGCCTGTTTGCCCACCAACTTTAGTTGGTGTTTGTCGTTTAATACAAATTTACTATGTTCTAAAGGTAATATAGTATACTTAATTTCTTTATTAATAAAATTTTACACTATATATTGACATAGAACATTTTTATGAAACACGAATTATAATTCTTACTTGAAATTCATATTTTTACCTTCAAGGTGAGCGTTCAATTAGAAAAATCAGGTGAAGATATGCAGATGCATTTTCCAATAACAGTAGCAACGGTGCCCTTCAGGATACCAAATTTAACTCAGCAGCCACAAATTAAATACGGTTAGTATTAAAAAAAGATTTGCATCAAATAAGAACAATGAGTTGAGTACCTTTATTTTCTTAAACACAGAAACTGCAATGGAAAATGTAGAAGGGGGATGCTATATTGGACCAGAGTTTTTATTGGGACAAGTTTATGACGGCAGTGATCACCTAACAACTCAAGCACCATTGATTCTATACAGACCAGTTTATGTTTGCATAGCCAACGAGAAGAAAACGCAAAATCGCTAAGCGTAAGGCAAACGTTTTCAAGCAGCTTGTATAGTATGCTGTTAAATGTATTTTGAAAAAAAAATGGTATTCAATCAATATAGGAGTATGACTGAAATCATTATTTTGACAAAATTAATACAACGTAATACAGATTATCAATGTATAAAATTGTTGGATACATGCATTCCTAACTTTCTCACAAAGCCAAAGATATTTATTTCGTTAGATTATATATATTTTTTAAATTTGTACGTATATATTATTAAATTGACAAAATTTCATTAACGAAATATTTAATAAATAATGTGACTTGTGGAAAAATCATGATCTGTTGATGACAGTTTAGTCATTACAGAAATCAGAAATGAATGATGAATGTGTGAGTGCATATTAGTTATTATAACTGGGCTACTATATAGTCATAAAAGAATTTTAGATGGACCAATTTATTGTATGTTTAAATTAGAATATTAATTAACGCTACACAGTTACTTATAGCGACGCTTTCAAAGATGTATCATGAACGTTATGACGTTTATCGAATTATTATATACGCTAAAAAATGCATCAATGTTTAACTATAACTATAAGAAAGATAGTTACTTTAAATTATTTTATTTGAATATATGATAATCTATAAAATAATAAATATACGTATGCTTTAATCGAATTCTTAGGGCTTCATAAAATAACAATGCACAGGCCTAAAGATTAACTCTGGTGTGCTCGGCTCGAGTGCGCAAGTACAGAAAAATGGCTTCTTCCATGCAATGAAATATCGTAAGAACCACATAGGTGATAAACAAAATCACAAAAAGTATAATATAAGTTTTATTGTATATTCATATTTTGATAACGGTACGTGCATATTATCGTCGATGTTTAATCACCCACAGCGCTACTGTATAACCATTTAAAACCAAAAGCCAAACGTTTCAAACTGTGTTATTTTACTTTTACGACTGATGATCCGGTAGTATAAGAGCTTGAAGTATTTAAAGAAAATTCCGTGTTATTAACTGCAAATTTTATAATGATGTATTTTATTGTGTACGCGAGTGCAAGCGCGCGTATCCTAAGTCTTTGACACATTTATTAGATGATAAACTTACATTTGCCTGATCATATATTGCCGTTAGCCCAACAGATACTTGCAGTTTGCAGTGGTTATTAAGACAATACAAATAAAATTATCACACCTGTACCATATGCCAGCAATATAGCTGCTCCGCCATAGTCATCTAATAATAAGAATAATTGATAACACTGATCTGCAATAAGCAATTTTTTATTTTTGCTAAACATACGTGATCATTTAAACCAACATGTTTATTTAATATACAGTTTGAAAGATAAAAAATACTTATGTTTCGAATAATTCGTGATTTCTATATGTGCTATTCAAACCAATCTCAGCATCTCTCCACGCAGAGACGGTTTACATACCCCAGACAAGCCTCAGGAAATGCATGTGTAAATTGCTAAAAAAAATTTCAATCCTCGTCATGTTTGTATTTTTTTACAAAAACTAGACGTTCTTCAAAGACCGTTTATACAATGTAAGAGATTGTATAGAAAGAAAAAAACCAATAGTCTGATATTAAATACTTGTTCAAATGGTCTTCCCACAAATTAAGGAACTTAGTGCCGATAGCAAAAAGACGTGTAGATGCCTACTTTGCAAATTAGACTTTTGTTCACGATTAAGCATCAGTTTATTTACCAATAAGAATGAAAGTACATTCTAACATCTGAAAAGTACATAAATTGTGTAGAAGTGCCTCTAGACGACGTGAATATCTAATCAAAGAAAGTTTTTTGTATATAAATTGGAAGTGCTTAAAAAGAGAGGCAACAGTAAATCGGTTTAATTTGAAAGATGCTTTTAAAAATACGCGTTATATCGTATATTATGAAATTCTAATACATTATACACGCGTAAATATCCAGCAATAATGTTGATTTTGATATAGACACTTTTGCCGATGGAAATTTCAATGTTTAATCGTAAAGAATAATACACACACACATATATATATAAATTTAAAGTCCCTAGTCAATTGCTCGTACTCTTGACGGAGAGCAGTAGCGCCCTTCGATTAGAGTAACTGTCGAGTAATTTAACGATTTTACGACTAAAAAAAAACATGGTACAGGTGTAAACTGAAAAAACCCAAGCACAAAATGCATCTTAGTAACAAAAAAAAACTAAAGAAATTTTAGGAAATAAGAAAGTTACTGCACGGTCGTGCAGATTTTAGACTTGTATAGACTGTAGAAGTGCTTATAATATTATATGAAATCGTTGAGCCTTGAGAGAAGTTGCCGTACTTTTTATTACTTTTTTGTTCTTAATCAGCCAAACGATGTTTGATCAATGTTTCAATGTAAGAATATTTTCTAAATTTAGTTTAGAAAAAAATCGTGAATTGACTCTTTAAAGTGGAACACCTTTCGAATGGATTATTGATTAAGGTATTGAAATTAAAGTGTTGTCTAGAAATGACGTTTGTACTGATGTTTTGTATTTATTTTAAGAATTTTGAAAAACGTTATCACAATGTGTTACGTAAAGCATTTAAAAATGCGGCCAGAACAGGTACGCACATCAATCACATATTCACATACACAAGATAAATTTCGAGACAAAATTTACGCCAAAAATTGTGGGCGAATAATTTAAAAATTCGAAACGAGAATTCTTTTGTAATGAGTCCGTATTTAGTTCACAAAAATATAACTGTTTAAAAGTGCTAAACAAATTTTCCACGTAGCAGGGTCGAAATAATATAACAATAAATGTTATATAATATATTTCACGAAAGACGTTAGAACTTAAGTATATTGTATGATAAAAAAATATATTTACTATAAGTTAGTTATTTGATATTTGAAGTAATCATTCAAGTTGGAAATGTATACTTATTACAAAAGTATGTGTGCATTATAACAGCATACATACAGATAGCTGAAAGAAAATTAAGACAATGTAATTTTGTCTGTTAATCCAGGAAAATCGTTACAATGTTGTTATGCCGTTGCTACCTGTATGCCTTTCGTTACCTTTGTATTATTGAAAGATACGTGTATAATAAATGTTTATACATGAAGTTTTGTTATTAGCATATTGCTTTGTCCTAATTTGCATTAGAAAAATAATTTCGGTAAAGGTGAAACAATGGAATAGTCATCTCATATAAGTAGAAAACAATGTTATTTTTAATATATGTATATATATACATGAACCTTTAGAGTATTAACTCCCATCTTATTTTCTAGGCGCTGATAAACATTGAACTAATAATGATGAATTAAGGAATTAAATTTCAATCATCTGCTTATTACAAAAGTAGTAGTTGGATTTTGTATAATTCAGTTGTTTCGACTACCTGACGTTATAGAATTACCATTTTTAACTATGAGATTATTTGATAAAACTATAATTAATAATAGACAGTACTGGATCCATAAAAAATATACAAAAAGAGGTTCTCCTCTGAAATAGTTAAAATTATACACTAATAAGCACAAACGATTTTGGATTGTATGAATCAATCGAATCACTCAGGAAGATACTTTTTCATTAATTTTGCTCAACACAGTTATTATTACTCTACATACTTTTTCTTTATATCAGTTCTAATTAAATTAAAGACTTGGTAGGCAAGTCATTTGTACATGTAGAATGCATAAATTAAACGTGAAATGATTATGAACGGCAGTAATGAATTATATAAATATAAAAAATTTAACTTTTAATCTAAGCCATATTCGCAAAAAACGTGATCTTTTTTGTTTCCTGGCAAAAACAGCACGTACAGTTGGTTAAAATTTCAAAATTGTTGAAAATGAAGAAAAAAAACTAAACATAAATATTTACATTACTTCCATACTATTCTGTGTATTTTCTGTGAAACCTAAAGTTGAAGGAACATCTTGTGTTGTTTCTTCCACCCCTGATTGCGCATCCATGCCTTCCGTAATAGCATTTGTTGGTGAGCTTGAACTATCATCCCAGTTTATCTTAAATCTAGTTACACGTGGTTTATCAGCCAAAATGTTCCTTTGCACTTTATCAAATTGAGGCTGTGGTGGCGGGTTCTCCCTTAATTCTGGATCCGTGTATTCATTATTGATGAAGTAGCCAACCCTTACGAATTCTTGACTACGATAGGAACATGTTAATAACACTACAGTAACACCCAGGGCATCGTTCACAGGGATCCTACTCGTGTCTGGGGGATCAGCCTGAAAAATGACAATGAATTATTGCATCTCATTGATACCATCATATACGTCAGTATTATGGAAAATTTTGTATTTGCACAAATGAGTGTAATAATACCTGGAACACAAACATGTGTCTTCCTTCAGGAATGGGTCCAACATAGATTGTGTCCAAGATTTGGTCGAACTCTTCTGACTCAGCGCAGCCAACGTAAATCATCTTCCATTCCAAATCTTAAAAAAGGAAGAACAACGTTAAAATTTGTCATAAGTAGCATGCATTTAATAAAATCAGTCAGATTAGGTTAAGTGAGCAAAAGAGAATGCTAAACGGATAAAGAGTGCAAACAGTCATCCAACTTGTCTGTACTGGTATTCTAATTGAGAGGCCCAATAACCAGTAAGAAGACAGAGATAAAGAAAGAAGAAGCGACGGTTACAAAAACTTCCGTAAACCTAAATGGTCGCGTTATGTTATTCAAACGTCATAAGTCACGCGTCGTCCTGCATAGCCAATTAACGAAACAATCAGCCGAGCAAAGAAATGTTCCAATAATTCGCAATAATTGTGCAGTTACGCTAACCTTCTTTGAGCTCCTCGATGCACTCGAAGGTGATCTCGAATTGTATGGGATTCGAGAACGGCGACGGGTTGTCGAGGACGGCGACGTTGGCTACCTGCACCTTGGCCATATTTCTCTTTTCCTTTGCTGTGCGCACAAGCTATCGCAGATATCCTCGCCGACGCGTCTCTCGGGAAAAACACGACTGCTGCTCTCTGGGCGCAGGGACGACGCAGACCCACAGGTGAGGACGACGGCTTGTTCTTTTTCTCGAAGGCGATGGAAGCTCTCTCTCTCTCTCTCTCTCTCTCTCTTTCTCCTTCTCAATGCGCGTCTCTAGCGCGGGACGAGACTACTCTTATTCCCGAACACAATGCGACGGCGAGTTGCGATCGCGAAGCAGAGCTATCCTACGTGCGACCGGGCAATAAACAGAATTACGAAAGCGCGCGAGAACGACTACGGTGGCGGCGGGCGTGAGCTTTGGCGGCAAACGAAATGAAAATCGAAGCTTCCGGGTTTTCGCAGTGACGATTTTCATGAAAAATTTGGCTCCGTCTTCAAGCGACTCCGTGGCTTGACCAATCCTCGCTAGGCTGCTCTAATATTTTGCCGCGCTTTTCGGTTCGCGGGACACCATACTCGCTCTATAGTTGCACTGAGGTACTGAACTGCAAGACCAGACCAGTTATAGCCAGTAGTACGCCGTGCGCGCGAGATATACGAAAAATGCAGTGGCACCAACACAAAAGAGATCTGAGATATAAGTTATGTTTTGTTGGCCAACCTAGGCGGGTGCAAAGTGCGAACGTTTTTGAATTATCTTTAAATTTTTTGAACGAGTAACGAATTTTTCGTCATGTCTTGTGCTTTTGTAAATAATTTGCAAGACATACTGGTTTTGAAGATTTTCGTGTACGTAAGTAAACATAATATGAATATACGTTATGATCAATAAGTTATTGCCGAATGTATGGTTTTTCTTGCATTATAAATAATGTAATTCAAATAAGTAACTGCAACAATGTTTGATATTCCGTTGATGAATTATAGAATTGTTGCAATTATTGAGAAATGAGTCATAATAACATGAAAAAGTTGCCATGGTTACACTAGTGTGTCTGTTTGATCAAATTTTGAATCACTGCACCTTTTGCTATTCCCAATATACTTTGTAGATATTTTTCTTAGTATTCTAAGTGATACAATCAGTATATTATTGTAAAATTAGTATCTCAATACAATATCATGGCTGTTGAAGGGGGAGATTTTGATTTTTTAGAAGAACGCGAAGATGATGGTTATCAGTCAAGATCGTCAATGCACTACCAGGAGAACGTTTTAATTCCAACCAAGCAGCAATGGATGACGGATGTTGATGAGAATCAATTTAAAATTTTGGATCCTGATGATCCTTTAATGAAAAGATTTCAGGATGCTCTCAAGTCCCATCTTCTCCGTATTGATAACAAGTTATCCGATGAAATTAGTGAACTTGTAAGATATATCACAAGTTTATGAGTATAAATTTATTCATTCTATTCAAGTATTGACTATATGTATTTTTAGGAAGGCGCCATTAAAGATGCCAATAAGACTAGAGAAGATGAAGGTGTTGTTCTGTACGATGTGCAACAAGAAGCTAATCGACAAGAGACAGCCCTTGAAAATTACAAGGATATGTTGGCTGAAGTTATTAATTTGAGAGGAGATATCGAAGATCGTTTGAGAAAAATTAAAGAAACACACAAAAAAATTAATGATGAATTAGAAGATAAAAAGTTGAAAGAGAAAAAGCTGTTGCAAAGTATTGAAAGCCTTGATGCACTGCAGCAGCAGTTTTCTAAATGGGAAAATGAATTAGCTGGAAACTTGACCATTTCTCAGAGAATATCAGAAAAAGATGCTGCTGTAGAACGCGAATTACTCTACCAAAAACAACAAAAAGATTTTGTTTTATACAAGCTAGAAGATGAAGTTTGGAAGCTCCAGAGTGAAATTAAAGATCTTGATGAGCAGTTGCAAATAAAAGATCAAGAAAAAATAGCTTTAAGCCAGACAATTGCTGATGCTAATGCTGATTTAGAAGGATTAGAAAAGGAACACAAGACTTTGTACAGTGCTTGGAACAGTGTTCTAAATCTTATAAGTCAAAGAGATAAGATAAACGAAGAAATTATTATTGAACAAAGGTTTGTAAGCAATCAATGAAATATTTTAATTCATAGTAGCACTATTAGAATATATAATCATTTTTTAACTTTGGTTATTAGGAAAATTCGCGAGTCCTTGCAAAACTTACAAGCACAAGTAGAAAAGCTGAAAAAAGATTCTTACAAGGAAATGGAGAATAATGAACGTCTAACATCTCTACAATCAAGAATCAATGAAGAAATCAAATTGATAAAAAAAATTTCTGACAATGAAAAAGAAAAATATTTAAATTTAGAGTCTAATCTTGTAAAAATTTCTAGACTTGTTGAACAGAGTGAAAGAGAGTTTACCATTGCAGTCACTGTATGTATTCAGATAATTTATACATTTTGAAAAAAAAATCGTTTTGTTCTTCAATTTTTCTGTTTTTAGGAATATGACTCCATACTCAATGAAGAAAAATCTTTGAACAAAGAAATAAGCAAGTTTGAGATTCAAAAACGGGTTTTGGAGGATGATATCTTAGCTAAACTAGATGATAAAGTTACTCACGATAAAGCCGTGAGGTATTTGAATAAATTACTTCATGAAGCAAAGGATTCGATTTTGGAAAATGAATTGAATTTGAAGCGATTCGAAAATTCGTATGGCAAATCCTTATTCGAATTGGAAAAATTAAATTCATTCATTGAAAATGAAAAGTTTGACCTAGAGGCTGTTGTGCAAAAAAATGTTGACAAGCAAAAAGATATTGAAAAACTGCAAACAGAGTACCGAAACTACGATGTATTGCTGAAACAAAAAGAACGGAAAATAGTAATTTTGAACAAAAAAATAGAAGAGGTATTTTTTAATTCTCAAAAATTTTCATTTTCCATTCAAAGAGAACAAATCTAATGATACATTTTTATTTAGATCTTAGCAGTCACAAATAGAGAAGAGGCGAATCCCTTGGATGCTAAAATTACCTCCATGGAAAAAACTATTGACGAAACTGAGGGAAAAATAAAGAAAGCTCAGCAGTTTTGGCTTCGGCAACAAAACAGCATGCTTACTTTGAGTGAACAAAGGGATATACAAATGCAAGACCTTAGCGTCGTTAGTAAAGACATAATGTTGATGGAACAAAAAAATTTTAAACTTGAAATGGAATTGGAAAAGCAGAAGAAAGAAGAAGCAAATATGAACAAGACCACGAATGCTTTACAACAAAAACTTATACAAATCAATCTTCGACTTGCTTCGCAAAAAGAATTGAAAAATGAATTAGAAGATAAGAATAATGTAGCTAAAAGCGAATATGTGAAGTCACTGAAGGATGCAGAAATGGAATTGATAAAGCTTCAGACTGATATCAAACACTTACATGATGAGAAAGTTACTCTAAAGCAGGAATTAAAATCTGCTCAGCAAGAAAGTCTTTCGTGGGAGAAAAAGGTTCAACTAGCAAATGAAACAAACAAATCTTACAAGGAAGAGAGAAATACAGGTGGTGATATAGCTATGATGAAAAGTGAAATACATAAAATGGAAATGCGTCTTTCTTATCTTCGAAAGGCACAAGAAAAACTAGTACAGGATATGGAGTTTTGCATTTCCAGGAGAGACAATATCATTGATGAAGCAATGGCCAGAGAAAAGAAGAATCCAAAAAGCCAACATAATCAGAGAATAGTACTTAGAAAGAGGCTGGATGATCAAAAAGCAAAGATAAAACAAATCACAAAGGTAATTGAGTAATCACTATTAAATAACATTTGTACATTTTACTGAGTACTTGCGCTTTTAGGAGACGAAACAAATCGAAAATAAAATTGGAAACATAGATGCTGAACAAAAAAAATTATTAGACTACTTGAATGAAGGTCAGAAATTACTTAGGCAAAATGAAGATATAGTTCCAGATATAGAAAAGCAAATTATGGAAGCAGAGCTAATAAAGCATCATGTAAATATGATTCTCTAGAATTAATTAATGTATAATAAATAGACTGTTATTTTTATTTTATTTTGGGAATTTCAGAATTTGGAAGTGTTGGTTAGAAAGCAACGTAAAGTTAGTATGCTTCAAGATATGAAAAATGGTAGATACAAGCCAGTGATTAAGAATGAAATGGCCTTGAATGAAGAATGGCAAAATCAACAAGATGTAAATAATCATTTGAAAATAATAATGCAACAAACAGAACATGATTTCCCACTTTTAAAAAATCATATACGAAAAATACTGCTAACTTTACAAACATCTTAAGCAAAACTTATAATTGCATAAGTGGATAATATTTGTAAACTTTTATATTTACATGTATAATACACAAAATTAATACAATTTTTAACATTTTAACAGCTACTTTCATTTTCAACTCTTTGTAATTCCAGCCATCGCACTAAATGATAAGTTCTCTTTCCAGTTCTTATAAGTGTTATATAATTTGGCAATATATGTTTACCAAATTTTATCTTTTCATCAAGATCTGTAACTCTTTTGTAATTAATGTAAAATGCTCCAGCTTTTATCAATCTAACAGCATCACTCTCGCTTTTAAAACATTTAGCTTTCATAGCAAGATCAAAAGCAGTCATATTGCTATCATCAGGTACTATATCTACGATATTTGCACCTTCAAAGGCTGCTGCAATCTGTTCTTGAGACATAATTGACAATGATTCTATCGACTTATCATATAACAATAAAGTGGCATTTTTTGCTGCCTGTAATGCTTCATCTGGAAAATTTAAATATTGTAAGTTAATTTCACTGTAAATTTTGTAGCATTTAGTAGTTTTTTTTTAATATAGTTTCAGTAAAATAAACAGTTACCTCCATGCACTAATAGTGTAACATTTTCGGCTAATATCTGTTGTGCTTTACGGTTTTCTGGACTTTGTCTATGTTCAACCATGATCTGATTGATTTGATTAAGAGGTAGAAAAGTAAAGAGTTTCAAATAATTTTCGACATCAGCATCAGTTGTTCTTATAAAGTATTGGTACATTTGAAAACTGGATGACCTTTTTGGAGATAGCCATATAGCATTACCAAGGGATTTACCAAACTTTTTACCACCTTCTGCAGTTATCAAAGGCAATGTGAAGCCAAAAACATTTAATCTTGCTGTTCGAGAAATCAATTCATGGCCAGCCATGATGTTTCCCATTTGATCACTGCCACCAATTTGAAACCGGCAGTTGTACTTATTCAACAATTGCAGCCAATCGTAGGCTTGGAAAATTTGGTAGGTGAACTCAGTAAAACTCATTCCAGTTTCTGATTTCAGACGAGATTGTACGGAAGTTCTACCTAACATGGTTCCCATCCTAAAATGCTTTCCAATGTCTCTTATAAAGTCAAGAATATTTACATCTTTATACCAACTGAGATTGTTAATTATTTTAATAGGAGGAAGTGGGTACTGCTTATCTTTCCAGAAATACTTTTCATGGTTCTCAAATAGTGTCACAATATTTTTCTTAATAGAAGTAATGTTTGAATTTAGTACATCTTGATCTAAAGCTACTCGCTCATTTGTTCGATGACTAGGATCCCCTATCAACCCAGTAGCACCACCCACAACAGCAATGACTTGGTGACCTCCTCTTTGCCAATGTAAGAGATTCATCAACACCAGTAAATTTCCAATGTGCAAGCTGTCTGCTGTGGGATCAAATCCTGCGTAGACGCATTGGGGATTTTGGTTCACAAGGGTTGACACATGATTTCTATAAGAAGTTATAAAACATATAGTTATAATCATTTCAGCATTACTAAATTTACCAAAGACGCATTTATTGATTAATTTTATTGATTTATTTGTTGTGAACTATATGCGCGAGTACTTACACGCACGTGTCAGGGAATATCTCTTGATACATGCCTCTGTCACTTAGTTTTAATACATTCCTAAGCTTATTTTTCGGTTCTGCAGAATAAAATCTACAAAGTTCTTTAATTTGAAGTAATTTGCCGGGACACCGACGTAACCTTAAAAAACTGACCCCCCGCATTTTTCAAAGATTCGTACACTGCACTGGCGTTCGCCCAATTAATGAATGAATGTCGCAGCTGACAACAAAAACTGTTAGTATTTACAACATTCTAACGGGATGATTTCAATAAACAACAATCTCTTTACATCAGACTCTTGCGGTCATCTCGGACTTTTTGTTTTCACATGCGGCTTGCGCCGTGTGCTCCGAAATCTCGTCGTCTATGCGCATACGCAAAAATATACTCTCCCACCATCATACGTATCAGCTGATTTGTATTTATTCCGTGACTGAACGCATAGTAGTTTATAGTTCATGCGAGAGTTTCACGTTGTTTATTGTTGTATCTTCGAGATTACCTGGGTTAACTCCAATTTCCCCGTGAGACCTGGCGTATATCCCGATTGTATGGGATTTCCACGGGACTGGCTGATAAAGCGCGTATGGGACAATCGATGAAGGACGTAACCTGAAACGCGCATTTTTTGTCATCAAACAAAGAGATTCGGAAATCCTGTGCTGTGTGGCTTGGCTGTGGTCCATCTCGAGTATACTATACATCAGCGTGTGTCTGACGATGGGAGCTGAGCAACTGGTGATCCGACACTCGTTGAGATAAAAAATCACGAGCAGCGTTTAGAGGGTGTATACAGATGTGGATCATTAATGGAAAGAAATAACAGCGATGAAATGTATCAAGTGTTTATCAGCGGATACCGTCTGGCGAACGTATCACATGGAAAGCCCTACTACGTTTACACCGTTGAAATGGTGGACTCAAACAACGGAGCCAGATATCTAATCGAAAAGAGATATAGTGAATTTAACACTCTGCATCGCATGGTAATTATTCTGCTGGCTCAGTTCTGACTCTGCGCTTTTTACCACTGCATTGCTAATAATGAATTTCTTGCAGCTGAAGAAGGACTGTCACACAGCTCCGTTCCCACCCAAAAGAGTGAGGAATTCAAACCCCAAGGTTCTGGAGCAAAGAAGGGCAGCTTTGGAGATTTATATGCAGAAAATGTTGAGATTAGCAAGCACAAAGCAACAAGTACTCAATTTTTTGGGAATCGATGGAGCAAACTCTGAAATATATCACAAAGGGTAAGTATAAAAGCATATTTATGCATTATTTACTCGTTGGATCAACTTATTTCTCATGCATATATTTGTTTCAATTTTAGAATGCAAAAGATTTTCAAAGATGAAAATATTGTTCAATGCAGCTCTCTACAACATCACCCAGTATTAACATTCCAATGTGATCCATATGTTCACGTAAATGAGACTACAAGTCTTCCAGACATTGTGACAAATGGAGTACTTTTGGGTATATATAAATCCTGAATGATTTGTACTAATTGTGTGATAAATTATACAAATAAATTAACTTTTTTAATGTAAATTCTAGACGATTCTTCTGCTTTCATATTTTTTGTATATATTTTTACTGATACCCTATAAATTAACGTATTATGCAGGGAGGGGAAGATAATAATAAACAGTATCAATATTTTCACAATAAAATTGTTTAGAGTGCATATATTTGCTAAATCCTTTTTTATAATTAAAAAATGCGTTTTAATGAGCTGAAGGAGTATTTACAAGTTTCATATAAAAAATTTATTAAAACGCGTGACTTATAAATACGTCTTTCGCATTAATGTCAAATAATACAATTTATAATCGCGATATACTTATAACCAACGAAATTAACAATAATTAGTAATTTTATGTTTACATTACATAATTCATTTATACTATATATTTATCTACAATGTTACTATTGTTACTTGATTCATTAGATTTTTACGAATCTCTATCGTATATAATAATTGTTGGCAGCCCTGGCTTTACTGGAATGTAGCATTTTTGTCAAGTAGTGTGCATTAAATTACACGTACAATCTTGACGTTGCATAATGAATCTCTTTACAATACTATATGCATAAAGTACCTGTTTAAAAAAAGTTGATCGACAAATTCAATCACAAATTTGCAATATGCTCTAGCACAAAAAATTGTCATGATTAATGTTGTCATAAAAAAATTGCATATTTCAATTATTGTAAGCTATATAAATCTGGATGACAATACAATTTAAAAATAGTAGCATTAAATCAAATTTATGCTGTACATACATAATGATATTTGATATCCAAATAGTTATTTAATAAAATGTTCTATATTAAAAACTATGATTTTATAACTATCATATCAATATATATATATATATGTATAACACAAGATATCTTTCTTGTTTTCCCATCACTTTCATACATAAACCATAAAAATGTGTTTAATGATTTTCAAAATCTCTGGTATCATAATACTAAAAATTTCGACCAAGTCATTTTACCATGAAAATTGTCTAATATCTAATTTTTTAGAACTGTCTAATAACTGCCAATAACATTGCAAACCGTCAGGACAATTTTTCAGTTCATTAAAAAAAGCACGCATTGGTGCTTCATTTGCAATAAAGTTTTTGTTTAACAAGTAACATTACAATCAAGTTCATTTGCACAATCGAAATCGCTTTTTCGGCAAGACTACCACTACCTATTTACAAGTTTGTCTGCTTTTTACTTGCCTTCATATAATAATTTCGCGCGCGTTATAGATTTTTATTAAAATTTTGATCGCATCGACACAAACAAAAGAATAGCTCTTGTGATTATTATTTATGCACCCTGTTTCCTATAGGATCTTGCAAACAATCGGAAGTTATTAACAGATCCTCCCTGCGGAATTCGTTCAATTAATTTTAAGTATATTTGTTGCGTATTTTAGGTAACTGACGGGTTCAATGCAGACTACCTAATTCATGGTTGACGTATAATGTCTTTATAGTCTTGTGCGTGTATGCTTTGCTTGAGTAAAAATATTGCATGTATTAGAAAAACTAGAAGTCAGAAATTTAACAGTACGCTTTACTGTAAATGAGCACTTGAGTAGCAATAGCCAAACAAAGAAATATTTACAAAAAAAAGTTTTAGAATGCTCATTTTGTCAATTGTAATTGAAATCATACTTAAAATAAAACGAATTCCGCATCATTGTATGGAAACTTCTGCAAAAAAATATCCATTGATTGATCATTTTTACGAGCTATACGTAATTTGCGGCATAGAAATCAGAAAAACAAACGGAACTTGCGTTCTCGTCATCGTTGGGCAAAAATTTGCATTAAATTCATCGTTGTACAACTTAAATATATATTTATATATGTGTGTACGGTGTGCACACTTGTTCGTACACTAAATCGCTTAACAAGAGTATTTTATTCAAAGACAACGTAGTCTATCATTTCAGTCTCCTACGCAAGTAAAAAAAAAACATTCAAGTTGGCATGCAAGTAGAGAAGTCGCTTTTCGACGAAATCATTCATTCCCGCTCCACTGCAATGTAATGGAAAAAGTTCTAGCATCGGTATACAATGATGCTCCATATATTCCATATTTCGCCATGATTTTCATATTTTGTATTATATCACAAGCAAACAAAAATATATCGATAATTATTATAATTCATTTTCTCTATCTGTTGCCCCTTTACATTTTTCTTTGCTCACCAGCTTTTCAGTTTATTTTTTTATAAAATACATCCGAAGCTGCTTTTGCTAGCCACGATTACATGTTGTTCTAACGGCCACTAGTGCATAACAACTTCAGACTTTATCTACTCTTTATTGTTATTTTTTTTTTGTTCTTCACTCTATAACACTCTCTAAAAAATGAAAATGAGGCACTTGCCCAAGTCCCTCGCAAACTTGCATTCTCACGATCGCTTTTTCTCATTTCTAGTTCTTTGTTTTTATTAGTATTATTTTGTTTATAATCTATGTATATTATAGATGAAAACGCCAACAAATACATATGGAAGGCACGCCTCGACTGCGACTGCGAATCTTAGTTTCTACGCAACGCTTTTTTCCTTATCGTGGGTAATTTTTTGTTTCTTCTGGATCTAAGCACCTAACAGGCCACTACTAAGAACACACTCCTCTAATCTTATCACATTTTTAGTAACATCCTATCGTTTTCGTTCTTGCTCGCTTTTATTCTCACGCTCATTTTCCGTCTCGCTGTTTTTTGTTTTCTTTCTGTGCCTAAATTTTCAACCAATGATATCTAACTTTATGCATAATAACAGAAAAAGCTGGTCAAAGCTTGGTTTAGAGATTCTTTTTCCATCCTTAGTTAATACGTATATATGATTTTTAACTGCGTAATGACGAAACTTCGTGTTTAGATTTTACATTCGTTCGACGTGTAATATAAAATTATATTCTAGAGATTCCTTACTCGTAAAAACGTTCATTATATTTATTTTCGCAAGTTTTATTTCGCTTTCTCTTTCTCTCTGTTTCATTCTCGCGACTCGTATCAAGCACAGCTTTCCGCGAACGTCCGACATTCTCGTGTTTCACTTATTTTTATACCGTAAAGGAGAGTAGTGTCGGATGCACTTAACTGGAAGTGTTTTTTCGAGTGGTCGATGTCAGCACCTCGACGACATTTCGCGAGTGTAGCACGTTGCACCGCGAAGGGCTGGGACTATTCATTTATCGAATTACAATTTGCTTGGCGCTTCATCGAACATGCAAACAATCAAAGATCGAAGCGTCCAAGTATGTCAGAAGAGTTCACATCGTAGTTTTGATATAATAGAGAGCATTTAGTAAGTCGAAAGAACTGCGGGAGAAAAACTTGCAGTTTTCGAGCGTTACAAATTGATGCTTTAATATTCAGTAATTTGTACATCGATAAAGTGACGCAGTTCACAAACGCAAGTCTCGCGCACAATCGTTTTCAATGCAATATCAATAATAAAAATCTCGTTTGTATATTGAAATATTCGAATATTGAAGCACGTATTCTTATACTGACTTATACAACTCGTCGGCTCGAGTATTTGATACCCGAGGTTTCAACTGCTGGAGTATCGTGGCATCGTTAATAACGTTTAACAAATACAATTTACAAATTTCGAAAATTGGAAGAAATGACAATAGTGGCAGCGTTTGGATATCACTGTTACAAAAATACCTCTACCGCTCGAATATTCGAACATTACAGAAACGCGCCGGCTTCCAGACGCAACATCCTCGCTTGAGCAAGGGAAAAACAAGACCATCGAAGATTAAAAAAAGAAGCAAACAAGAAGACGTCCCGAGCCCAGAGCAAGTCCGAGCGAGCGACGTCCCGTCGTGATCGGGCGAAAGCTCTGCTCCGCCGCTATTATATGTATTAAACAAATACTCGCACTGCTCTACGAGAGAAAGTTGGTGATGTCGTTTCTCGTGTTGAACTTTGATTTGTTTCTCCTGCCGGTGGTCTGAGTCTTGACAGGCGGCGGCACGTAGCTGTCGCGCTCGATACGACCCAGCTCGAGGCTCGACCGATTGTGGAAGCCGGCTTGGTGCTGGTGGCTCAGCGGCGGAGGCGGCGGAGGAGGCTGTCGGTACGGGAAGCGCTCGTTCTCGGCGACAATCTCCTGGTACTCGTCGGACTCGTTCGGGTAGAACTTGGACTGCTCGTTGCTGCTCTCGTAGCGCGCGACCAGCCTCATCATATCGTTGAAGTTGGGCAGGAACTGCGGGTTGAACATGGACGACTGTTGTTGCTGCTGCTGCTGCTGCTGCTCGGTGGGTAGCATGTACTGCTCCGCAGGCAGTGACTGCTGGGACTGCTGCTCGTAGAAGTCGTCGCGCGCGTCGACGAGAAGACCGGCCGCGTTGAGCCGGTCGTAGTCGAGCTCGAGAAAGTCGTCGGGCTCGCCGCGGCGCTGACCGGCCTCGTAGTCGAGGTAGGCCTCCTTGTCCAGGAGCTGCTGCTCGTTGTTGGCCTGGGATTCCTGGAACTTGGGCAGATAGGCGCTTTCATAGTTGTGCAGGTAGCCGAGTCGCTGCTCCTTGTCGAGGTCCAATTGATGCTGCTGCTCTGGCTGGGGCTCTAGGTTGTTGTCGGAACCGCTGCCGACGCTGCTCTCGCTGCCGGAAATCGTACAGGGCGCAGAAGAGGAGGGCTTGCAGCGACCGTACGGACTATCATCGGAGCCTGAAAGACAGGACCTCGTATTAGATTTATCGTAAGAAGAGCTTTTTCAAGATCGAAGGAGGAACACACGTATACTAACCAGGGGAGCTGGAAGCCGGCGCTGGTTCGGGGGGCAAACCTCAGACGGCCTGTCGCCGTCTGTATCAAATATAAGTCTTCTTGACCTTCTGCATGGGCTTGTTCTCGGCCGAGGAGTTGGCGTTCTTGCCGTTGGGGTTCTTCGGAGGCACGTTCAGCACGAGGTTGATGGATTTGTTGTTGAAGCCGGGCGACTCGGTCGTCTCAGTCAGTCGATTGAGCTGTTGGCGTTGTTCGGGCGGCTCGGGGTACGGAGCGCTGCGCAGTCGCTGCGAGAACCAGAAGCCCGAGGCGAAGCCCGCTATCAGCGAGAAGAAGCAGGTGCCGATCAGAGCGCCTGTCAGGGTCTGCGCCGAGTAGACTACCGGCGTCACTGTCACTCCTACAAGAACGTTGATCAGTTAGCTCAGCCTGCTTTTTCATTCTTTCGTACACTACTGTACTAGCTAAACAGTTTATTATACGCTACGTCCGGTCATATTGCCAATCGTCAAATTCATCGATTACGTTACCTTGCAGAAATTCAGAAACTGACATTTTTCAAAATATATTTATTCCAGCATTATTGTTAGTATTACAGACATTGACATTTATGCAAGTGGATTAAAACGTCGATCAATTAGAAAACGATATACAACAACAATGTCCAATGGTATTAGCCATGTGTAATAAATGTCTCGACGAAGTCGATGCAAAATGAGCAGTAATTCAGTATACCTCTTACTGTGGACAATGGCTGAACAATAACGCAGGTCAGTGCGAACCACACACACAGACGGAGAGCTTTTCAGGAGTTCGTTTAACGAACGCCCGCAAGCTACGAGGGTTTTGACGATCGATGACGTAAAAAAAAGTAGAACAAACAATGACACCCGGCCCGCACCAAGAGGATAAAATTAATGCGTGACGATGAGAAGAAATAAAGGGAAACTTTGCCGATCTCTTGCCCGATATCTCGAAAATCCTCGTGCGCAGGTCGTTGCTCCTACAAAGAGAAATGGTTTACCTTGCGGCTCGTTCGCACGCGGCTGAGTGCGACTGTACTGATTGTCCCGGTCCAGCTCGATGATGATCTCATTGTCGCGCTCGTCCGGCTGTTCGCCGCCGCGGCCGATGTGGGCCGGTACCATCGGCTGCACCGTCTTTGCCATCTCTGAAGCAACATTCACTAATTGACAGGGACGCAACGAGATTATGGCTGTGCCTTTTTCTTCTTATGTTTAATGCAATAATGTGCAGCTTATGTGTACTTTACAGGTGGCGCGAGGTTAGAGCGTATAATATTGTATGCATATTTATGGCTGTTAATGGAGGATGCGGGAAAGAGAGAGAGAGAGAGAGAGAGAGAGAGAGAGAGAGAGAGAGAAAACGAAAGCGCACAACAAAATATAACACATATTATAATAACGTTATGCGCGCGTGAGAGAGATTAGTGGCGCGAAGCGTTAAAAAACTCGCACGGTGAGTTGCGTATGCGCAATTGCGGATTCAAGCTTTTTAACGAAAATTTCAGAATAAATTTACAGAATTAACAAGCCCGAGAGAGAATGCAGAGCTGCAACCGTAAGCGCGCGTAATTCTTTACGAGTCAAAGATTTGTTCGCATGTGAAAAGCCGCCGCGCGAGCTTTAAAAAGTCTTTTTCTGCCCGCCAGTGCAAGAACCAGAGATTACAACTTTAACTCCCGGCTCGCCGCGATGCGAAATAAAATTTCTCGAGTCGCTGAGTTTAGCTTTTTCGAAATCTTTCGCTCCGCCGGAACAATATGCGAAATGCAACTTTCGCAAAACTGCGTATCTCTTATACAGCGAAAATGTCGCGGAAAGACAATTCGGAAAAGCAATTTACGCAACTACGCATCAGTCGGCAGAGTAATCGCGAGGCTCACCTTGCTCGTAGCCGCAGCCCTTGTGCTTGCCGCTGCTGATGTTCTGGAAGAGCATCTTGTCGGCGTCGCTGTCGTGGAGTCGAGTCATCACGGCGACGCACTGGCTGTGGGCGGCGTCCCAAGCGCAGTGTGGGTCCTGGAGAGCGATGCAGCTGGCGCAAGAAGCCGCGAGCGGCGAGTCGCAGTGGTGCAGCGGAACCGCGCGGATCTCCGAGTCAGCTATCACGACGAGCTTGCTCGCCTCCCCCGCCAGGTGCACCACCTGAAGGTCCTTCACGGCTTGGCCTGAAACGTTCGGTCATCGTTGAATGAGTCGCAAATTGCGGCGAGTGGATAATAGGCGGGCAATTTCGTCCTCCGCCGCGTATAATTGCCTTTCTCCTCTCGACTTTTTGCTCTCCGTCGAGCCATACGAAATAGAAACTAACGAGGGTATATATACACGTGTACGTACCGTATTTGAGAACCTGAACGTCGCTGACGATCACCTGATTGGAGTCATTCCTCGATACCGGGCTCCTCGTGTTGAGGGCCTTCATTACCCGGCCGTCGTCTGCGAAAGTCGAACGAGGTATGAGAAAAAAGTCTCGGTCATTAGTCGGGGGAGGAGAGAAGGAGAGCGGGAGGTAATGGTGATTGGGGGTGCCAGGGACAATGTCCCGTTATGTACAACTCACCAGTTCCGATGTAGAGCACGTCGTAGAGCTTGCCATCCAGCGCCTTCACCTGGGGATCCACCGCGACTTTGGTGAATCGGTAGCTGCAGAACAATGAGTAATCCCATTAGTCGCTATACGCATTGTTTGCTTCTCGCGCCAACAATTTTCCGGGCATTAAAATTCATAAGCGTCCGATTTTCAACTCGTAATTATACACGGCGTGCCGAACCGAAGAAGCAGCAACTGCGCGCTGCTCTCTCGCGTGCAAATTTGAGAAACACTAACTCGAAGTTCCCTCGCGCACGAATACACAAAGTCCCGGAAAGGAACTGTCACTCGCGGCGCAGTCGTATAACGAAAGTTAAACTGCCTGCCGGGGCAATAAAAAAGAGCGGGGGATCGGCGGATGATTAAAATTTTCCCGTGGTTTTAGCCCGGCGTAACGTCTCTCCTTATACTTAATTAAACTCTTGTTGAAAATTAAGTTTACTATCCGCGCGCGCGGCTAAGTACTCTCTCTCTCTCTCTCTCTCTCTCTCTCTCGCGCGCGCGCGCGCGCTGTCATAGCGCGGCAAGGAAATAACTCTCCCCGAAACTTTTTAAGCAGCTTTTAAGCAGACTTGCCCGGTGCTTCCGTCGAAGCTGTACACAGATGAAATTAGAGAGCGAGCGAGCGGACTAATTTTATCATTATTATACGATGAGCTAGCTCACTTGTAAGTGACTTTGGTGACGACGGGCATGCCGAAGAAGGTCTGCACGGCGTCGTCCATGAGCGGATGGGACTTGACGAAGTTGACGGTGATGTCGGGCAGAGTGCGCGAGTCATTGACGCAGGCGCCGGGCCGTGGCTCGGGAACCTTCTCCGTGAGGACGCGGAGCCAGTTGCTGTTGATGGTCTCCTGCTCCTTGAAGGCTCCCTGGAACACCTGGAGCACGTCGCTCATGGAGAAGGCGCAAACGGCCGAGCCGCCGATCGAGTTCACCGGCGTCGTGAAGACGCCGTAAATCAGCTGGGCGTGAGACTCGTTGTACACGCCCTCCGTCACGTCGCTCGTCGACTCTGTCAACAGAAAAAAGAGAAAGACGCATCAGCGTATCATACTTTCAAATGCAATAAGCCCTGAGTGCAAGCCGGCTGATCTATGCGTCTCTCGAGGGCTTGAATCAATTTGCCGCATGTGACTTTTGTTGCTTTTACATGTATAATGAAAAGGGAAGCTTTGGCTGATGAAAGTGTAATCATAAACATTACCAAGAAACATTTCGGTTCGCCGCTCATTAATAGCAGGCGCAATAATTATTCTCGTTCCTCCCACCCCATCGCGCGGTACGAGAGAAGAAGCATTTTTATTAAGATTTTTCGCTCGATTTTTTTCTCTCCCCCGCTACACACCTAGCACACATAGAAGCTCGGGCCGCGAGCGCGCGCAGCGCCATAAATCACGACAATATTTCCTTTTTAGGATAATGTATTCTGCGGTTGTAAATTTTTCCGACTCTCCGCTACTGCTGGGGAATCGTTACTTTTTTTTACGACTCGCGTCCGCCGGAAAAAGCTCTCGCCACCTTACGCATCAATATCCAGCGCGCGACAAATTAAGCTGCTATCATCGTCGGAATTTTGTCCCGCTGATGCATCGAACGGGCCGATTTCGGACGAAATTCGATTACAAGCGCGCGGATCGAACGTTATTCGCGCTCGCGCGACGTAACGGCTTTGTATTATATAAAGCGTCGCGCGCGCTTTTTACGAGCGAGTCGACGATATAAATTTTTATTTCAATTCCGAAACGACGCAGACGCAATAAAGCATCCGCCGCGACGCAAACACCGCGTAAAACGCAACGATCGGGTCCATCGAGTCGACGACGATGTAATTAACATAATGAATTACAGCCTGCTGCAGGCGCGCTGTTTTTTTTTCATTTATCATCCAAGCGCTGCACTACAATGCAGAGCCTTTACGGTCGATCGAGGTGTTCTTCCTCCGTAGCGTAGCTGTATAATATAATATAAGATCAGCGGCAGTAAAAAAGCGGCTGCCGATATCTCATCGGGCGAGCGCGTGCTCCCGTCGTTCGGCCGACGCGCAGTATACTCCGGGCCGGCGGCCTGATGAAATTTCGTTTTACACGGCGACTTATACGAGACCCGCGGGGAATCGGCGACAGCGTGTATATAGGCGAGCGCGCGTCGAAAAGCTGCAGCAGTAGCGGCGCGGAAGTAGGTGGGCACTAAAAAGTTGAAAGCTCTCCGATGCGCTTAGAGAGAGAAAGAGAAAGAGAGCGGCGGCGCTGCTGCTGCAACGGGGACACGTCCCTTTTTCCCCGCGAGGGACTACTTCATAACCGGTAAAAGCTTCGTGCATGTAGGTAAAGTAATGCGCCGAAAATGGCTGCTGGACTCTTTTTTTTACCCACCGCCCCTGTCGCCGCCGTCGACCCTTTGGTCTCTTTGTGCAGTGTGTGCGGCGGATCTTTCGGTTAGCTGCCGCGCGGCGTTCTACGCGGCCCTTCGCTTTTTCTCTCCGCAACATTTTTGCGCTCGTTAGCGCGCGGGCGAGCGCGTGCAGTTTTAAAATGGAATTCGCTGCCGGAGATATTCGTCGTCCCATTTTTTATCCTTTCGGAAGAATTTTTTCCCTCGACTGCGGATATGCCCCCGATGAACCGATGGATCGAGCCTCTGCGCCCACGTACGGGTGTGTGTGTGTGTGTGTGTGTGTATAAACTGCGCAGGAAAAGAAAAGACGAAGAAGAATAAAGAAGCCGAGGAGGAAATCCGAGAAAAGAATGCACTCAGCAGCAGCCACGGGTCACGAGTGGCAAGAGGATTTATCGTGACGCCGGCGCGGCACATGCATAGATTTTAATTTAAGATTCTCCCCGGCGGTATAGCGTCTCTCGCGCCCGTTCTACGCTGAATCACGGGGCGTTCGCGCGCATTTTTCGTCCGCATATCCGCGAGCTCTTATGCGTATACATACGCGAATATGTATATAGATAAATCGGCGACCGGATAAGGGACGGGAGGGAGGGGGCTTTGAAAATCCGCGCCAAAAACGCGCGCGGCGGACATATGCGGGCGGTGGAAAATCCGCTGGCCAGGCGCCAGGGCCGACGCTGCACCTGGATATTGCGTGCCAAACCGAGCTCCAGGCCGAAACGACGGGGCCACTGTCGCGATTCTTTTATTTTTTCCACGGGCTTTTACGGCTGCTTTTTTCGCGATTGGGGATTACTCGGACGGCTGGGCGCGTACATTTTTTTCCGCGGATCACGTCGACGCTTTTCTTTGCAATTGTTTTTGCATACACCATTCAGACGGAGTACTTGGGCCGTTTCTACGTAACAACGTTAGAGAAATGCCGCGAAAGATCTCTTAATTTGCGCGGGGTCGCTTTTCAAGTCAGCGGGCTGCTTTTTCTCTCTGCGTCGATCTCGCGCGGATTAAAATTCGCGCGCGCGTCAAAGCAGCGGCTTTCCACGAAATTGTCCGTTGCCAAGCGGAAAAACTCGGCAAACATGATCACCACGCACAGGTCTGAAATAATTTCGCGGGGGCAAAGCTCCGCGCGAACACCTACACATATAGGTATATACCTGTATACGGTGTTAGCGGCGGCGCAGCTGAGGTCGCTAAACTTGTCTTCTCCCTGACGCGGCGCGCAGCGATGCCTCTGCGAGAAGCCGGAGAGAAAAAGTGCACGGCATATACACAGGGGCCATGAACGCCGCGGCTATACAAAAGAGAGCCGCTCGATTGAGCAAACTCGGGCTGAATACGTCGGAAAAATAGCGCCACTTTAAAAGCTCTCGCGCTCGTTATATTCCAGCGCGCTTTTTCGCCCAACTATACCTGTACTATGGTTTCGCGACGGTATAGGTACACAACTTTTCGATCTCGAATCGTCGCGTAGGCGGCTGACCGAACTCGGCCGTTACTACTCGAACGCGTTTTTCCAGCTGCATCTAGAAATCTCGCCGCAGCGCGTGATACATAGTCGAGCGCCGGCGGGTTAATTCGGATGAAGCGATATTGTCGCGGGCGGGCGGCCGCTTATTCGTATGCATGAGACGCGCGCCGGAGGCCGGGAATTGCCGGCGTCTCTTGCGATAAGCTACGTACCTATATGTATGCACACACCAACACAAGCCAGCATATTATACATATAGGTGTGCGTGCGCGACTACGGCGCGCATCTGTCGCCTTCTGCGCCGCAATACGTACGGGAGACACATTTTTCGGGCTGCCTTTTTCTTTCGGGCCAGATATGTAGGTACGCGTCGCGCATAAACGAAGTCTCCTTTGCTGCAAGCTCGCGTGTTTTTCGCAGCGTCCAATCGATTTTTCCGCGCGGGTAGAAAATTAACTCGGCGCGCAAGCGACAATCGTCGAGCGAGTGAAAAGCGCGCGGCCTATTGTGCAGCGCGAAAGCAGCTCTTATCGAGTGCTATCTGGAATAAGAAGGAAAACTACTATTATAGGGGGCTGCGCGACTTTGTCGAAGTTCGATCGGTCCGCGAGTAAAGCGCGAACGCGCTAGTTCTTCCGGGACGAAAGCACATATACGCGCCGTGTAGAGTAATCTCATTGGCAGTAGGGTGATCGGAATTTCCGTGAAAATTCCCGCACCATTTCCCACTGGCTGCGGCGATGGATGTATATATAGTGTGAAAGGCGAGTATTATAGTCGTGTACTGCGAAAGTTCGCCGCTGGCTGCAGTTCTACCACGGCGGTATATGTAGTGTATAGAAAAATGTGCTTAACTTTCCGACTTATCCGCCGCGAGAGAGAAGATTCGATTTCGCGCGAAGAGCGCCTTCTTGACTTTTTGAGGGAGGAGATAAGACGTGCCCCGGTGAGGAACTGTATCCGATACGTATATATAGCCGCTGCTGGTGTCGCTATTTGGTTTCTGATAAATCGAGGAAACTGTGTGCGGTGGAAATTTGTTTGCAGCTGTGTATAATATTGGAAAGGAAGTCCACCAAGTCGTCGATATTATCTAGGCGAATTCGCGATACTTTCATCGCTCGTCAGGTTCAAAATCGGGAAAATCAATTCATTGATTGTCGATAATAAATTTAACCGCAACGATTAAACTTGTAAAACATAGTATTAATATTACAATTTAACCTCACCAAACGCGATAAAATTTTCGCGGTCCGACAAGAATTTCAAAACGGTTAATTAAATGCGATCCCGTCGTTCAAACTTGCCGCGCTTTGTTTCCAAAGCCGCGCACATATCGTATGTAGGATACTGCATAGAGAAAGAGAGCTGCGTATACGAAATTTAAAACATTGGCGCGCTCGCCCGAGACAGCTCGAATCCGCGCTGTCCCTCGAGTTTTCTATTTTTACGCGAGTTTTCGCCATTGCGAGAAACTGTCGGATGCGCGGCGCGCATTGTCGGGACTTTGCATATAATTCTTTAAATCCCATTTGACGTTGCGCGCTCGCCCGAGAGCTGTGTGGAAACGTCGAGCTCCGGCGTGGCACTTCGACGCTGCTACCTCGGCATTATCGTGAATTCGCTCGAGCAGGAAGCGAGGCGAGCAGTAGTGCGCGGGAGAAAAAAAATTTATCTCCTATTGGAAAATCGAAATTCCATCAAATTTGAGTAGACTGCCGCTGTTGCTTTGAATTTTATAGTCCTCCCGGGCTGTGCGCTCGCGCACGGGGAAGCGAAGGAAAGGTTAATCCTGTATTATTGGAATTTTTCCCATTGTTGCGCGAAAATTGTGGGGGCGGCTCTCGCGATCCGGAGAGTATATGCTATTCGTTGGAATATACAGACTCAAGCGCCGCGATTTCGCGAGTTTATATATCTTTTATAATAATTACTCGTTATAGACTAGCGCTGTGTGTTTTGTGCGCGCGAACTCGAAACCGCACTCAGCGCGTAATGCATTAAGTACGAGGATGCAACGCGGCGGAATGAAATGAAAATTCATTAAGAGGCGTCGTCGATTTCGCGTAGCTGTTTGTAATTAAAATGTAGAATTTTACGTTAAACAGCGGGCTTCCGGCAAATTTTAAAGCTTATTACTACGAAGTGCGCGCGCAATTATTATCTGCTAATGCTCGTGCTCGCACAGACAGGGAAAGCTCGAAATCGACGCGTGAAAATTTAATAAAGCGCGCGGAAATACGCGGTGTCTATGTATGTGTGGGTGTATAATAATGCTGCTGTACTTACGGATTTCGTTGAAGTAGAACGGATAATCACCGGGCACCGAGCAATTGAGCCTGGCTTTCAGGAAGCTCGTCCACCTATCGCCGAACGCATGGGGACCGCCTTTGTCGTGTTTGCATACCCTCGCCACTCGCGAGTAGACGGCCTGCAAAATCCAGAGGCGGCTTTATGTAGCTTAGTCCAATGTGTCTGTCTGTCTCTCTCTCTCTCTCTCTCTCTCTCTCTCTCTCTCTCTCTCTCTTTCTCTCTCTCTCTCTCTCTCTCTCTCTCTCTCTCTCTCTCTCTCTCTCTGTACGTGTATGTGCGGTGCAGAAAGGGATGGGAAAATGTACGGGCAGGGACGGGACACATTTTGTGTTTTAGTGCATGCAGGCGTACAGCTCGTTTGTTTGCTCCTTGTGCAGTCTCTACAGCTATAGGTATACACCTGTGTGCAGAGAGACGACAATTTTATTCGGAGAAACGACGCCCGCTTGCACCATGTTGATATAGGAAGGTTGATTTTGAGGAAAGTGCCTGCATGGATTCAAACTCACCTTGCCGCAGTTCATGTACTCGACCGCCGTCTCGCGGTAGAAGAAGTAGACGTAGTCACCGTAGGTGAAGGAACTGACAAAGTTCGGACCTGAAATCAGCGCATCGTCGGGAATTATTTCATGAGCATTATTCGCGGAGAGCTCGGGGCGCGGTAACTCGATAATTATCGCACCAGCGGCGCGTAAATGCACGCGAGAGTAGCGTGAAAATCTCTCAGCGCCCCCGCTATCTGGCCGAAATCCAAGCTGACCGAAAGAGAGAGAGAGAGAGAGGGAGACTAACTATCGAAAGCCTCTCTCATTCTCTCTCTCTCTCGCGGCTATCGGGGGAATTTTCATCGGCAGCTGCGCGATAAGAATCGCATTACCCGGCTCGCAGAGCAGCCGCATGCAAATGCCTGCTGCTACTGCTGCAATCATTACGCTATCTGCGGTCGAACGACGCGAGCTCGGGATTGTGCCGACCTTTCGGGCTTTTTCGGGGGCTATTCCGGGCCCCCGAAACCGTAAGCTGGCTTTTTCCCTTCGATCGACGCCGCATTAACGAGACAACAATTCCTTACCGTTCAGTTGATTCAGGTCCGAGCGCTCCGTGCGGATTTTCTCGCGATGGATGAGCGGCTCCCCGCCCGAGGAATCCGAGAACGTCGCCGCGTACAGCTGGCCATCTGTGAATAGAAAAAGAGGGCGGAATGAGGCTATGAACGAAACGAATGGGGTTAATACACCGTTTGGGGTAGAGAAAAAGGAGCGAGTGCAAAAACAAAAGAAAAACGCGCGCGCGAAATTGAATCCCACCAATAACAAACAAGCATAGTTTTCGCTGCGTCCACACACACATAGCGCGCAGTGCGCAAAGGAGGAGCTTTGTCGGGAGAAATCGAATTTCGAACGCGCGGACTGCCGGATAAATTTTCCGCTGGATAAATACGAGCGGATGATGAAAATAAAACAAGCGTCAATCGTCCGCTTTTTTACATCGCGGGTGTTATTGTTTCGCGAATTTTTTTTTCCTTTTATGAAAAAAAAAGAGAGAGAGAACGTCTGTTTACCGAAGAGCATCCGGCGGGATGTACGCATTGTTTGTTCCGACGAATTACTCCTATTCGACGGAGAGAGAGGAAAAAAACTGACGAATGGGAAGTTTTTCAACGCTTGGCATGATAAAACCATTGCTGCGGAGAGAAACGACCCGATGATACAGATCGAATGCATAACGTAGTGTTGCCGATTGAAAAAGCATTTTTCGTCCCGCGTGTACAAAGGGATTCCCACGTTTGGATGTCGAGCAGATTCTTGGAAAATAACGCGACAAACGCGCCGATCAACATTACACCCGGCCCTCACCGACGATAACGAGCGCACGACAACAATAAAAGAGGAAGCTTGAAGCGAGTCATCGATCAAAGCGCTCTCGAGCCGCACTCGAACAAGAGCTGCGAAATACATCATACCTTCCGCTTTCATGCCTCCGCGGCGTTATTTATGCACGATATATGCGATGAATATACGTATGTACTTGTACGCCGGGAGGGCGAGAAAAGAGCAAGCGCCTCACGTACATTACAAGACCTCTCTTCGCGCGCGCATTTAATGCGACAGCCGGTCGGCGCGACGCCGTCTAGCTTTTATACACCAGAGCAACAGCGCCGGACCGTAGATTTGTAGCCCAGACCGTAAATCCGTCCTCTTGCTCGCCCCCACTATACGTACGGCTGCAAGTGCATCTCTCGTCGCTGCGCTATGTTATCGCGCGTATTTTTTCCCGGGGAATTTTGGCTTTTTTCGATGATCCACGTCATAGATCAATGACACGTCAGACGCTCCAATTACACATTCAGACGCTCGCCGGGTTATATTTACATTCAATATGGACGTCTATCAATATAGAAAAAGTGACGGAGAAAGAGAAAAGGGAAAAAATAGAAGATCCGCCTCTGGCAGCTCGGAATTCGCGTGCGCAGCAACGGCAGCAGCCGAAGCAATTAGACGAAACGCAGAGGCGCTCTCAATTATTTAGAATGACGCGCGGTATTCCGGTCGGCGCTTTTTTCTCCCGCACTCTCTCTCTCTCTCTCTCTCTCTCTCTCTCCCGCGCGATGAGCTGAAATTCCAACGGCAACGGCCGACGTAAATATTCCAATCGTCGAATTAATCGCGCCAAAAAGGCTCGTCACTCCGTTTCTCGCGTCGCGTAATGAAACGAATTTTTGAGCTGATCGAATTAGCGTCGAGCGCAGCGGCAAAGTATATAGAGCGGCAGCCGAGCGTAAAACAATTAACGCGGCTGATGCTTCATACGAATCGTATAACAGCCGCCATATTCGAAAACACCCGCCAATTACAAACCGCGCTATGTATAAATCCGCTCACCGCGTATAATACGTTATATAGTGCAGCGAGCGAGTGGTGCTTTATAATGCGAAATTTAAAATGTTATATGTAGGTATACGCCAGAGCGCTAATTTCGGCACGGCGAACTCGCCGACAAGGACGACGAGAGACAGCAGGCGGCGATTCGCGGAACAAAAAGAGGCCCGTCGCGCGAAAACTGTCCGCGAACTTTCTCGTACACACGCACACACACACAGCCTCGGCGGGAGGGTCAAACTTTCTCGGCGAAAAGCAGCTTTCGCCCGGAATCCATACGAAAGCATTATATCCGCTGCGGCCCGCATCGCGTATCATTTCATTTGTTTTTAAATAAAATTCACGCAAACTCTCTCTTATACGCGCGCGAGTGTACACGTCGCAAACGAGAAACAGAGAGAAAAAAAATCCACGTATACGTATACACGCACGCACTCGTGCGCGCAGTCCCTCGTGGCGGGAAAATTGATTCGGCAAAAGTTTCGCTTCTCGGAACACACTATCCAGAAAAAGCAAACAGCGCAAAAAACGCCGTGCTGCACACATCCGCGCGCGTGCACGGAGGATCCAGCGCCGTTTTTAGCATTCCGAGTGCGCGCGCGAGCGCGGAAACTTCGGCCCCGACGGAACAATATCGGAAAATGTCCCCGGCGAACTTTTCTCTCTCTCGCAACTTTTTCTCGTCCAAGCTGCCTAATTATACCTACCCGTCGGCCCTTCCCGATCCTCTGCGCGCATATATAACGGCCCGCGCGCGCGTTATATCGGGACAGGGACATCTCACAGCTGTTCGACGCGCAGTTTTTTCATATCGCGCGGAAAATATACGCGTTCGATCTGCCGGAGCGGATTCTATTTGGGTCGGCTAATTAACTTGCGACAACACAGCGTGTATACGTGCGCAGTTCGATCGGAGCAGTACACACATTGAAAAAGTTTTTTTTCGCTTATTGCTGCAGCGTTCATAGGAGGATTCGCGCGAAGCGTGAAAATGAAAAGCCCCGGCTGTACGTATATAGGCGTGTAACGCGACGATCGTATAGTACTATATACAACGACTGTCTCGTCGAAAGCCACTTAGCGCCGGGCTGTCGCAATGACGCGGCTTATCCCTTAATTCCCGCGTCGGATCGGCGATTGCCGATAAACGCCCGCGCTTTTCATACGGCGCGAGAGCGGAAATCAGAGCGTTTAACGATCGACGCGGCTCCGCGGTCGTATTATGTGTGCGCGCAGTACTCCTGCGTAAGCCGACGTTCGATTTTTAATCGAACCTCGCCTGTTCCTTCCGTATATACTGCAACTATGTATCTGATCCGCTAATGGGCCCGATGACTGGCGGCTCGCTCAGCTCCGACTGCGTTATTACCGTTATCTTTTCATCGGAGCGCTTTGCTGCTGAAACGCGTCCTCGCGCAGCGCGGCAGGGGTTTAGCCCGAAATGATTATTAAAATTCATTCGAGAATCGTGCAAAGTTTCGCGAAACTCGAGCCAGTCAGCTCAGCTTTGGCTATATATACATGGGATGGAGAACATTATACGTAATTCCCTTTGTGCGCGGCGGATTCTCTCGTTTCTCTGGCCGGCTTTGATTCGATATTAAAAATGCATTATTCTTCCCTTTGTATGCGCGCGCGGCGCGTACGCAGACACGCACTGCGCATCGAGATTAAAATTGAATAAGCTCTTATTCTGCTCGTTTTTCGAAAAGAGGCTTTTTCGCTAGAACACGCTAGCTGCTGCAGCGTTCGCTAGAAGTAACGTTAATTACATTTGGCGACTATTCGGAAAATTGTGCAGTCCTCGTGCGTAATATACTAGCTCGATTATTTTTGTAATCACGCATTTTCATCAAATTTCCTTTGTAGCCAACTGCGCCTTTGAAGAGCGACGCGCTTTTTTCACAAACAATCAGAAAATTTCTAGCTACGAAACGCTGAATTCGGAATAAAATGCTCCCCGGTTATACGTATATTGCACGGCGAATCCATAAGCCAACTTCGGAGAAAAAGGGGAAATGCGACATAAAAACAAAAATTTGGCATCCGAAGGCGGCGGCAGCGGCGTCCGCGTAATAAAAGTCAAAGGAAAAATGGCTATCGCGTCGAGAGGTGGGCAAATATACAAGGGGCATATAATATCCTCTCTCTTGCGCTGCACACATGTTTAAACCGTTAAAATCCAGAGAAGGGATTGGAGGCCCACTGCAGTGTACTTACCGGCAAAAACGGCGGTGCTGTTGTGCTGCGGGTCGTAGGGACATAGCCCGAGGCCGTCGTTGTCGTGCTCGCTCACGTATTCGCCGTTCTGAAACACACGAATTGACGTAGTTCGTTATTCCAATGCGCGTATATCACATAAGCGAGCTGGCGCAGAGCCTCGTTCAACTCTCAACGATGACATACGCTACTGCGCACTACTCGTGGCTAATTAATGCTGATCAGTCAGTTCCTGCTCGGAAGTATCGCTCTTACACAGGGAATGACCTCGAGTGGATTTTAATTCGAGGGAATTCCTGCACTTGTGACGTTTTCTTTAATTATGCGCTCTCGGGCTCGCTCAAGAGAGAGCAATTTATACGGGGCTACCTATACAGACAAGCGTGTGTTTTTCATAATAAATCTCGAGAGATAATCCGACTCGAGCAGGATATATCCCACGTGACGAATTCGGTGCTGCTGCGCGCAGACGAGATAAAATAAGAAAAGAGAGGAGCTCGTCCTCGTAAATCTCGGCTAAAAACGCGACGCCCAACACCTGTGTATATAAGAGGGGAAAGAGAGACGCAGCCCCCCGCAGTTCATCGCTTGCTACCGCGGTACAATTAATTAACAGTCTTAAATAGCTGCGCGCGCGTCGCGAAAGCCCCAATAATTAACGCGGCCTGCAATCTCTCCGAACTGCGCTGCTATATACGTTTAGCCGCACACAGGAGCCACTGCGAGCTCGCGTACAGATATAAACGAGCGCGGGCAGCACGAAAGAATGAGCTTGAGAAAATCCAGTGCCGGCTGCAGAAAAGACGTTTTGTTTCGCGAGCGGGAGCTCGGAGAGAGAGAGAGAGGGGGGGGGGGGAGAGACAGAGCTAAAGACGGAAAAGTAAGAAAAAAGAGAGGAACGGGGCAGGGAGGAAGGAAGCCGCCCCCGTAGAGCCACTTATTCAAACTGTCGGTACAGTCGCCACTTCCTTCCTCCTTGCAACCTCGTTCGCTCTCTGCTGCGCCAGAAAGCCACTCCTCGCTCTTTCTCTCTTTATCGCTCGTTAGACAATTCACCACCAGCCTCCCCCCTCCGCCATCTATGTTCGTGCAGCCGCACTCTCCTTTATTTTTAGATAAAATCCCTTTGCCCCTTTCTTCGACTGCTGCTCTCCGGGCTCGTTTATTTTTTTATTACCGCGAGAGACAAGAGAGGAGAGAGAAAGGCGCGTTCTCTCGGCTCTCCTTTTCTTTCCTCTTTCTCTCCTACTTATATACCGCACACAGCCCGTCCGCGCCGGCACTTGCTGCGGCGCCGGCTTCTTACTTTATTCCCGGGGCGCGCTCTCTCATTCTCATTCCGGCCGGCGCTCTCACTATATTTGTATTTCCGAGTCGTGTCTACAGGCCTCCTCTCTCGGCTCGCCCGACGTTGCGCACTTTAGCCCCGCGAGTCGATTAGCTACACCGCGCGAATTTTTAAACGTCCTATGCCATATAACACATAGCTCGTGCCGTATCGAAAATCCTCTCTCGGCTGATGTATCGCCGAGAGACTGCGGCGCCGGCGGAGCTGAAGAGGATTCCGCGGGCCGTAAAGACAAACTCGCTGCGGATGAAGAGGAACGACGACGACAGATGCAAAATAACCGGAGATGCAGCGTGGAGTGGAGTAGAGCTGCTGCTACGTGCGGAATATCATACAGACGACAGCAGCAGTCAGTCCCAATTCCTTTATCCGCCATGCGCGATATTTTCTTTACGCGCGCACGTGTCGCTCTCCGCTTTGCTGCTACCTATACGACTCGCGTACAGCTGTGTGGATATGGAACGTGACGGGCGAATAAGGGTGTATTATACGCTTCGGCTGTTGTTCAAAGCGCTGATCGATTAGCTCCGTACGCGCATTCGCCATTTGGAATATTGAATCGCGCTGCGTCGTATTATACGCTTTAATCTCGATTATTTCGCGCCGGCACGTAAAAAGGTGTCTTCCCCGCATACGTCGCTCGCGGTAAAGTAAAAAAACGGTCAACAAAGTGGCATACGTGCCACTCTGACGCGCGCGAGAGTCATTTTCCGAGGCGAACGATAAAAGCCGCTGTATTTATGCATCGACGGCAATTTAGTAAAAAGCATCCCGGCGGCCCCGGCACTCGCTCGTTCATTATTTTTGCACGGCAAAGGACTATGCGTTATATTCAATTTCGCCGACGTAAACACATAACGCTCGTCGCTCTCTCTCTCTCTCTCTCTCTCTCTCTCTCTCTCTCTCTCTGCGCATACATTATACCCCGCGAGCATAGAGCTGTGGCGCGTCGGTCATACACACATACACGCCAAAGAGAAATTTAGGGGCGTATAAGGTAAAAAGCGACGTGTGCGCTTATAGCCTCGTGCCGTGTGTATATACGGCTTAATAGCAGGGCTATAAAGCGAGAGGCAACGTCGTTATACATCCGAAAGCGATTACGTATATGGAATACGTTTTTGACGAAACGCGCGGGCGTATGTTATTCAGGCCGCGCAAATGCTGGAATGATTTAATTTGGCGAATGATGCGCAGCCGACGAGTTCGATCTGGCAGCTCTAGAGCGAATCACGCAGCAGTTCGAATAACTCGACGCATCGGGCTCTCTCTCCATCTCTCCATCTCTCTCTCTCTCTCTCTCTCTCTCTCTCTCTCTCTCTCTCTCTCTCTCTCTCTCTCTCTCTCTCTCTCTCTCTCTGCGGTTTATTTAATTTGTAACCCGGATTGTTCTGCGTTGCTGGCGGGCGCGTCTACCACGTATAAATATAAATTCACACGAGGACCTACATTGTAGGAAAGTGTATGCAGAGATGCGAGCTTGAACAATCGGGGAAATGAACAAAGCGCGGAGATTAATAACAACGCCAATACAATTATCGAGAGTACATGATTATTTGATGCATTTTTATCGTTATTAAAGCACCGGACATTTTTGTGTCGATCGCGACTAAACCTTTTGAATCGGGATACAAATGCGGGGAGATAAAGCGAGACGCTAATATTAACTCTTCGCGTTTTTTCCACGATAATTCGCGCGTGAAATTGCGCGACGAAAAAAAATCGCACCCGAGTATTATCACCGGAAAGGGGAATGAAAGGATATAAATCGCGCAAAGGACGATTGACGGGCGAATGGTGTGCGCGATAATTTTCAACGGAGAGCTTTTCGAGCGGGTGATTAGTGACACCGCGCGCGCGGGCGACGGCCCGGCTAATCATCGTCGCGGGATCAGTGCCGGAATTACGTTGCTCGTTCTCGCGATATTACGCGTCCATCTGTCTGTCTGCCTGTCTGTCTGGCTGGCTGTCTAAAGCTGGTGATTAAACGCACGTCTGCTATCGTCAGCTGCTGATATGATGATCATCTTTGATGCCCGCGTGTGGATTTCGGACTGTGTGTAAACACGTTCGCTGCACCGCCAGGTAACACCGATGTGTGTACCATTATTATACCCCTACAATTATAACCTGTATTGTTTACGCGAAAACGTGTACGAGATCTCTTCATCGATTGCGGACGAAAACGTAACGATGGATTTCAATGAGGAAAAGTCCGCTGCACACGGCTTGGAGCGTCAAGTACCGATAGAAACTTGAAACACAAAAAAATCTGCGAATCCGATCAACGCAAGCGAGCAAACAAAAAAAAGTGTACAAAAGCAACGGTCCCCTTTTTCCCGCTGCTGAGCTTTCATTTCTCTCCCTCTCTCACTCTCCGGATTAGAGCGATTTTTGTTTGACTTTTTTCGGGATGGACTAGCTTTTTTCGTCGCCCTTGTTTCGCTTACGTATAGTGGAAAGCACGGTATAGTGCACTTCGTTGCCCTGCAGCATCAGCGCGACTGGAAATTGGTAATCTCAACTTTTGACTACGAGCTTTTTGCCTGCCCAGCTCGCACGACGACACTGCGTGCGATTTTTTTTCACATCGATTTCGGATTTACACACTCGAAGTGCTTTGCTATGTAGATCTCGAGCGCGATGGGTGTATTTCGGGTAAATTAGTTAAAATAATAAACTTATATATAGTTGCGGAGTGACGGAAGTACAGTGAAAAAAAAAACACAGCCGTTTCTGCTGTAGAACACGGCAGTTTTAGCGAGTGTCACCACAGTAGCGACTTTTCAGTAAAAACAGCGAGTGGCCACTGGTAGTTTTGGCAGGTCTTGGCGAGCTGTCTCTATCTCGAGGATATTTAGGTTATGTATCACCTTTTAAACCACCAACTATCTTAAGAAAATAGTTTTTTTAATGAGTAATATGATTAATTAAATTAAAGTTATAAGTAATGATCATTATAAGAGAGAAAAATACCTTGAATAACAACCATCAACTTATTACCATCCCATTATCGCATGCAGAGTGACTATTAGCAAATAAGTTACGTGAACATTTTGAATGTTGTTACTTATCAGTCGTTACTTTATATTTTATCATAATACTCATAAAAAACATTATTTTCTTAAGATTTTTGGTGTTTTAAAAGGTGATACGTAACCTAAATATCCTCGATATAGAGACAGCTCTCCGAGACCTGCCAAAACTACCAGTGGACACTCGTTTTTACTGAAAAGTCGCTACTGTGGCGCACTCGCTAAAACTACCGTGTTTTACAGTAGAAACGGCTGTGTTTTTTTTTCAGTGTAGAGCGACGATCTCGTTGCGAATTTATACGCCGAGTGCATTATATAGATGCGCTCTGAAATGAACGGGCGGTTTCGTTATGAATTTACTTTTTCGCCGCATTAATGCTTATTAAAGAGGAAATCCGCCGCGCGAGCCGCTTTGTTCACATCTGTATAAATCACATCGCGGCGTTAGGATAATGTGATTTATTGTCCGTATTCATTATTAATTATTAACTGTTATATTCACGGAGGGACAGAGCTGCTACTAAATTCATAGGGGGATGTGTCGCCGTTGTTGACCCGCATCTATGTTTATACGCACTAAATCAACCCATTACTGTAGCGCATGAATGTATGCACGAGATTATTCCGATCCGATATACAACTTATGAAAGAAACAATCGGATGCTGCAATTCTAGAGTATAAGCTTTTTTGTTTTAGCTGACAAAACGAGAAGAAAATTTATCAATAACGAGCAATCCGATAAAAAATTCCGGAGAAGCCCAGCTGAATCCATCGTTAATTTCATCGGCATAAGAATCGATTATCACGGACGAGTCTGGCAGAGAGCTTCCTCGGCGGCGAGGGAATGGTAAATTAAATGTGGCGCATTCACGCTCGATTGGGTTATTGAACGCGGCGCGGCGTCCGGCGCATGATGTATGTTTCTCTCGCGCGCAAGCTCTGCGCCGAGTTATAATCCCATAAATTTTTCCCCCGAGAGCTGGAGAGACAGAGAAGCCCATACATTTAGGCTACTGCGGAAGCGCGATCCCGCTGTCGAACGCCAGAGAGGAGGGAGTATTTTTCTTCGCGAACGCGCGATATTATATATTCCTTTCTATTCGCTCCGCGAGGACACCTTTGATTCTCTCTTCCTCTTTCCTATTCCTCGTTCAATCGCACCTTATTGCGAATAAACAATACGCACCAGTATATTCATTCGTCGATATGGAGAAACCGGAATTAGTCGCGATATTTTACACGCCGCACGCGCGCGAAGAGAAAAGTATAGCATTATATTGCGTTTGTATAGGTATGCACGCATTCATAGCGGCGGAGCGCGCGATAAGGCGATTTTCTCGCTTGGAGCGCGCGCAACTCGTATTATTTATTTCAGCTGCAGTAGCGACGATATGGGCCGCCATCCCATAATCCAAACAATTCCGCGTATATAGTATGCGCGCGCGAGAGCGAATTTCTCTCCGACGGCGGCGCATATCTCGATGTGCGCGCCTCTGTGTGCGCCGATGCGTGGGTGTATGTACACGGCCCTATATACGGACGATAAAATCCCGTAAAATCCAACTGCCGCTCGTCCTATGGAAGCCTCGGGAAGGAAGCCAGCCGCGAGAGGGAAGAAAACATAGAGAGATTGAGCGAAGGAAGGCGGCAATGAATACGAAATTTGCTTTTCGAGAAATGAAGAGCGCGCGCGGCATAAAGAGGTGTCTGCGAAGCGATTGCACGCGCGGACATGTTATAGAAGAGAGAAAGGTGTGTGTGTGTGTGTGTGTGTGTGTGTGTGTGTGTGTGTGAACTATATCGAAGGCGGGATGGAAGGAAAGGAAAACAAGGAGTAGCCGCAACGTACACCGGGAGATGAAATATTCTGTTTCCCTTTGTAAATTCATATTGAATTTCACGCCGCTGCCGTCGCGCTATTTATGGTGGATTCGTGTACGACCTTACGCTCCTCTCGAGAGCGAGCTGCACCATATATCTTTTCATTCGGCCTTTATTTACACCGGCCACCTGCGCGCATATAGTATACATACGTAGCCAGCCGCGTGACTATACCGTGTGTTTAAGGGACTCTATGCGCGGAAAAAAGGGGGACGACGAGGATCGCAGTTTTTTTTAACTACGCCTCGTAAAGAGAGCCGATCGAATTTTGCTTCTCTTTACGGCCCGCGCGTAAAACGCGAATTTTTACGACGGAGTTGGCTACTTTTTCGCCGCGGAGCTTCGAGAACATTGTTTCCCCCTGAGCGAGCGCTAAATGCGAGATTCATTGATTTTCAAACTTTCGCCGAGCGAGCCCGCGCTCTATAGCTATAACAGCTGCTCTACTGAGACGCAAATTTGTTATTGATGCATTGCCGTTGAACGACAGCGTGTATTTGGAAAAATCACGTCAACTTTGAGCGTAAATTAATCTACGTCAAGCATTTTTAACGCGAATGAAAACTGCAAAATCGAAAAAAAATGTATACACTCCTCTCTTGCTCTTATGAAAAACAAAGCCGATGCACAACGGAGAGATAGAGCTAGCGCAGCGCGGCGAATTAAAATTAATTCAGCTCGTCTCGGAGAAAGAGGAAAATCACGCACTGCAGCGAATAAGCAACGCGACATTTCCGAGCTGACGGCGAGGAGTAAGTATGGGAGCTGAAGAAAAAGGCGAAATATTTAAGCACGAGCGGAATCAAAACGGTGCATCATCATCCTCAACGTCCTCTCTCTCTCTCTATATATATATATATATACACGCGAAACTTCCAGCCCCATAAGCTGGCTAGCGTCCAAAGGAGCGCGTTATTATCGTCCGGGGCTGTTTGTTTCCCGCTGCATGCAGACCAAAAGGAAAAAGCAGAAGAAGAAGACGACGACGACGTCGAGGGGAATAGAGAAGCGTCGGCGGAAGAAGCTTCGCACAATAAAAGCACGAGAAGTAAGAGAGCGGCAGGGAAAAAGCTCTCTCTTTCGCGCTATAGCTACCCTCTATTATCTTAACTGCTCGCGCGGCCGAGCGCTAAAAGAAGCACGTCAGGTTGATATTAAATACTATTTACATACACGGACGCGCTCGCGCGCGCGCCTGCCGCGAGTTATTTGTTATCTCGGGCCTTAAACTTGGCGAACTAATTATCATTAATTAGAAAAGTTGTGTCTACTGCTGCCGCTGCCGCTGCTCGCGTTTCGCTGCCTCCGCCGCCGCTGCAACTTCGCGTTGCGGCCGTACGTATGTGAGTATACCGCGAGTAATAGGAAGTTCTCATGCGCCTGATAAATCACACAACCACCGCCGCCGCCACCGCTGTATAGCTAAGCAATCACGGCTGCTGCTGCTACTGCGAGTTTGCCACTGTAGATGTACCTATAAGTCATATATCGCAGCAGAGCGGCTGAATTTTATTATTATCCTGCCTTTCTTCGTCGACGAGCTGCAGCGCATAGCTAATGCTCCTCTAGTAAAGTCGCGCGAGTTATGTCAGAGACCAGCGAGCGGCTCCAGCGCGCGTATTATACAGCAAATACCAACGCGCAAGCTAGCTGCCGGCCCGCGTGTTCTTTTATTTTTCGGACGAGCCGCGAGAAGAAGCGCACTACCAGGGTGGCTGCTAGCGTAAGCCAGCTCTCTATGGGAAATTTTTCAATTATGCAAATGAGCCTTTTCGACGCGGGCCGCTTTTTAGCGCGGGTGCGCGAAAAAAATTGCACCGAGGGATTCCAGCGTTAGATTTAGCCGCGGCGGAAAAAAATTGAGTCTTATTTTCGGGCGAATACGCGTGTAATATGCGCTGAATTATCAAGGTGTAAGCCGCAGCGAGCGCGACACTGTGAGCCAAAAATTTCGACGCTCGCATGCGGAAGGAAAATTTACGGAGTATAGAATTCTGACCCATATAATTGAAACTCTCGCCGAGCCAGCGAGTGATTTTCCGCTTTACGGCGTCGCAAAAAATAACGGCTGCTCTTTTTCCCTTACAAGCCCTCTATTATACATACATGCGAGTCGTATAACATAGCATACACGCGCGGCATAAATCGAGCGCGAGAGTCGCGGTATGGCCGATGTAGAAAGCAAAGAGCCGCGAGTGAGTGTCGGTGTAAAATAAAGCTGATCGGTGCTTTTTCGCTTGGCCGTGTCATTCGAGCTTTGACTGCTGGAAAATGAAATCGCGTCGCAGCTCCTCGAGTGCGCGCCTATATGCAGCGGTTATAACTGTATATAGTCGCGCGGCGTTGAAATATTCTCGCGCGAAAATACATCTTTCCTCGCTCGCGTATATTGAAGTTCGTTCGGAGGACGATGAATCCCCCGAGAGAAGCAATCGGACGAGCAATCGATTTTCGAACGTCCGTCAAACTGATGTGTATTACTTGGACAAAGGCTGAATCTCGACGAAAATACCGTCAAAGCTCCCCCGAGAGTGAAATCGAAAAACTCGGCCGTACATACCGCAGAGGACGTTTGTCCTATCGACGATCGGATCTCTCGCCGCGCTCGCGCACGGCTACTTCTTCATCGCGACCGCGCACACACGCGTTCTTTTTTCCGAGCTGTCGCGGAAAAGAAGTGCTGCCTCATATATTTCGAGATTTATTCGCGAGCGCGGCCTTCCAATTTCCAGCTGGACGATCTGTTTTCTCCTGCGCGCGATGACGTGTTATTTTCTTTTTTTGATCCTAAGCTTATAAGATATATGTATTAAACAACGTACGCAATATATACATCGGGCTAATGGACCGGCGGCGGAAAGGGTTAGCTTGCTCGGAAAATAGGCCCTCTCTCGGTTATCTCCCGGCAACAAAGGCAACAATGCACCAGCAGTTCTTTTTTTCCAAGGCGCGGCCACTGCAGACAGCTCTAAAAGCCCTACTACTCTTATCGCTGCTGCTGCGCCTTCGGTACCATTACGCCGACTGATGCGAATAAGGGCGGGCTTTTTGTTTCCAACGAATATTCAGGCTACTACTGCAGGGAGACAGATGAGCAGTCATTAATTGCTTGGGGATATTCAATATTGTCCGCACGTCCGACTGATTAAATTACGGTCGCCGTGGCTGATGACATGATTACCTTTGAAATTAAACATTCTCGGCTCGCAGCGCACGAGTAATTATCTGGTAATTAATCATTAATGATTTATGCCTCCGTGCACTCTCTCTCTCTCTCTCTCTCTCTCTCTCTCACACACTCCCGCCAATTTCGAATTGGGATAAATACGCGAGCAGCAGGTTATTATGCATGTATCCCAATTCAAAATAGAACACGCGAGCGCGCGTTGCATATTATGCAGCTGCCATGAAACATTTCTGGTATTTAATTTTCCCCCGCGCGCGCGTTCAGAAAAATTCGATATTTTTGCGCTATACGCAGTGGAAATTCGTAACGCTGGACTCTCGGCGAGTAATATCTATTTATAACGTTGCATACTGCACAGCTCCCGGATGAAAAAACTCGCCGCGGAGGAGAAACGACGTCGAAAGAGCATTCGATCTCCAGCTCCAAAAACTGCTGGACTAGACTGCAGTACAGACCAGGCGCATTTTATAGTAGGGCATATATAACCAGCAGCAGCAGAAGCAGCAATTTCGAGATCTTCGTCAAAGAGGCCAGCGTTTCTCATTTCGCCCGGGCCTGTGCGAGTGTGTTTGCAGTATATATAGCGGCGAACCCCCGGCTCCACTCGATATTTGCTCCCAGCGCCGCTGGACAGCAGCAGCAGTCATGTGTATACGTATGCAAAGGACGTGGCCGCGAAATCGCCTTCGGAGCCCCGGGCCCGACTAGACAACTTACTCGGAGATTACGTCGCGTGCGCCGCCCAGGCTCGCTCCGGACGTGCAAACGCTGCCGGACTCCTTTAATTTTGAACGTTATTACGACCCCGGCTAGCGCGCTCGGCTTTTCTGATGAATTCCGAGCACTATGCCGCCACCGCCGTGTTTGCTCCGGCTGCTCTAATTAATGCTCGGCCTGCCTGTTGTATGCCGACAGGATTTTTGGCTGATTTTTTAGTTGCCTCTTGGATTTATATCTATGTTTTGTTTCAGTGTAGCCTTTTTGTTGTTTCGCTGGCAGATGAGCAGATTCCGATTGCGTGAAAAACAGCGTTTCAGCGCTTAATCCGACATTGAAATTATTTGTGAGCAATAATACACGCAAGATTACAATCGCGCCGAATGACGAACAAAATGTTCTCCCATAGTGATGTAAATCATCGTAGCGTATTAGGCGAGTGTGTTGTATGGTAACGCGCTGAGTTGCCCCCCAGGAATGTATGCACCTATGAAAATTCATGATGTACAACATTAATAATCTGAGGCGAGTTTACGCGCAGTAATGCGCGATATACCTATGCGCGTGCTTCATACTGTTTCCCGAACAAGATGGGCGAGATTTTGCCATAAAATCTGGATAATTCCGCGCGGCTGAGGCTCTAAAAAGCCCGCCGACGAGCATTTAATTAAACCAGTACGCAAACACACAGACATCACTGGCCCGAAGAGGTATAGCGGGTGGACGGCCGAAATACAGGAGGCTAGAAACGACGATATTCTCGCCTTCGTCGTCGTCGCTGTCGCGATACAGAGTCGTCGCATCCGCCGGAAGTAATTGCGGAAACGGCCCTCGAGGCAGGCGGCTGCTGCAGGGATTCCGGATTCACCGGCCGCGCGCACTTCTCTCTTATACACCCTGATATCGCCCGATGCTCTTCTCCCTCCGGAGCTCGCGTCGGCATGTAAATGCAGAGCCAAGAGAGCTGGGAAGATGGAGTCATAGTCCTCGTAAAAATGAGCGGTTACTGCCCGCCGGCCCGCAAGGAGCTTACAGATAAAGCTTCCGACCAGTAGATTGGGCCGCTTTCGAGCGCGGTGCAGTCCACTGTATTTCATGTGTAGAATCTTTGTTCGCGCTTTTCAATGCGCGCGCGTACACATCAGCTGATAGAGGAAAAAACGAGCGTATACGCTGAATTTTTTTCCTTTTCGCCCCATTGAAGCTGCGAGTATGGATGCGTCGGTTAATTGCGAGCGAGGCTGACGTTATTGCAAATTTCGTGTATAAACCGAAGCGCCGGCCGGGAGTTTTTTCGAATTTTGAAATCATACGAAATTCGCAGCTGGCGTGCATAGTGTGTACGTGCGAGGGAGTAATACGACGGGCAGGCTTTTTGATTTCAAATTTCGTATTTCTGGGAAAAGGTCAGTGAAATTCACAGAATTTCACACTACTTCGAGTTTGTAACACGCGCCGCACATATTGTTTTTCCGAGAAAAACCAGCCAATATAAATATCAAAGCTCCTTCACAGTCGAGCAATCAAGAGGCCGCGGCGGCACGTATAACATACGGCGCGCGCAATATATATTTCTCGCTTGGCTCCAAAAGCAAGAGATCACTCACAAAGGGGAGAGGAGAGAGAGAGAGAGAGAGAGAGAGAGAGAGAGAGAGAGAGAGAGAGAGAGAGAGAGAGAGAGAAGAGCTCGCTTTTCCCGCGAGGAATTTCAAGAAGCAAAGAGCTCGGGCAAAGGCTCAAGCCGCACGACTGGTGCGCCGCGATCTATTTCTCCGCGGCACTAATAGCCAATACACGACGAGGCGGGGGAGCAAAAAGCCCGAGATATCGCTCTGGAATTTCCAATAAAGTCGACGCGCATTGTATATCTACGGCTTGGCCGAAAAATTTCTCGTTCGTGTGTCTTCACATCACACATCTCCATCGCTTATAGGTATGTATATAGTTGTCGCGCGCAAAGGAGACGTGTGAGCGAGCGTTTGCAAATTTCGCCTCTCAGCTCGTTGCAGCGCAGGTGAAAAAAGCTCTTGGCGTGTCTTTTTACCCGGCGAGAGTCTCGTTATCGCTGCGAGCGCCTCGCCATCGTCGTAGTCGGCTCTTTTGCCTATCTTGTGAAGAATGTGTGCTTGCCGAGCGTAAATCATTATCGCTGACCTATACGGAGCTGGTCCCCGAGACGACGCTATGCTGCCGCTTCTTCTGTGCTCTTTTCCTCGTTGCGCGCGCGCCTCTTTGTAAACTGCACTTGACGCGATTGTCATCGCGCTCGCGCTCTTCCTCTCTTCGCTCTCTTTTAGCATTCGCGCGCTGGAAAAGCGACGACGAGGCTCTCCTTTTCAAACTCCGCTCTATATATAGTCACATGTGCGACTGCTCCTTTTTATCCCCGCGGCGAAAATAGCCGGTGTGTATAGCTCTTGATTGGCCGCACATGTCGCGGCGCGGAAAAGAACAACTGCTTCGGTGAACGATCGCTCACTGCTACGCGGCGGCTCTTAGCAAACTTTCAGCGCTCGATATCGATTCTCCGCGGAACTGCGGCGCAAGAAACGAGCGAGGCGCATTTCTCTCTCTCCCGGCAGTTGCGCGCGGGGGCGAAAAACGGAAACTCGTCGTGCGGCGAGTGTATATCTGCGACCACTTTATTCCATTAGTGCCGTGTACCCGCAAAGCCGTCCGAGCGGAAAGCTCGTTGCCCGGTCCTTTGCGGCCAATTTTCTTACTTCTGTGTGTGTGTGGGTGTGTGTGCGTGTGTGTGTGTGTGTGAGTGTGTACGCATTCCGAACGATACGTTTCGACCTCGTCAGCGAGCGCGTATAAAGCTAGCTAATAACGAAGCCACTCTCGAAATCGGGTCTCGTTGTGTTTTTTCTATCTCTCCTCGCCGATTGTTTTGGGCAAGTGGGAAGGATAAAAGCGAAGGGATTTTTCAAAGCGCTTTCTCTCTGCAGCGAGTATAAAATAGATCCCCCGCTCTCGAGTCGAGGCTTTGTTTTTTCGACTGCGTAACTCTGTCCTCGCGGCTCATCGAAACGCTGGATGCAACGCGGTTTGGACAGAATCAATAATGAAATCGCGACTCGGTTATATCACCGCGGTGAGAACGTTTTGAATAATCGCTGCGAAACAACATTGCTTATCTCGACGAGCAAAGCAGTGTGTGCATACGGCTCTCGATCGAAGCTCTCGCGTCGCGAAATAAAAACGTCAGAATAAAAGGCAGCGCGAGAGAGCGCTGACTCGGCTCTCTAATGCCTCTTTCTCTCTATCCGACGACGACGACAAGCCTAAAGCGAGTGGTGCAGCCAAAAGAGCTCGTACAAGCGAATAACACACACACACACACACATACAAGTGAGAGCTGTAGGCCAGCGCGCGGGACGACTATAAATCACGCGCACCCGCTCGCTCTCTCGCTCCGGCGAAGGGGTTACGTTACACATTCTCCGCCAGTAATACATCATTGTACCGTAATACAGCGTGTAAGTGCATGTTAAACGCCCTCCACGGCGGTGCTTGCTTCGCTTTGTGTGCGCCCCTCTCCTTCTTCCGGCTTCGATTTCAGCGAGATATGCGCCACGCGCTGCTCGCTCGTCTATGCGCGAAAATCGTCCTGGCCGCCGAGAGAGAAAGTGTCTCTCTGCACTACTTGCATGTGTGCGATCGTTTCTATGTACCGAGAGGCTCGGTACACAGTCGTATAAATAATATCTCTGCCGTACGGATTCGGCTTGATTGAGCGCGGAGAACTTTGCGGGTATTCTCTCCCTGGCGCTGTATGCGATTATTGTCATGCGGGAGAGAGAGCATCGGTCGGACATTGCGCAGACTTACGTGAAACGTCGGGGAAGTGCTATGGTTGGGCTGTGAACTCACCTGAAACAGAAAGGATGAATCGTGTTATAAAAATAGCTGTATTTCGCTTCGACTGTATGATAGGTTTTGTATTTTTTCGATATTGTCTCGAAAAACTGGGGTGACAACGATGAATGCGCGTCGAATGAATAATAAACCACATGTATATGCAAATGGAAAAGCCACTTGTTCCCCGCGCAAATAAATATTTACCGTCAACTTCCCAAAAAGAGTGCGTGATTTAATTTATCAGGTATTTTGAGAGAGAGAGAGAGAGAGAGAGAGAGAGAGAGAGAGAGAAAGAGAGAGAGTGTGTGTAAAAAACCCTCGTTATCACTCCCTCGCCGTGTAATACAGCCGAGTGAATAATTAGGAAACGGCGCGGCTCACAGTGTCAATTTTTCCGAGAAACGAGAGCCCCTCAGCCTGTTCCATTCCATTTTTTCCGCGAAGGCAGCGCAAGAGAGGTAGCGAGAGCGAGCCAGGAGGTTTCATTCGGCCGTAGTCGCATTGAAATCCTTTGACTGGCTCGGCTCGTTTTTCCGAGTGCAATATTCTCGCGGCAGCGGCAGCAGCGCGTCCTGGCAGGCAGCCGTAGCAGCGGTCGGGGGAACCGGGCTGGCTTCGCTCCAAACGGTCGCGTACTCTGTCTGCAGGGGGATGAGGAGCCACGACCGCGATATTGCGCTCCTGGCGTTTGGCCCCTTCTGCCCTTCCATAATCTACCCCCACCCCCCAGCTGCACGCGAAGAATATATATCCTCTGCCAGCAGCCTCTATATACGCGCCCGCGCGCATATACATACATGTATATAGACGCGCACGATTGCAAGTATACACGTGCTGTGCTATACTGGCGTATAGAGACCGCCTCGTTTGTAGCCGCGCACCGCCCTGCGGTAGCGCGGCGACGTTGCTAGACTCGTTCACGTGGAATGACGTTAATGAGGCTCAGCGGCTCTTTCTCTCTCTCGCTCTCGATTGAATATATAATTGGCGGCGGATCGAATTTTTTGAAAAGAGATTCCAGATTCAAACAATATATAATAGACCCGTGCTGAAATCCGCAGGGTGAACCGCTGCAGACTGTGTCTTCGGAGCGAGGATAGACGTCTCCTCACCCGCATCTCCGCAGGCTCGTTAATACGTATGCAGTAGTAGTAGCCCAGTTCTGGTATAGCGCCGTTCAGAATGTTCGACGCGGTCAGCGCGCCAATTACTGGAGTCGTGTCCAGGCCCACAGGTAGAGAGAGAGAGAGAGAGAGAGAGAGAGAGAGAGAGAGAGAGAGAGAGAGAGAGAGAGAGAGAGAGAGAGAGAGAGAGAGAGAGAGAGAGAGAGAGCAGGGAGCGAGAGGGGGAGACGTCGATCGATCCCCCGGGGAAATACGCGCGCGCGCGCGGAAAGCGAGTCAGAAATTCCCGCGACCGGCTCTCCTTTGAGCGACCGCTAATTTCTCTCAGGCGCGTGTCTTATCTCCTCGGCTGCGATGGCGGCCGAGAGATCGACAGCATTGGCTTTTTGCCCCGGCTATAATTTTCATCGGCGGCACTTCGTATCTTTATTATATAGAGAGATCATCGAAAGAATAAACCAATGCGATTCAATTATTGCCGAGAGAACGGCTGGAAAGCCATTGATATATATATATATATATATATATGTGTGTGTGTGTGTGTGTGTGCGTGTGTGTTTAAGTCACCCTCCACTGTGTGCTACACTCGAATCTCGTCGAGTTTAATACGCTCTCGGTTATATCCTCGACGACATTAACCCGCTTCCTTTTTTTCGTCAGACGTACGAGAAAAACTAGGGAGCTTCCGCGCGCACAATCGGGATAACGCCCCGAGCTAAACTCATTACGCACATTGTTCCCTTTGCGCGGAAAATCCGCGCCTCGAGTCGTACTTCTGATGCTTATTTTTGCGCAGTTGAAAAAAGATGACATTTTTTTTTATCGCACGCTCATGATCCAGCGAGTTGAATGCGGCCATATTGCGCAACGCGAAGGGCTGACCTGAATATTCTTTTGATGCACGCTCTCCGATGCGATTTTCAAGAAACATCGTTTCATAATTAAACAGTTCGGCGAATTCAGTTGCTGCCTGAATTTTCCAGAACTCGGCTTCGATCTCGCGCGCGCAAAAATAAAATCCTGTGAAAAATTCATCGCGACATCGATCCTCGAGTCGAGCCAGCGTGCGACACAATATTGTGTACAAGCGAAGAACTACGTCGGAATTTCGGCGTCATGCGAAAACTTTGGTCGATTATAACCCGGCACGTGCCGCCGCACCGCTGAAATAGAAATGTGCAAACCGCTGCAAGGCGGTGATGATCTAGCGCTTTTTACTCAGCGCATTTTACAAAAAAAAGTACACACGCGGCTGGTTTATTCATAGCTTTGACCGCCGCACGGCGCATTAAGCCGATCAGTTTTTAACCGCTTGCTCGCGGCGACTCGCATCAGTGTCGATATAATATGAGCTCGCGGCAATGATACAGATAACCGCCATTTGAGCTTTTAAAATCAACGAACGTGTATTGACACCGTAATCCGTCGCTCGACGATTTTTTGTCCTTTTTTTTTATTTTCACGAGCGCGCCACTCTCCCGATGATTATATATGATATACCTGCATCACAACATCACATTCAGAAAAAAAAAACGCCTGGCTGACCCAATTTTCAGATTTTTTTATTTTTAGCATATTTTCCCTAAATATACATACCAACGTGTGTTTACATAGTATATGCATCGCACATGACTGGCACTTTTAATAAAACAAACCAAAAGCTTTTTTCCTGGAATGACTTTGGCTAGATATGCGCATATTATTAAAAAAAAAAAATCTGTGTAGCAAAAAAGGGTATACCTATACGTCGCGTTACTTTCAGCTGGATCGACGTTTTGCCAAATTTTACTCGCGGCAAACGGAGCGGACTTCAAGATTTACACGCGCGCGCGCGCGTCTACATAAACGTCGGGCGCAAAAGCTGCTCCTCTTCGCGTTTTCATGCATTATAATATACTCTTCCGCGCTGCGCACATACATCGCGCACTCACTCGCGGAACAAAGCCGCATCACACATTCCTTATCAGCTTGGCGGCGGAGCTCAATCCACAATTAATCCAGTGGCGAAATGAGGACGCGTGAATTTCTGGAGTTTGCATAAGCCATTAACGTGTTCCGCCGAGAAAGAGGGAGAAAAAAGGCGAGCGGGTAATAGTATCAGTAGTGCAGCGCGCGCTGGTTCCAGCGGAATTTTGACGTACGATTTCAGCGAACATTCCGTGCGGTGCTTGTTCTCTTTGTGCCCTCGCGGCTTATCGGGCCGAGCCGATCTTCCAAATGGGACTTGTTGTTGCCGCGCGGCAAACGGCCTACATACACACCGACACGCGGCCTAGCGATTCGACTCTGTGCACGTGTGTGTGTGTGTGTGTGTGTATATACGTATACACCAGTGTGTATAAGTACAGGTGGTAACAGTTTCGCTTTAACGCCGGCGAAATCTCGTCGCGAGATGAGACGCGACGCGCGCGTTCCGCCGAGACTACTTTTACGAGCGGCGGCGCGAGCTTCGATCGTTGCGCTTTAAAGCGCCCGCTCGCGCGAAGGCTTTAGCGGAAGGATTACACTTATCGACGAGCGGATGTAGTTTTAGTTTTAAAGGCGGCGTTGAAGGAGAGATAGCGGCGAAGTAGTGGTGGTTGTTGCGCTTTTTTTCTCGAACGTGGCTACTTTAGCGCTGACATAGGGTTACGAATACATGCAGTATTTAAATTATTCAAAAATATATAAATATTTCGAAAAGCTGGTTCGTCAGAGCGAGAAGTGCGCATGCATTCGTTCCAAGAGCAAAAATTCGATCGAAAGTAAAATGAATATGGGTCGGTCGACGGAAAGAGCCGCTTTCCGTGATTTCGACCGCAGAGCTCTCGATTCCGCTTCCAGAGGGCGATTTAAATTTGAAATCGAGCACACCGCAGCCGTATAGACAGATGCCCGTAATTACGGCACTGATGCGCGCGCGCGAGAGAGGGCGAGAAATAAAAAACGAGCAATATCTCTCGAGGTATGTATAAAAAGTCCGTAACGCTGCGAAAAGTTTCTCGTTTGCTCGCACGTTCGAAGGTGAAAAGGCGAGCGGGTATATAGTTGACGACTCGACACGGCGGCGGGACGAAATAAAAATAAAGCTGTTTACGGCGAGTCCTCTCTGAATGGCTTCTGCCGTTCTCTCTTTTTATTCATCTTTAATTCCGAAACTCTCTCTCGATGCTTCACAACGCTGGGCTTTCCAAAGTCCTTAATAGCTAAAAGGGCATCCTGCGTCAGCTTTCTTTCGAGGAATATGTCTTGCATTTTCGGATACGATGCTTTATGTGCTATTTAACTAGCTGCAAGGTGGGAAAAATATTTCGAACGAGATGTTTCAAAAGCAAACACAAAAAAGTGAATAATCAAAATTATCGTATCGAGAGTACATACATAATTCCCATCGCAGCTCCTTCGATGAAATATTTACAGAAGCATTAGCCGGCTTGAAATAACTGCCCGAATAGCTCTTTTCTATCAGCGTTTTTATAGTATGTTATTCGGGCACTTTGTAATATTAGTTATTAAACTTGCCCTGCGCGAAAGTGCGACGCCAATCGCACAGAACATCGAAATCAACTCGGCAATGCGCATGAGCTTCGAATACGCCTGCATAAATTAATACTCTCGAACATTGCGCGCACAAATGACAGGACGGACGCCGCCGCTGACAAAAAGTCCCCGGCGGTGTCCGAATAATTCAACAGCGGCATGGCGGGTCGCTCGCTCGAGCTCGAGCTCCCCAATCCCGGCAATAAGTCACACACCGTCGTAAAATTCGTTTCTCAACTTTCCACGGCCCTCCATAAATTCGCCGCGTGTGCAGCAGCAGCAGCAGCTCCTCTAACTTGAAATTCCCTCGAAAAAATGTCCGGCAAAAACAAACGCCGTGTACGCGCTCGTCGATATAACGCAGACACACAGAAAACTGCACACACACACACAGCTTTCGTAAAGTAATCTCGCGGATATAGCCGCAGGTTTTTCTGGAGCTTTGCAGCACACGCAGAAATTGCGCATCGCGGCGCGCTGGATGGCGCGGGGGCTTTGATTATCCAGCGCAATATTTCAAGCCGATTCAGCGAAGGAGATTCGCCGGCGCCGCCGCTGCGAAAATTGCCTCCGCCACGCGTGTGCCTGGGATATGGCTTTACTAAGGTTATACACGCGGAGAGTAGAGCGAGAGAAAGAGAGACCGCAGTGCGGCTTTTATGTAGGCGGCGGTTAACGATGCGTATATAAGGGTGAAAGCGGAGAGGTGGGAAAGTGACGATAACTTTATAAAAAGCTGCGAGAGCGAACGAGCCGTTATAACGCGGCCCGGATTCTTCTTCTTTCTCCTCCTCCTCTCTGCGGCTTTTTCTTCCCCTTTCGGTAAACGATTTAGTGCGCAAGCTTCTTTGTGTGAGAAAGAAGCATCGTCTATTACTGCAGCAGCCGAGCTGCCGCGAGCATCTTCGTATAGTGCAGGTTCTCTGTATATCATACCGGAAAAAGGGCTTCGCGCGACGTTTGAGCCGGGCAAGGGTGTGGGAAAATCGGGAGATATCCCGCTGAATATTCGATGCGGAATCGTCGAGTCTCTAATTTCATCGGGGCATAGAGAGAGAGAGAGAGAGAGAGAGAGAGAGAGAGAGAGAGAGAGAGAGAGAGAGGGAGACATTCTTTATTTCCAGCCGTTGGAGATTCGATCGAATATTCAGTGGGGATATTACACGATTTTGCGCGCGAGCTGGCCCGCGCTGTAGTACGTGAATGTGTACTTTAGGAGAGCGGAGAGCAAATAAAATTGGTACTTTTCCAGGACCCGCCGCAGCCGGGCAGCTGGATATTTTATTTCGAAAAGTGCGCGTTTGAATATTTCACCGAAAATCAATTCGGCGAATCTCTTTCTCCGCGCGCGCAGCACAGCCTCGACCGGTTTCCCAATCCGAGGGGGCACATATTGAAGAATGGAGGAGCAAGCGGCTGAGCTTATTTCCGAGAGAGAATCGAATTTTTTCTCTTTCTCACGCTCTCTTTTCACAAGAGCGCGCAATTTATTCGACACAATCGTCATATATCCACGGAGGCTGTGTGTGTAGCGAAAAAAGCGACGTCTTATGGGACGACGAGGACGAGAAACAAGAGCGACGGGTGCGAGGCATCGCCTTCGGAGAAAAATGAAAAAGGAAAAACAAGCCTTTCGAGCGTATGGCTCGCTGCGAGCGGATGAGACGGAACTCCCGGCAGTTCGATAATGAGCGATCGCGCGGAATTAGTCCTGTCGAAGGGCGACTAGTACTTCAAGAGCGACTAGCGAGCTGTCGGGAAAAAGAGCGAGAGAGGGAGAGAGAGGGAGACTAGTGCGGACCGAGCGGGTGTAGTGTATAGGTAGGTCGCGCACCGGGGCTATATTAAGCCACGTGACTGGAATGTCGAGGTAAAGCTCCCCGGGGCTCTCCGGGAAATTTCGAGTTTCCGATAGAAACGCGCCACGGCGGCCGGGGAAAAACACGTCAATGCCCGTTATCTTTCGCACACGCACTCGCTCTCGCTACACTATATATGTATGTCTCTCTCTCGCTCCTTTTTTCTCAGCTTCCGTATACGCTCGGGGTCTTTTTGCCCTTTTTCCTCTCTAAGCGTCGCGCGCATGCTGAGCAGACGAGTCTCCTCGATAAAGTTCCCCGAGCGAGCGAATGATATTTTATCGGTATTTCTCCTCGTCATATGCCTGCAGCTGTGCGGAGCTTCTTCGCCGTTTTAAACTTTCCGACGTCGAGGAGAAGTAACGAACGCGAGAAAAATTTTCTGCAGGTCTTCCTTTTTCTAACGAGCAATTAGTACTGCACTACGCCGACGAGTCGCAAAGCTTCAAAGAGTGAGCGAGAGAGCACTTGAGGGAGACGGCCACGCAAAGGGAATCGATCAAATTATACACGCGTACATAGCATCGAGCTCAATCAATCTTTAAATACAGAGCAAAGCGATTTTGCTTTGTGACGCGCGATTTTAATTATTCGCTCGCGAGCCTCCTAGCGGCTCTTTTCCATGCTTTTCTGTTTTTTCGCCCTTCGACTCGCCAACTATATACCGATGCAGCTGTGCCGCCGGGGGGCAGAGGTAATCAATTTTCGCGTCAGCAGTGCCGTCTTCTAATTGAATCGTCGCGTAGTCGGAGGAATTCGGACGAAGGATCGCGAAAAACGAACGACCTCTCGGGGCTATATTGAAGCGATGATTAAATTCGAGCCGACGCGCGCAGCTGGCTGTGAAGGATATAAGTCTGCCAGGGCGAGCGGATTACGATGTGTTTTCCCGGGATCGAAATGAATGCGTTATTTATGTGCGATGACGGAGGCGCAAGCTTGACAAGTGGAATTTATGCCGATTGTATGGGGGGAGGCGGGGAAATTCTTCGCGATTAATTTTATCCTCCTGCGCATTCTGGACGGAGAGGATATGACACACGCAGTTCCGCGGAGAGACAGAGGTTAATTTCGCGAGCGTCTTAGCGGGCCGCGCGGATCTCTCGCCTCCGGGGAAATTAGCAAAACACGGCCTGCAGTCAAAGTTTATCGAAATGAGCCAACAACTGCGGAGTATAATTTCCCGCGGAGAAGATTTTTCCCCGCGAGCTCGCAACTTCCCCGATAAATTTCATTTAGATGTATCCGCCGCCACTATTTTCCCGCGCGTAAACATTCGGTTAAATTTATCCCTTTGAAATTCCCCGAATCCTGCCGCAGCCAACTAAAATAAGCACGCAGCGACTTCCAAGGCGGAAAAAACAGAGAGAAGAGAGAGAGAGAGAGAGAGAGAGAACGCCAAGAAAGCTCCTGGTCTACTCTCTCTCTCTCTCTCTCTCTCTTGCGGGTTCATAACTGCGTGAGCGCCATTAAAAGCGTCCTTATGCTCTTTCCCCCGCTCTCCTCTACGCAGCGGCGGCAGCGAAAAACGAGGCGAAGAGTGAAAGAGATAAAGTAAAGAGCCGAGAGGGAGAGAGCAGCCGGAAGCGCCACGCGTGATTTATTCCCTCGTCCGTCTCGCTCTGCGCGGTTATATACATGCAAGAGAAAGAGAGAGAGAGAGAGAGAGAGAGAGAGAGAGAGAGAGAGAGAGAGAGAGAGAGAGAGAGAGAGAGAGCGAGATACGCCGCCGTCGGCTGCAATTTTGCACACAGCAGCAGCAGCAGCAGCAGCGAGAGAAAAGCCTCGGAGAAAAAGGGATATATTCGTTACCGAGTACAGTGTGTGTGCACAGTCGTTAGGACGAGGGCAGGTGTGCAGCCTCGGCCCAGCGCACACCTTTTCCCTCGTCCTTGTGATTTCTGCGCTTCTCTCTGGTATACGTGTGTGTGTATTCGCGCAGGCCCGAGTGAGAGAGAAAAACTTTCCTCTGGTGCACAGTAGCGCGAACGCATATATGTATAGCCTGTACCACTGGCCTGTTGGCGGGCCGCGCCGTTACGTTCCTCCGCGCTTATTAATGCCCTCGTTATATATCATGTCGCCCCCGCGCGACTTTTTCTTCGCGCAGACCTTTTTCCGCTACACTCGCTCTATACCGCGTAGCCGAGAGAGGGATGGCTTTTCTTATTCGGCGAGACCGATGCTGAAATTTCTTAGCTCTGCTGCTTTTCTCTCTCCGCGAGAGCACGGCCAATTCCCACCACCGCGTTATGCGCATTTTTCTCGTTCTGACGCGTCTCTCTTTGCGCGTGTACGTTGTATACCTATATAATTGAGCGAGCATTAGCGCAATTAGTTCAGAACAGCAATTTTCACGACAATTAGGCGGCTTCGCACCTTATCGCCCGTGCTCGGTCGTGAAAAAAGAAGAGGAAGAAGGGGAGGAAGAAGGAGAAGCAGAAGAAGCATCTGCTATCCGCAAGCGTATAATCCAAGCGTCCATTTATAATTGAAAAACGCCTACCATTCCACGCTACGTAAGCAGAGGTTAGCACGTCCGCTTACAAGTATAGCCGGGATATAACGGACGGCTCGTGCGCGCGCGAGCGAGCTAGGCGCCGCCAGTTCTCTCTCTCTCTCTCTCTCTCTCTCTCTCTCTCTCTCTCTCTCTCAACTTGTTGCGGGAAATGAGATTTCGGTGCGAGAGCCGCTGCACAGTATCGCGCGAGCGGGATTCCCCTGTGCGTTTCTCGCTGCCGCCGCGGAGAGAGCCCGACGAGCCGCGCATTTTCATGGATTATTCAGTGGGCAGTAATGGTCGCTCTGCGCGCCCGAATTATACTCATTGGCTAATTTGTTATATGAATTCGCGGCCCATCTCGGATCCTCTGCGCTCTGCCTCGTTTTCTCGAGAACGTCTACTTTTGGAGTATAAAAGGTGAACGTATTACAATACGTCTAATTTTCCGCCGGGATGTAATCGTCGCGATAAGCTCGCCCGGCGAAACGGGAATAACGAACCTGCGAGGGCTCGCGCGCGAGATAGAGATAAATAATGAAGGACGGAGCGAGCGAGCGAGAGAGAGAGAGAGAGAGAGAGTACAGTAGTCGATCCCCCGGAAATGAAGACTAAAGGCGGCTTCTTGTGCCGGAGCGCGCGCAGATAATTAATTCCGATTAATTCCAGAGCCCGTGCTCGCCCCCGCGATAACGAATCTCGTAAATTTATTCAAATTGAGGGCGGACCCTCGCGTGTAGCGCCCTCCTGATCCTCAGCTCTCGTCTCTCGCTCTCCCGTGTAATAGTCGGAGAGTCCAACACACAGGTGTCCGCGGCGGAGGAATCGATCGATCTCAGCGTCGCCGTTGTCAACGTTGATGAACCGTATATTATTACGACCTCTGATATTCGGCAGCCGCGCACTTTAATTGAGCCGTACGCGCGCGCGCGGGTCGCGACGGAAGAGTTCACGAAGATTTGTAACGGAGTTTAACGCGAGGGAGATTTATCGGCGGCTGATTGAAAAATATGCTCGCTCGCCCGCTGTATGATGTGAGGAGCTCGTGATTCACGGCGCTCCGAGCGAGACGGCCGGAATGAATTATATCGGGCGGCGAAGCGCCGGCAGAGAGAGGGATCGACGCTCGTAACAGCGAAGGCGACTTTTAATTGATCGAGACAATATAACCCGGCGCTCTGCCATCGATGAAATTCTTCAGCAGCGACGTTCCAAAGAGTGAAGAAAGGAATCTCTCTACGCCGTGTCGAATCATCGAAACGCATTCTCGAGTCTCCTCGAGAGAGAGAGAGAGAGAGAGAGAGAGAGAGAGAGAGAGAGAGAGCGAGCGAGCGAGCTCTGCCAATAGAGCAGAGCCACACTCGAACGCGATTCACGAGGGGATCGAGCCCAGAGCTTATTGCGACGTCTGCTGCAGCGAGTCTCCCTCTTGTAGCGCTATACTCAATTCATTCCGCCGTATACGAACTTTTTTCCGCGCACACACTTGAGAGAGAAAGACTTCCGGGAACAATGGTGCCGAGATTGCACCGGCTAATCGAGATTAAATCCTGTGATGCTGTCCCTCGCTCGCTTGCTTTGCAAACGGCCGATTGATGAAGAGGCGACCGATTGATCCTCTGCCGTCGCTGATACATCAAACGCCCGTCGTAAATCTTTCTCTCGACGAAAAATTCGCCGTCTCTCGGTTATTCCCTGACGGCGTAGCGATTGACGCGCGACGAGATTACTGCCAAAAAGCCGAGAGGATATAGACACGCGCGGAGTGTGATGCGGCTTTTGTCTCTTGACAGATCTCTCCATATGCGTGTAAGAGCCGATTGAAGTTTTGATCGGGACGTGTCTCGCATATATTTGCTATAATCGTGGACAAATTGAGGGAGAGCCGCTAATTGCACGGCGCAACTATATTCGCGCGCTGAGCATAATCGAGATTCCTTACCTGGATTAGAAAGTGCTTGCAGAGCGGCTTGTAGGCGTTGGTGCCGCAGGTCATGAAGCGGTCGGGCCCGAGTCTCCCGAAGACCCTCACGTAGTTTTGGCACGTGTCCTTGTCGCCACCCTTCAGGTAGCACAGCTCCTGATGTGCGTCGCTGCTCGCCCATTGTAGCCTCTGCAACAGAAACGGTTCGTCGTTATATTACACTTGCACACACACGCGCGTGTTATGGAATATAGATCTATAAGTATAGGTATATAGAGAAGTGTCGTTCGAACCGCTCCCGAGTCAGCGAGAGAAAATATATCTCATGCATAATTCAGCAGGCTGAGAGCAGTTGCCAAACAAACAAATATAGCAAAAGTGCCGCTCTCTCTCTCTCTCTCTCTCTCTCTCTCTCTCTCTCTCTCTCTCTCTCTCTTGTAGGAAATGAGAAACTCCGGTGCAGGGGTGACTCTTTGCTCCTTTAAGTCAGCTTCCTCTCTCTCTTTTTCTCGTCGCGGGAGGAGGGAGGAAGTTTGCGCAAAAGGAGAATCGAGGCTCTTCTCCTTTTTTTCGCAAGCGCGTTATATCGCCCGATTAAACTCGAAAACGGACTCGGCTTTGATAGTCGAGGTGTGCCGCCCGCTAACGCCGATAAGGGGGATCCGTCTCTTTCTTCCAGTCTCGCGCTGCTGCAGAACAGTGGGCCACTACGCGCGCTCGTCCCGACAATGGATAAAACGGAGTGTCCGTGGCGCGCGAGAGAAAAAAGAGGCGAGAGAGATAAGGGGATACGCCGACGGGTGCAAGACGACTACGGAATACCCAAGGAGCTGCCGCGTGCTCGTCTCGAGACGGGCGCGGGCGAACTTTCTTCTTCGAACTCTCATCGGACGCCGCGTGTATATATATATATATATATATATAGCTCGCTTTTGTGAAAAGGAGCGCTTCTCTTATTTAAAACTTTTTTTTCTTCCGCGGAGCTGAGAGAAACTCGATGCGTGTTGCAGCGAGATTACGCGGCGCCTTGACGCCGAGTCTCTCTCTCTCTCTCTCTCTCTCTCTCTCTCTCTCTCTCTCTCTCTCTCTCTCTCGAAGGCTGACTTCTCATTTCACTCCTTCAGTTTTCCTGTAAACGTTTGCTCGATCTCGACGACGCGGGCGGAATTGAGATAGCTCTCGAATTCGACTAGCTTTCCGCGTGTACGACTGCAGTTTTACAGGTTATACGCAGCGAGGGGGTGAAAAAAGGCTTATTCGACTTCTCGTCAGTCGCAGCCGCTGCGACACACTTGTTTCCGCGTCTCGAAAAGCCCGGGCGCTCGTAAAAGTCAGAGAACGCAAAGGGACTGTACTAGCTCTATATACTGCCGCGTCGGCTCAAAAAGGAAAGAGCATCGCGCGCGAGAGCCGAGAGAGAGAGAGAGAGAGAGAGAGAGAGAGAGAGAGAGAGAGAGAGAGAGAGAGAAGAAGGAGGAGGACGAGAAAAAAGTAAAAGAGAGGGAGAGCGCGAGGAAGGAAAGAGCTCGCATGTGCGCGTTCGCGCGCGTGATTTAGCGAAAAAGCCGGCGCCGCTGCAGCTGGCAGACCGAATTTCCCTCCCCCGCCACACACACACTTCTTCTTTCGACTTTTTGCCCTAATTAGAATACGAGCCGGTGCACTTTCTCGCACAAACTTTCGGCCGCAAAATCGCTGTGAATATTCATCGAGTATAATAAAAGACTGCCAGCGCTCGCTGCGCTTCTAGATATATAACACCGAAACCTTTTTTTCTTATTCGTCGGGTACACGTAGGGGCAGAGAGCTCAGTTTTCGCGAAAAGCCGCGCTGTTTCCTCTAACCTCCTCCTGCGCCCGGATCTACGAGCTCTATTCCCAATGCCACGCGGCTTAAGCCCATCTGACGTTTCTCTGATTTCTCGCTGTTGGATGGCTGGATGCCTGTCGGCTCGACTGCGTATATGTATGCAGGAGTTACTTGGGAAGTTTGCCGAGGATTTTGCACATACGCGCTGTACCCGCGGCTGAAAAAATTTCATCTCTTAATTCCGCGTAATTGGTTCCGGCTTTCCGCCGTTTTTTTGCTCGCCGATGAATCTGAATTGCAAATGCATAAACGATGCGAATGCTCTCTTGGCTTGCGCCACTCGGACGTTTTCTACTTATACCACGTGTACTTATGCGCGGTTCATTTCGATCCTCTATATGTGTAACGTTTTCCGCGCGGCGGGTCGAAAATATTCAAGCCTCATCTCGCCGATCGTTTCAATTCACGACCTGATGGCCCCGAAGGTTTAATTACAAGACACGCGCTGCACTTTATAATATACGCGTGTATATGTATATACGCGGGGAATATGCCCATAAATCGAGCCCGCGCACTATATACATGCAAATTTCGAGCTGGAAAGTTCGCGTGGCCGCGCACTTTTTCATGCGACGCACAATTAAATTGCCTCATTTCCATGAGAGCCGCGCGCGATCTTCCCTCGCGCGCGTAATGGCCGCTGCGCAAAGTATGTGGGTCAAAGTTTCTACCCCCGCCGGCGCCGAACACACGTTTAAACACTGCTCGCTGCACTGTATAAGCGCGTTTATTGAAAAACTGATGAGAATATCTCTCGTGTATTCTGTATAGTGATATGTGCGAAAACCGAGATCCCGAAAATTAGCGCGCGGGACGTGTATAAGCTGTTCGAAGAGGCACATCCCCGAGGGTATAGTATGGAGCGCGCGAATCTCGGCGCTCTCGACGCGACAAATCCGGCAACGGCGCGCTTCATCCGCCGGCTCCTCGTCGAGCGACTCTGTAAGTATACGTATATATATTTGGACGTGTGTGTGCAGAGAAAGCTACTAGCTCTCGTTGCGTTCGCAGAGGGATGAGAGTGCAGGAAAGCTTGTTAATTGTGCAGCGAGTTTCGAGGACCGCCGTTCACGTGTAAGCTCACTCCGGCAACTTTTCTTATTAATCTCTGCTCGACCGGAAATCGCGAATAACGCGTGAAAAGATGTAAAGCTCGCATCGATATAGCTGTACACTAATCTCTCAAAGCATTTCTCAAAAAACATCCATACAAACAGGCTAAACGACGTGTTCCAGGAACAGTCGAACGAAAGTTGTCAATTTCGAATCGCGGCTCCGATGGCAAAAAAAGTTAAGCCTCTTTGCGCTCACTCCACGCACATCGTCAGTGCACACACGCATCGTCCCTTCGGGTGCACAAAAGCGCAACGACTGGAATACGAATGGTGGCACACATCACCCCCACAGCGACGAGCGGCACTTTGTAACGCGCTCAGCTGCGCTTCTTTTGACTGCAGCGGCTCTTTGCTCTTCTACTTTACGCGCGAGCGCAATTAGCGCGAGCCATTAGTCTCTCTCGCTCTAGACACACTACTCGCCGCGCATAGTACTGTCTTGGAGAACCGTTGTCTTCTTTTTTTTTTTTTTGACCACCGCGAGCAACGATTTCGAGGCAAAGTCACTCCTTGACGTTGGCGGCGGCATTAATCAGGTTACAAGGCGTGTGGCTAGTAGCAAGTAGTTCACCGAAAATCAAGCTTGCGGGTGTCGAGCTTTTGATTAGATCTCGCTGCGCTACTGGCGTTTGATTTAGTTTACGCCGGCAACTTTCGAAGTGGCTTCGCGTGCCGCGTGCGGATGGGAAAAATACGCAAACGTCTCTCGCTGCGCGCTGCAACGTCGACTCGACGACGAAAGGAACGAAATTAAACGTCGCTCTCGGCGCAATCGAACTTTCGGGCGCAATTTCGGAAGCGGGCCGCCTATCTCGTCCCGGCGGCCGGGCAGAGCTGCGAAGACAGGCACAAAAAGATCCGCGCGCGGAGATAGAGAGAAAGAGAGCGAATGGAAGAAGAAGCAGCCACGTCACGGAATCAGAATCGCAATCAGCGCGCGAACGCGCCGGAGAACAAAGACTCGCGCTCGCGCGCGATGGGAGCCGTTTTCTTCTTCGCTTATATTATCTACTCCGCTTCTTCCGTCCGCCGGCGTTTTCCCTTTTCCTTCCTTTGTCATTACGCGATTGTTATTATTACGGCTCCTCCCGGCCGGCAAGTTTCTTTTGTTCCAGCCCCGGCAGGTGCGTCGCCGCTGATGTCTGTCGGCCGAAGTACGTTTGAGAATCCGTATCTGGCGCGATTCGGGAGCTGACTTAATCCCTGACGCTCGCTCGGGAACTTAAGCGTCCGAGAGAGGGAGAGCGAGCGGTAAAATGAAGCGTCGTGCGGTTGCAGCGCTCTTCCGTGTGGTTTTGCACCGCAGAGAGATAGGCGAACGAGGCGCGCGTTGTCACGAGACTCGAGTCGTCCCGGGAATATGCGACGTGTATCCTTTAATCAAGCGGAGTGTGCGGTGACGGCTGTGCCACTCTCACACGCTGCGTGTAAGAATAGCATATAATATGCAAGAGGAGCGAACGCCGCTGAGGAGTATTTTGAAATAACTCAGTTTCGTTGGTTATTCCGGATTCGACGTGTATTAAATTTTCAACGCGTTTAATGCGTTTTGCGAGAGAGCGTAAACAGAAAAAGCATCAGAGTATCGAGTTCGGCGATATACTTCGAATTTTGCGAGGCAAAAACACATCCCCGCGCGAGAGAGATAACGACGTTTAAAAATTCGCGTATCGATGCTATGCGGTGGCACTCGCTCGAATATTTACGCTCGCGTATATATAAACGAAATTCACGAGCGAGTGGACACGAATAAAAAAGCGAGTAGATCGGCGCTCGATGATAGTGTATTGCAGCAGCTGCTGGACTGCAGCACACGTATATAGGTATATAATAACCAATGCGACCGAGCTGACATCGATATTTTTCAACTCTCTTTTTCTCTCTCACGAGAGGGAGAGAGGGTGAGGTGATTGTGATTTGTAGCAGGGCGCGGTGACGCGAAATCGTCCGACCGCGTCGCGCTATCTCGTTACGCGATTCAGCGCGCAGTGCTCCTCGCTGCGAGCGCGTTCCTCGTAAACCAATCGAGCTTGCATGATTTTTTACGTCGAGCTTGACAGCCCGCCCGCCGCTCTACAGATGTATACGCGTTATGGAGATGATTATGAATTCATCGTGGAAACTTGGCGATATCCAGCTGCGCGAGCGTTTTTCTCACTCGCGCGCTGGCGGAGGTCAAAAGGTGACGAGGTAGAAAGTTCTTTTTAACGCCACTTATAATGCTCATCGGTCAAACGTTTAAATTAAATCATCTTAAATTAATTCAGGCGCATGCATTAATTCGAGCATTTGGAATATTATATATTTCATATATATTTCAATCGAACGCAATTTGATTTATAATTATAGAATAATAGACCTAATAAAACGTAATTAAGGTGCACACTCTATTGGCCTTTCTCCCTCCGAGACACACTCCGTGTGTATACACGCGCTAAGCTCCTATATGTACCTGTACACGTGCATATATATAACTTGAGGATTTAGCACCAATGACCGAGGGCAAAAAAAGAACGTAGCTACCAGCGGGGGCTGATAAAAGAAAGCTCTCGCGGCGCGTACAGGATAATAAAGCGCGAGAGTCACGCGAAGCTCCGGTCTAATTACGCTACCTTTATTATACTGGTCGCGTGAAAGAGAGAGAAAATCGCGTCGCGATAGAAAGCGAGGTGTCTCGGCTGTATTTTATCTTCGCCTCAATTAATTTCCTCGCGGCCGATAATCGACGCTTTCCATTACACGATATCATGCTCGCGTTCATACAATTCAAACGGTTCATCCAGCTCGCGAATCAAATTTTAAAAGTGAACTAAGCGTTACACCGAGTTTAAAATCAGCGTAGAAACAGTGTAACGTAGTAGTGAATAAATAAATCGGTCGAAATGAAGGGCCTGGGCAAGAAAGTCAAGGCGTTATCTCTTTCCTTCGCGCTTCTCGTCGAGACAGGCTCGGGGCGCGTCCGGAAATAAGCGGAAGCGATGAATTATTGATGCCTTCATTATCGGCCCTTTTCCACCCTCTCGTTTATACACACACGCGCGCGCGTGCTCGCGCTCGTCTCCACACCGGCGCTTTCAATTCTCCCATCAGTGGCGCTGTGCAGCGCAGGCCAGACACGCGAGGAAAAATCGATGCGTCGTTAAACGGATTACTTTTTTCGTGGTATACCTACTACCCCGTGGTCTCTCGTCTCTGCGCACAATACATATACGTATACGCTACTTCAAGAGAGTCATTATAACGTCGGAGAGAAGACACGCTTCGCGCAAAGAGCTATAATTAAACATACATTCAAACGGAGAGAGAAGTAAGCAGAACTTTTTAAAAAGGATTTAGCGATTTTCTTCAGCTCGGCCGAGCTGATTATCATACACATTTCGCAAGAAGAAGAGAGGAGAGCTAGCTGGCGAAGGAGAAAAAACTTTTTCTTCTTCTCTCAACCGACGCCGCCGCCGCCGCCATGTCTTATTCATCAGCTACGCGAGTTTTCCTCCTCCTCCTTTTATATTTGCGGGGAAAGCTTCATAATTCCATCTCAAAGAGAATTCCGCGCGAGCGAGGCGGCAGCGCAACACGCCGGCCCCAAAGAACAAAGATTCCTCGTCTCTGCCTCGGCCCTGGATTTTCGCCGCTGAACATCACGGAATTAATGAGCGCGCAGCCGCGTATAAGAGAAAGAATTCTCTCGGCGAATAGAATCGATGTATACGTATACGGGCCGTGTGTACAGGGGGAATCAAGATAAATCCCCGAAACAAAGGGAAAAAACGAACGACGACGTATTCGCCGAGGCTATCGGCGTAATTTTTCAGAGCGAGAGATACGTGCGCGGATTCCGCTATCGCATTTGCCTACTGCGCGCCTCGTCTCGCGGCGGCACGTGCCGCCCGCTGTTTGCTCGTGTCTCGGAGAGCGCACGCAGTGCAGGCGCGCGCGGAGATTTTGTTTGACGAGACCTGCACTCGCGCGCTCTCTCTGCGTTCGGAAAACGCGCAGTCGTGTATCTGCTCTGCTGCAGCGCTGAAGCGTCTATTCTATACTGGGATAATTAGCTGCACTATGTACTCGCTAAAAGCGTTCGGAAGACACTGTGCAGCATCCGGTGCTGGTTATACTATTATTCAGAGGTGCCGGCGTCTAATCGAATAATACGGCTGCGCGAGCTAGGCTGAAAAAAAGCTCCGAGTGCACAGCATATTGCTGGACCGCGGGATCGCATTAATCCGGGCTGAGCGCTATTTTGCTCCCTTTTTTTTTAACGAAGCCGCTAGGTCCTTTGTGTGGACGTCGGTTGAGAGAAGCTTTTTCAGCGGAGTAAAAAACGCTTCGCGTATTGATCAACAGCAGCAATCGTTTCGCGCGGCCCGCAGGAAAAAAAAGATAAACCGAGAGAGAGAGAGAGAGGGAGTAAAGCGCTTGGTCTCTATCTCCAGCTCCCCTGTGCCCAGTGGCAGTGCACTGCGGTGGGAAAAATCGGGCGCGCGCGCCGATATCCGCGCGGCGTTATAACTCATCGCGCCGCGGATTAACTGGCGCGCAAAAAAATTGCCGGCAGAACGATAATGGACATTTCGAAAAAGAAGCTCGCTTTTTCGTTCGCCAGCCATACGGGAGCTATAACGCCGAGAGCGAAGACAGCCTCGGGCTAAACGACGACGACGACGACGGGGCTATAAGCATACACGTATATAGCTTAGCGCGTGTCTCGGGCCAAGGCGAAGAGAGAGAGTGAGCCGATCTAGCCGTACAAGTTGCAGGCCGAGCGCTGCATGGCGACGAAGGCGACGCGATAGAGGGGCGGCGCTTTTTACGCCCGGCGATAAGTGAATGACCGGTCAGAGCCGCCTGCCTCTCACTATTATGTGTGTGTACACCTATACAGCTGTATATACGCGTCCGTTCGCCGCGAGTCTCGCGTATACATATATCTCGTCGTCGGGACTAGTTTGCCTCCTGCCTACCTGCCGGGCGTGAACGAGGGTACCTGTTCGCTCATACGCAGGAGAGAAATTTCATTCGGACTTATTTTCAGCTCGTCGCTTAGCTCTGATGTGCGTCATACGTGTGTGCGTGAGCGAGACGCCGATGATGGCGCGACGAAATACGTACACGATGTAACACACGCTGCAACATCAACGCGCCCGCGCGGATTTCGATAAGACACGCGAATGAGTTATTAGGCGAGCGAGCGGGGGAAATTTGAGCGAACACGAAGGCTTTAGTAGAATTGCACGATTATTTTTTTTTTCGCCGTGCGATTATGCGAGCTCGAGGACTTTTTTGGCGAGTGTATACACGATTACACGATCGAGTGTGTGATAGCAATGCGAAATTCGTCGTCTGGTCGCGAAATCATGCATAATCAGTCGCGACGCGCATACTTGAGCAGCCGATCAAGAGCTTCGGGCGATATCGACCAAGGCCCGGCGAGTTAAGCCGAGCTCGCCGTCTACGCATCATTTATTCACGGGGAACAAAGCCAACCGCGCGCCGGAAGAAAGTGTCTCTCTGCAGGGGGCGTTTTTCACGGGATTTAGCGCAGCTCCGCAGCGGCTAATTAGCCCCAGGGTCGCGTCACGAGGGATAGCAAAGTGGCTTCCTGCCGTACACCTATACGACTATAGTCGACATATATGCTGAAAGACGATCTTTCGGCTTTTTCGCATAACAGCGTATACGCATACGAGCAGCCATCGCAAATAGAAGAGCTGGAAACGAGGGTAAGATTGTCTCAGCGAGACAAGCGCTGCAGCTGATATATGAATGAGAATATATGCGCGCGCGCGAGTCATTCCGTTATTCCGAATTCACGAGGCCAAGTCTATGTACACACACACACACACACACACACACACACACACACACTGCACACGCGGGTCGCGGATCGGAAAGGTTTAATTTTCCGCTTGGATCGCAGCGAGGGAAGAAACTCAGTGTGTCTATGTGCGTGCGAAAGTCGTTTGTATTTCCACACACAACTGCGCCAGCGGGACACACTTGTGTATGTACTGTTAGGCGTGTGAGATTTTCCGCCGAGATAGTGACTATGTACTATCTGCGATGTTCGTTGTTACGATTCCAAACTATGGCAAAACCTTCTCTAGCCCTCGGATGTTATTCCAAAAAGTGCCGCGGGAAATTAATCCAAGAACTGCAGCGCGTTGTCGTCCTCGGCTTTTTTTTACCGCAAGCCGAGGCTGCAGCGTTAATTAATTAGACGAGTCGGCTTTTTGTATATCGGGTTTACGTGCAGCAGCAACAGCGACGAGCTGCTGCGGAGAAACGGTGCATAGTTTCTCGCGCGCAAAAAAATGTCCCAGCTCGAGCCCTCGGGCTGTACACTGTAGCGCTCGCGCGAGGAATGCTGTACACCTGTACAAGCGTTATTCGCTCGCGGAGACATTTTTGCGCGGTCGCGGTTAAGCGTTAACTCTCGCTCAAGCTCTCGCAAGCTCTTATATCCAGCTCCGGTGCTAGAGGGAATTCGATGAAGCATTGGAAAGAGTCGTGTGCGCACGCGGAATGCTGGTTTTAGCTTGCGATCGGGATCATACTGAATGATTGATTGGCGCCGAGATGGGCGATGGCTTGATTTCTCATTCATGCCAAGCGACGAGCTAAAAGTGTTCGGATATCGATCGGATTTTTTCCCGAAAGATCCTCGGCGGTCATTAGTCTCCCCGTTACGTGTATGCATAAACCTATGTTTAGAAAACGCTAATAGGACACAATCGCGTCGCGGCCAGTTACTCCTTCTCCCGTACGTACATCCAGCAGGTGTACACGTATACCTGCATACGAGCGCGCTTAGTGCAGGACAGCCTATATAGAGGAGAGTCAAGTGCAGCAACGAACAGTCATGCGAAGTTGAGACTAGAGGGGGAGAGAGAGAGAGAGAGAGAGAGAGAGAGAGAGAGAGAGAGAGAGAGAGAGAGAGAGAGAGAGAGAGAGAGAGAGAGGAATAGATAGATAGGTAGAAGCTTGGCTGCAGCAGCGACGCTCTCCAGACCGTTACTTTGGCCCGCTATGCTCTCGCAGCTAGTTGCATTCCGGAGCCGCGCGCGCGGGGCTATATACGCGAGCGCAGAAAAGCGATAAGGAAGAGGAGCCCCGGCTATGCGCTTCCGCTTTCTCTCCGCGCGTATACCCGTGCAGCCGCTGCAGCGAGGAATTCGCGCCGTTGAAAAAGTGTATTAGCGAGTGTCTATGTGCAGTGTGTGTATGTGTGTGTGGGTATACACCGCGCGGAGACGGCATGAAGAATCGCCGGGATGTTCGCTGGTGGCCGGGAAAAAATCGATTTTTTTTTCAACCATGCACCGAGTGTATTATACTCGCGAGGGGTTCATTTGAACGGTATGCCGTTAATGATGAAGCGCGGCTGCATTTTTCACCGCGAGTTCTCTTCCTGTAGCCGACGCGCCAAAGATTGAAACCAGAGCGTCGAGTTTGTTGGGGGAAAAAAGGGAAGGATGGGAAAAAAAGCTCTCGGCCGTCGATGGAGAGAGCTTGCGCTTTTTTACGCGATTTCACACAGCTGTCCTCCCCTTTGTGTAGTCCGATTCCGCCACTTTAGTCCGAGAGCATTTTTTTCGTACTCCGAATATAGGACGAGATAAAGGGGCATCAGAGAATCATGAGAGCGATCGCGCAAGCGCGTCGTCACGCGAAGGGCTGCTGGAGCGCAGCGAAAAACGGCCAGTAGTGCACGAGGAAATCCATTATTACGGCAGAGGAGACCTCTCAGAAATCGGCTTCCGCGAGCATGTTTACAGAGAATTCGTTGCGGTGGTGGACTACTCCCTTCGCTCTCTGGAAAATGTTTCCCTGAAAACTCGTTGGCTGCGGAGTACAAGCTTTTTCATACTGCATGAATAAAGCAGCGCGCGTTTCTCCGAAAATTCCCGCGTTGCGATCATCCCCCGAACTTCTCGCCAGATTCGTTATGTAGCCCGATGGGCCGCGCGCGTCTTTGCGCGATTTCCGGCATCGCGAAAACGTGACCGACCCTCTAATTGCCTCTACGCGGTGGCGGCGATATATAACTTCAGCCGGTGTACATGCCTCGTTATAACCGAGACTCGCCGTATATAACGGAGGCGCGCATTATCAGTAGCTGCAGCACAGCGAGAGCCGCTGGAATTCCGCGAGAGGTACATAACGGAGCTCCATCCTTTACACAGCGCCACGCGCGATATGGCATTCGCCTTTTTGATCGCCTCTGATGTATGTGTCCCTAATACAGTTAACGAGCGCTTAAAGGCTCAGCGGCTGTTTTTCGATTTCAATTACACACCGCCTCGGGCATGAAAAAAGGGTTTTCACAGCAGCCTCATGATTCGGCCATCCGCAGCGCTCGGAGCGTCAATAAAACCTTAATTTTTCATGAAAATCTAAAAGCACACAACGACATGCAGACGTACACGAGGGCGAATCTCGGGCGTCATACATCATGGTTCGAATTTTTTTTTTAACGCCGCAACATCTCCGACGAACACTCGCGCGGCGAATCGGGCCGTAATCGCTGGCTCGATTTATCATCAAACGGCGCGCGCGCCGATAAAAAAATCGTTCGCGTATACACGAGCGCTGAAAAGTCGAATCCGATACACGGAAGCTGACCGCAGAAATATTGAGTGTAACTGCGGTGGGGTGAGCTGGATATCGTTGCCGCGCGCGCGTTTCATATTCCGCTTTACTTTTTTTTTGCCCTCCCCCTCAGCGTCATTTTTGTTGGCCCCGCGCGAGTTTGGCGACAGAAAGCCATTTGTTATACACACGGCGGCGGCCGACGCGGCGGAAGAAATAATTTCATCAGGCTAATATCGGGAAAAGGTGGATGTTAAGCGACAGACACGCGAAATAGCCGCGGACTTCGGGGCTTTTTTTTGACGTAAATAAATGACCCGCCAACGGAGAGACGTGACCTGGTGGACAGCTAAAGTGGTTCAGGTAATTTTGTTGCTTTTCAATTGGGTGAGAGAGAAGCTTTTTTAAAATTCGCCGAGATGGTGTGCACTATTGCCCGCGCGTATAATTCCGTATGAATCGAGTCGACGGATATTTGCGGTATATTTATACGAGCATAAATTAATAAAAGTATGATACGAGCCCGCGCGGGACGGGGAAAAATTTCTTACTTTACGGGCCAAAGTTTACGGTCCGGGTAATAAGTTTTTAATGCCCTGCCGCAACCCTTAATGACCATCAGCGCGATAAGTTGGCCCCGTTATTCCGGTCCATCAAAGAGCTCAAAGTCGCCTCTCTCGTCCTCGCTCTCGCTCCGGCGTATTAAGCTCGATTTCAGTCTATTTCGAAATCCGCAGCTCCCCCCTAATTTAACTTAATTTGATGCAATTTAAACGGCCATTACGCACTCCCTCGTCTTCCGCCACTGATTCCGATCCCTCAGCATGCGCAAAGAAAGTTTTTTTAATCCTATAATGTATAAGCTCGAATTCTGAAGGCTTCGTTAGAGCAAAAGCCCGCGATTCTTAATAACGCGCTGCACACAACAAAGCGGAACAATGAACGCGCGCACACTCGGCAGTCCATACACCGGGCGTCGACGTCGTGGTACATACATAAAGGAAGAAAATCGACGACAGCCTTATAGCGACTCTCGTAAAGCTACGGCGCTGTATTCCCTTTAATAAGAAGCGAGAGGGAGAGAGCTGCAGCGCGAGACAAAAAAGGACAGGCCGCTGCAGCAGCGGAGACAATCGTTTTGACTTAACGACTCCGCGCGCGCCAGCAATAAAGAAGCGCCCGGCGCTCATTATTATCGGCGTGAGAGAATATCCGCGAAGGAATTCGATCGCTGCTATAGCTATGTATATAGTATACACGTCGGTCGTTAGCAAGGAGTAATCCTCGGATCGGCACGCGCTACCACTGCTGCTGCCCGGTCCTTTGCATCTCTCTACGGATAGCCGCTTGCACTCTACGTGCGCTAGCCCCAAGTTTCGCCGAAGGAAAAGAAAGAAAGAGAGACCCTTTAAACTTTCTTCTTCTACTTCTTTCGAGGCAGCCTGAGAAAGAAAGAGCAAGTTCGACTTTGAAGTTTGATTAGCGCGCGCGAAAACTTTTTCCGGCTCTGCAGCGCCTATGATATATATATATATATATATATATATATATATATATATATATATATATATATTATATATATATATATATATATTATATATATATATATATATATATATATATATATATATATATATATATATATATATATATATATATATATATATATATATATATATATATACACACACACACACACACACACACGAAAAAAGGAAGGGTGTATATATATATCTCACCCCCTTCCTTTTTCGTTCGATAATAACTACAATTTGGAAAATCACCCTCCCTCCTGTACAGGTGTGCGGGCTGTACAGCTGCTAAAAGTTTTTTACGCGGTCGAACGCCGCGCTAAAAGTGTGATTGACAACGCTGGCCTGGATGCAGTATATACGTTATATATATATATACGCGTGTGCGCGAGGGTAGAGGTGAGGGATGCGCTATACCGCTGCAGCTACATCAGCTTCCGTAAAGTTTCTCATTCCGGGGAAGAATGTAAAAGTCGCGTTTGCGCGCGCGGGACGAGGAATGAGGGAAGCCGACTAAAACGTTATACAGAAGAAGGAACTTGCCTCATGCAAATTTGAATATTTGGGTCACTCGATTATAATTTAAAATACGCGCGATCCTGCGAGAGGCTATAAGTGCTTCGCAAAGAGGATAAATCCGTATAAGCGCGTACGTATAACTTTGCAGTCATCGCGTTACATATTATCTCGTAACTAACCGCGCGCACTACATATACACAGCTCATTGCAACCGAGCAATTAGCGAAACAAGCGCGCATCGGAGCGGCAATTATCCACGATTGAGGCTAATTATACACTCGAGTAGTGTACGTACGGGGGAGATCGATGCAATCCGCAGTTCTTCGACGTATACGCAAAACCGCCGGATTTTCAGTCCCTCCCCGCATCGGAGCAAATATATATGTAGATAAGAAATAAGAAATAAGAATATGTATGTCCACTCACCTGATCCGCTATCTCCGTGAGGTCGTGCAGGCTTATGTTGTAGATGGCGTTCCTGCAACGAGAAAGGACAGCAGCCACGTGAAAAGGTGCAAAATACACAAAGCGTGCAGCATATAACAACGGGGGCAAATGGATGCGCGAGGCGAAAGAGGATTAGCCTGCGCTGCAGGCTCGAGACGTCGCATGAATTTGTAAATATACGCTTATTTCCCTACTCGCACGCGATATAACGTAAAACACGCGATAATGCATTTCGCCTTGCCTGCGACAACGCAGGTATAATTAATAAAAGTGCGCAGCCGCCGCATAGTTCACGTGTACGCATACGAGCTCTCGGATTTGTTTACCAGCGGCGAGCGTTTAATTGTAACGCGCCGAGTAAAGCAAACACTTGCCCCGCCAGCTGAGCTGAAATAGCTGTAAACAGCGCGTGTATACTCGTTGACGAATAGCCCCCCCCCCTTCTCTCCATCCTATAACGTGATTTCAGTTGCCGCGCGAGCTTTTTCAAAGTTGAGCGGGCGATTTAAATTAATTTCGAGTACTTATTCAGATCGATCAACTCGCCGAGCGTGTTAATGACTCTTTTGGGGACGAAGCTGCTGCACACACACGCGTTATTTAATTACGCCATTAAGCAAATGCATTTCCGTACGCGCATTAAAAGTTCGAGCGAATGAATTTCGCGTGCAGAGTGTATAATTCATTCCCCGGGAATGACACGCTATAAATGTGTACTCTGAAACACTGCGCATGTATAGACGACGCTGTACAGGATATACATTCCCCTTTTAAAAAGGATATACAGCACAATCGCGATATCACGCGAATATTCGCGTCGCAGCCGCAGATTCGGATCTGTAATACATTACACACACGCGCGCGCGCGTCTCAGAAGTATGAATCACACAGTGTGTATAGTGGTGTATAAATACAGAAAGTTGCTTCCTACTCCGCCGCCGCGACATTAATAAAGCGATTACACGCGGCGACCATTACTTTGTTCTACGGCTTTCCTATATCGATCTTACGCGCAGAGCTGATGGGAACAGACGGCGATAAACGCAGGAGAGATCGACTTTTCTCGTCTGTTTACGAGGGCGCGGAGACCACTCGAATATCCGTCACGGTTGTATATAAACACGAGGAAACCGTCGGAGAGGGGAAAACGCGCGCCGCGCGCGAGATATACAACTTAATTTAGGGCGGTCCCGAGAAAGCGCCGGCCGGCCGACGAGCTGCTGTGTAAGGACATTAGTTCGGGCTGTATACTAATGCCACGTGGTCGCGGGCGGCGAATTTCTCCCTCTCTCGCTCTGCTGCTGCAGCAAGGGCGAATTTACACGATAACGAGCCGTCTAATAGCTGTATACACCAAGACTGCTGCTGCTGCTACTGCTGGCGCATAACTTTGGGAAACGCGCGTATATATGCGCTGCAGCCGAGCCCGCGATGTACATTGCGAGACGCCTGCTTACTGCTGGGGATATAATATGCGAGCGTATATACGGCTCCTCCCCAAGGAAGGCCCGGGCCAAAGCTCCGTGTATACATATATATCTATGTATACATTCTCCGCAGCCAGCGTGCGCGATGGGAATTATAGTATTTCCGCGTGTCATGTATAACAGGGCTACGGCGCAGGGATTCGTGTGCGCGCGGTATGGAGGGAAAAACGAGAGAGACTTGTGGGCTGCGCCAAGATTCGTTGTATATTATTATATCTCGCTCACATCGTCAACGCGTCAATTATCACGGGAAAATTCGAGTAAAGCCGGACAAAGTTTATAATTTATCGGAGCGACGCGTACACGCACACGCACCGGGACAATAATCGGCGCAAACAAAGGCGCGCGGAGCCGGAAAAAGCCGAATCCCGATGATAAATCTCGCAACAAGTGCACGCGGCAGCGGTACGACAACGCGAATAATTCCAGCTGTTGAACACACACGCACACACACACACACAGACAAGCTCGTACAAATAAGGGTGAACCGCAGCGCGCGAAAATCCATAATCGCGCGGCAAAGCTCGCAAGCGCACACACAGAGCAAGAGAGAGCTTGCACGCACGAGGCGGCCGCGGCGAGAGGAAAAAGCAACTCTCGAGTGCTTTACAGCGCGTTTAAGGGATGATAAAGCACGCGAGAGCGGAGGTAAAAAAAGCGCGGGAATTCATGGCGGCGGTACACAGCCCGGTACAAAGCGAAACTTTTGCTTTGCGCGCGGATATTCACGCGCAAGCAAGCACAGCTTCCAGTCCGACTTGCCTACGCGGCGGAAAAGATAGTTATAGGCTGCGCCTTTCTCTCTCCCGAGCAAACTTTAGCGCTAATAAACATATATACCCCGCGCGCGCTGGAGAATTGTAAACAGATACATACACACACACACACACAAATACACACATATATATATATATATATATATATATATATATATATATATATATATATATATATATATATATATATATATATATATATATATATATATATAATATATATATATATATATATATATATATATATATATATATATATATATATATATATAAGGGCGTAAGGGATTTCTCGCTACTTCTCAGTACGCGGATTGAGCTCGGATGCGTTTACTTGCGCACATGGGGGTACGTAGCGCGTTAATTCGCACGACGGCAGTAATGTAAAATCACGGCTAATTACGAGTTTTGATCCCAGCTCGGCTGGCGACTTTTCTTCGGAATCATCGCGTTCCCGGAGAGAACTCGGTCAGCGCAATCAACATTTCCAGCCGAACGAGCGAAATGTTTTTTATCGCCGACTCCCTTAACGAGACACGACGACGACGAAGGTAAGAAGAAGACGCTCCGCTGTTACACACACACACACACACACGCAGGTAAGTCCGCATGCGTTGTGTATTGTTATACGTATAGGAGGACGAACGACGAAACTAGTTTGTCATTCCGCTGGCAATTTTGGCTGTAATTGTTCGCTCTCTATCTCCGCGCGCGATGTGCTGTATACACTCGGGCCCGAATTATTATAGTCAATTTCGCGTAGCCTCCGAAATAAAGTTACGCCGGATAATTGGGAGATAAATAGGCGCCGTTGTCGCGTAGCAGCAGCAGCAGCAGCAGCGGCAGAGAAGAGAGAGAGACTCCATTAGTTTAATTTTCTTTGTGCGAGTGCCGCGCGCGCGACAATTAGGCTAATGACGTTTCGCGCAAGTGCAAAACGCGAAAAGCGCAGTGGCACATAGTGTATTGCACACTCGTTATGTTGACTGAGTGTCGTCGTCATTGCCGCCGCTAATTGGATTGTGAGGCAATTTTTTTTCTCTCTCTTCGTTTTTAACTCTCTACGCTCGCGCGGGCGCATTATGTTAAGAAAAAACGTTTAGATTCCTGCGGGCGAGCGCGGGTTTACCGGAGAGACCGGCGAAAAAGGCAAGTGGGTCAACTTTTGTTCGAGTTCGTTTGTTTGTTTTTTCAATTTTTTAGAAATACAACATTTTGCGCAAGAGAACTTCGTTAAAAAAAAGAGAGAATTATATTCGAAAGAATAGAAGGTGAAACAATCCATCCGTGTCACGACGAACCAAAGCCGGAAAAAAGAAAATTCGACTTCGCGCCCTACTCATTTAGCAAATCCTCTACAAACGCTCGCCGTGGTTCGGCACGACGGCGGAAAATCGATAACGCGGCCGCGCGTCCAGTCCCGCGACGAGAGCTATCTTACGAGTTTCTCATTCAGCTTCCAGTGTGTACAGCTATATTGCTCTCTATAGTCGCGGAGCAGCTAGAGAGAGAGAGAGAGAGAGAGAGAGAGAGAGAGAGAGAGAGAGAGAGAGAGAGAGAGAGAGAGAGAGAGAGAGAGAGGGAGAGAGAGAAAGCAACAAGTGCTGCCCGCGCGCGTCAATCGCAGTGATCCAGTTCCGCGGAGCGTTGATACACAGTTGCGGGGGTGTGTGTATAAAGGCGCGCCGAATGAAACTTGCAAGTTTTTGATGCTACACAGCGGAGACTCGCTCCCGCCTTTGTGCGTCGACGGCAATAATGGCGATGTCGTCGGCTGGAAGGAACTTTGCTATTCGAAGAGATGATTACGCTGTCGAGGGGGCTGTCTTATTATTTCGGTATCGCGGGTTTCTATATCATATCAAAGTATTTTCGTGCATCCGATATGACAGAATGGTTTCCATTTAAAGTTCGCATCGACTCGTTGATTCCCGACCCACTTCTCTTCTCTGTGTGTGTGCTGTGTATAGGGTTACAACGGAAACTTTATTCAGCGTAGCGAAAAGAAACGCGGAGAAAATACAGGCAAGCCCGAGACCACAGAGAGCCGCACGGCTCTAAAGAAAATGAAAGGTCGATCCAATTCGTAGGTAGAGGGAGGTGTATGGACGCAGACTCGTATACATTACCTTGCGCCAATCAGGATAAAAGTGGAAGAACGCTCGAGCAGCTTAAAGTGCTCCACGTGGCTCTCGTTGCCGAGGAAGCGCTGGCCGATCACCTCGCCTGAAACAGAAAACGAAACGTTACACATGCGCACCTACATAAACCTTGCCGCGATGTGTTTGCCGCACAGGAGCGGCGGGAAAATTGAAAATTTCCACCACCACCGCCGCCGATCGATCTACTTTCGCGCGCAAAGTTTAGATTAAAAACCTTGCAAATCGTAAATTCCAGCGCTACACACAACGCATCGTTCGCCGCAAACTCGCGCAACTTAATTTTCGCCTTTTTTTCTCGCTTAGAGCTTAAACGATCGCAAACATCGGGGTCAGCTCGAGGTTACGGTATCAATCATTCAGAGCTCGATTAATCAGTCATCTCGCGCGCACGTATTGTGTCCGCGTGAATTAATCACACGCGCGAGTCGTCGAATCATTCAGGGCTCATTGATTTTTCACGCGGCTTTTCAGAACGCGCGCGTGTCAGACTAATGCGGGAATCTGCGGAAAGTGGCACTCGGCTAGTCGATTTCTCAGTTATACGCGGAGAAATTCAATTAGCTAAAACTGCAGATGTCCCCGGCTCTTTTCCATTAACGATCTTGTTATAGCGCGCGCGCGCCACTCGACCAAAAGTGGGTATACACGCGGAGAATAAGTCGCTCGGACGAGTGAGTGAGAGAAAAAGCATGTTCTACTCATAGCTTTGCGACGAGTAGGAGATTTCTTTGAAAAACGGGGGATGAAAGCAGTAGCCCGGAGAGAGAGAGAGAGAGAGAGAGAGAGAGAGAGAGAGAGAGAGAGAGAGAGAGAGAGAGAGAAAAGAGGGACGAGAAAGCTCGTTCAACTTTCCGACGATTGTTCGCGGTTGAAATTGAGGTGCTATAACTCTCGGGCCGCTCGCTCGCTCGCGAGTTTTCAAATGAGAGGATGCGCCGCCAAGATTCTGCTAATTAACTCGAAGAAAATCCCGGGCGTTTCTCTCTCTCTCTCTTCCTGCCCCTCGGTGCTTCCTCATTGTTTTACAACGCCACTCGCAGAATAGCTTTCAGTCGGCCGCGCCGAGTCGTGTTATCTCTTCACGGGCGACTATACCCCGACTCGTGTTATTCGTAGAAAAAGGGAGCTCCGGCGCTTTTGTCATTGTTGTCGCGCCGCTTCTTTTGGATTATTCATAACGTCGCAGTCCCTCGGACGGAGATGATAAGATTCACCCTCGGCGGCTGCTGCGAATGCATAATAATAACGATCAAATTCACGAGCCGGAAGCTGACTAATTGGACGCGGCTCTTCTTTTTCTCGCGAGGAGAGATTACTCTTTCGATTATGAATACACCGGTATAGACTCTACTCGAATATTCAGCCGCATATGGACACACATCTCGCGCGCGGCGGCAACAACGACGACGACGAGCCGCACATTCGCGCGAGAACCGAAAACGTATCTATTGTAAAATTCTATGCATCCGAGAGGGAGAGAGCGTAGCAGTACGTGTTGTTGCGGCTGAACGTGAACTCTATACTGCAACAACGACGTTTCCGCCGTATACATACGTTCCCTATACTCTCTCCCTGAGCGCGCGAGTGCCGGCATTTCCCGCACGAGCATGCAAATTTCCGACGCAGCTCTCCGCGCGCGTATGGCTACAGTAGTAGGACGCGATCAAACGGTTTCGGATACCGCTTCGTACATACGCGATCTTTTCGCGTATATAACACGTGCAGCAGTATAAGCGCGGCGGCTGCTGTGTACACAGTTTTCGACTTTGTATATACATGGCGCGGATTTCGCGCGCTTTACGAGCTATAGCTCGCGTGTGCGTCACGGAAAGGTCGCCTAAATTCGTCAGCCACCATTCTCTACCGCGGTGTGTTATAATATTAGATGGTGTGTGCTGGGCGTCCGAAAACTTTCCGAATCAAGGATCGAATCGAGGTGACGCGCGCGAAGGCTCGCGCATGAATTCTTTACGAGGCGGCCGCCGTCGCTATTCTAAAGATAAAGCGACACACACGTGTGTCGACGCTTTCGTGGGTATATCTATAACACACGTGGATCCTCCAATAATAAAGCGAGCCCGATCTGAACGCGGCAGCATCTCGGGAGAGATATACAACGGACATATTTATGCTAGACAGTCGGCTCGGCAACAACGCGGGGCCGGAGGAAAAAAATCACGACGTGCGTATAAAAAGAAGGAGACGCGCGACTCTTCGTGTTCGTTGCGCAATTCGCTCTCATGAAATTCTCAGGAGGATATCTATACGTACACGTAGAGCGCGTGTATTATACGTGCGCGAGCGAGCTCATCGCGCGGAGCTAAAAGAAAGGAGAGCGCGAGGACTTTATGAATTTTTCAGCACACCTTCGAGGCTTCAATCTGCTCGGCAGCGCGCGCTCGTGTGTGTGTGTATGTGAGTGTGTGTCTATAGGTATACGCTTCACGAGAGGACGTCCCGGAAAAAAGAAGCCGCTTGTCGTAGCTCTGCGCAGCAGCCGGGGGAAGGACTCGTCGAGCGACCTACGTCAGAGAGATGCAGTATAGGAGAGGATTCCGAGATTCCTTGACGTCGTCACTCAAGGAGCCTGTAATACGTGCGAAAGTGGGGGAGCTTTTGCGCTGCGGATAAACGTTCCTCGAGATTCTCCGGGTATACATACACCGAGTGAGGATCTCCTTTGGAATTGTCATGCGGAGGGCTCGAGTTCTTTCGTCGAGAATAGCTCGAGTGCAGTGTATAAGTAATGTCTTTTTTTCATACATAGTATGCATAGAGTAGCGACGATGAGATTTGCCATCGCTGCTGTATCGGCCTCTTTCGGTAATGAAATTGCGGGCTCATGGAAAATGCGAATTCTTAAGTAAACACGAAATCGATCAATTACCCCCGATAATTCACTGAATCGTCTCCACTCGACTCGGCGATTCGACGTCGGAGCGACAGCAGCAATTGCGATGCGAGTATATCACGTTAACAACAGTCTCGAATTATCTAACATAATCCGACGACAGCAGACGCGGTTTTAGGCGAAGCGCGATCGATACAACAGCTCGAGCTCTATATAGTCGACGATTCAAGACCGATGCGGAGAAATGAGTTTCCAGTGTGCGGCGGCGTCGCGCAACTCAATCATCAAGCGCTTCGCGCACGGAAAGGCGCCGGGGGAAAGATAAAGCCAGCGGCGGGATAAAGGCCTGGCGTTATCGCGCGCCGCTCAAATGGGTTAAGCCGGAGGGGGTTGAGGCGGCGCCGGAGCCTCTTGAAACTTCCGTGCGTTTTCTTATCTCGCGCCCGGCGCGCGAGCGAGCGCTTTTGTCCGGCCGTGCGAGCGCATTGTGCTCTCCTCTCGCGGACGCCCATGGGCTGTAAAATCCGAGAAGCTGCACGGATAGATATACACGTATAGAGGGACGGAGAGCAGTAGGCGCCACGTTTGACGGGGCTTAATTGCCGCTGCTGCTGCGTTTGCTCTGCTGCGACGGCGACCTACATTCCACTCGAGGACTACTGTGTGCGCTGCAGTGCTGCTCTGTGCGCTCGGGTTGACTCGGGCGTCTTTTTTCGCCGCGACTCGACTCTGCGTGTGTGTCTTTCTAATCTAGGTATATTACAACTCTTGGTCGGAGGCGCGCTCAATCCGAGAGGATATACAACGCGCGGGAGGTGTATGTATAGATGTAGGTATAGGGGAAAAGAGGTAGAGAGAGGGAAACCGTAAACGCCGGCGGAGAATTATAAGGTAGAAGGGCAGGGAGACAGTTGGCAGCCTGGAAGCCCCGGGTTACGGCGTGAATCATTGGGTCACGCGAGGGACCGTTGACTCTCTCTCTCTCTCTCTCTCTCTCTCTCTCTCTCTCTCTCTCTCTATATATATATATATATATATATATATATATATATATATATATGCGAGCGCGGTACCAACTGGTGCTGCTCGCTGCGAGCGAGGTAATCCGAGCGCGGCCAACACGACGAATCGTTCTTCTTCTTTTACCGTCGCCCATTTTTTCTCCCCCGGATCCGCCGCTCCGTATATATATATATATATATATATATATATATATATATATATATATATATATATATACCTATACATGTAAAACACACGAATATACGTCCATGCGACCATATGATTGCGTTCTTTTAACTATCTGTTCGACCTGGTTTCGTCCTCGCGCGGCTCGCCCATTCATCATCGCGCAGCCCCCTGTACTGCTTTTTGTTTTATACCTGCACACCTATACGTGCATACGGACACAGCGAGGCGGGCGGTTAAAGCTGTTCTTAATGAGAAGGGATTTACGACGTTTGTGTGTACGTGTGTGTGATTTGCCTGTGCACGGGATGAGAAAGCGGATATGACTACCCGCTCGCGCGCCTGTGTTTCATACATGTACCGATAAGACGTGCCGAGGCGAATATGCCCGCGCAATTATGGATCCGCGTATGCTACACGGCTTCGGGGAAAATGCAAGTGCACACGTTATGTCCGGGTATTATAAATAATCACACGCGACGCCGTTATTGTCCCACGTAAATGATTTTTGCGTAATTTACGCGCGGTAATTCCGGTCGTTAGCTTCGTTAGTCGTCAGTCTCGCTGCTGCACTGTCGTGATTGCGGCTCATCTCGCTCGCGCGCAATTCTGTACTGCCCCCATGTACGTATATTACACGCCGTGTAATTCGTTTATTTATATATAAGCGAGCTGCGCGTATCTGCAGGAAAACATCTGAAAATATCGAGAATTTTTCTCTCTCGTCTCCTCTCCGTATTATGCACTCGCTTTATGCACGAGCTCGTATTTTTTCGTTATCAAAACGCGAATTGGCACACACGCACGCGGTTAATCGAGAATTAAAAAATTTTCCCACGCGTCGTCCTTATCGGCCGGCCGGCTTTATCTCTGCTCCGTAGCGCGGGATTTATCCGATATTATGCAACGGCGGAGTAGAGGTCGTCGTCGTCGTTGTCGGGCGCCGCCGATCTTCCAGCTAGATAACAGCCTCATGGCTCCGGGACACGCGAGCTTTTCTCCCCCTCGCGTTGCGAGAAGCCGCGCGCGGCGGAGAGAGGCGTCGGCCGACTTGTGTATACGCACTTGTTAGCGGTAGTGCTTTTTTCGGCGAGGGGCGTGAAACTCACGTGTGTTGTTATGTGCGTTCGATGCTGCCGGAGCGATAGGGCCGGATTTAATGGGGTTGTTAGACATAGCCGCCGCGGTTTAATCGTGGTGGTGTGTTTAGTGATAAGCCGACGAGAGCTTTCGAACTTGGCCGTTTACATCTTTTGCATATTATGCAGCTGAATTATCATTCTTAATGGAAAAAATTATCCCCCAGCTCGTACAATTGCAAGCGAAAACTAACTTGGCAAATATATTCGACGGGGGAATTCGAGCTTCTGCGAAAGTTGAACCGCTCTGTGTTAGATACGCATATAGCAGCTGCTACTTGTGCATATCCGCCGCTAGCGGCGAAATTTGTTTCCCGCGCGAAATGCTATTCAAATTCGATGCGAGAAATAAGATAGCCTGCTTTTAGCCGCGCGGCTGATGAATTTTAGACGATATGCGTACAGTATTCCATTTTTGAAATGCGCAGCTCTACTCTCTTGACGAGGCAAAACTCGAATCTGGTTGTTAGATAATGTATACGCTGGAGCTTTTGTTTTTGTTGAGAGAGTAGACGCGATGCATTTTGCGAATGACAGAGAGAGCACAGCTTGAATATAAACAAAACTGGAGCTGCATTTCAAAATACCTACGTTACGAAAAAGATTCGCCTAACTCAATTAATCGGCAAAATCCACGACGACATTTCGCAGAGCCTCGCCAGTATATATAGCACGCGATTTTTATCGTCCATAAACATCAGGCAAGTTCATTCTATTGTGTGTACGCAACGCGCGGCAAGCTTTTAAAGGCTAAAGCATCAGCGGGCACTCGTCGATGAAACTGGATCTTCTAGCTCTCGCCTCTCCAGCTCTCTCAGTCTCTCTCTCTCTCTCTCTCTCTCTCTCTCTCTCTCGTGGATCGTCTTCTTATTCTTCAGCAGCAGTCGCGAAAAAAGTTTAATGGCTTCGCCGGGAAGTTCTCAAAGGCTGCTGTGCCCCCGGGATCGCGCATTTATAATATCCCTCGTGCGTTCGGGGAGATGAATAATCTTCGAACGCCATTGCTTTTGTTGTTGTTGTGTTCAGCGCGCGCGCTGGAATTGAACAAAAAATCGTTCGCTGCAGCTGGAAAAAAGCGCATAGGCTTCGCCTAAGAAGGTTAAAGTTGCGCGCACGCAAACGAGCTAAAGAAGATCTCTCGAAAGTTAGGGCGGGATCAGAGAGAAAAGCTCGCGATAACTTTCAAGTCGCGCGTTCGCCTACGAGCATTTTTCGTCGAAGCCAATCAACCCACCTGGCAACGCGTGTAATAAACTCATCAATTCGTATATACACATTCTTTATCGAAGCTCTTCATACAGCGCCGTTTATCGGTAGCACGTCGTGTATGCCGTGGACACACAGCTGCGTGAATGTGCACACACACACGTATGTGCAGTAGATGCCCATCCGTGTAATGCAAGCAGCAGCAGCGCAGCGCACGGTTACAGGTTAGTAGGTATACACACAGGGCTATACAGCCGGCTCGCCGTGCGCGCGGCGGTTTACACGCGCTCTGTGCAATCATGTTGTTCGAGCTTATGTGTATAGGCGGATAAAAAAGCCACACGTTCGCGGCGGCGGTGTCGCGTGTGCGCGCGCTTATGACATCGATTATTTTCGCTCAGAGCCACAACGACGACGACAATGTTTAGCTTGCCGCGCGCGCTCGAATTGAGCGCTGAATTATTTAGCCGCCTCCGCGATTCAGACTAATACGTATACTTTATTCATCGCGAGTAAACAAGCCTGTTAACGTTCTGCACACGTTATAGCTAGCCAGAGTTGACCTATTGAACGCATGAGCCGTGTTGTATAGGTGCGCGGCGAAGACTGTATATACGAATCATATCGCAGAGGGCACGCAGGCAGCGGACAGATCTCGAATCGATCGCTTATTCGCATTCCCGCGCGCGCGCCTTTCTAATGCCGCGATCTCCGCGCCGCGCTGCAGCCATTAAAATTGACAAACGACACAGCCAGCGAGTATAAGCGCCGCGCGCGAGCGGACAATGGGCGATGGCCCAATTTCTCGGCTGCTGCAGCAATGCTTCTATATATCTCATTACGGCGCGCTCGCGCATAACGTATAATACGCTTCGCGCGCGGGCGCGCATATCGATTCTCATCGGCGTCGCGCGGGCGCCGCAAACAAGACGCTTAATTAATTTACTTCTCCCTCTCTCGCTTCTGCCTATGCATCTCTCTTGTCCTGGCTCGCGTATGCAAGCTCGAGCGAGAGGGCAGGTGGCATATTCCGTACACAGCCATTTGGCATCGCGCTTATATCGATTATTCGACGCTCTGTATACACACGCACACGGACTGCACATATTGGCAGCTCTTGGTACAGCCAGTGCTGAGAGGGACCGAGAGGGACTTGACGCCACCGCCGCCGAGTTGCAGAGGGAAGGAGAGAGCTTTGGTAATTCTAAGTCAACAATGCAGAACAAAGCCAAGTTGCAGCCACTACCGCGGCGGCCATGTGTATACGGCGCCTGCTGCTAGCTGTGTTGCAGTTTGGATATCCACTTTCCGTAGCCACAACTCTGCGAGCAACGCTCGCAAGTGAGAAACAGCCGCTTGAAGACGCGCCAGGCTGGTCTGGAATTGGGTTTTTTTTTCAAATGCATTGCTGTTTGCTTTATCGTCGATGTAAAATCATAGCAGAAGCTTCCGTTCGCCCTTCGACGGTTTTCAGCTGAAATATTCCACTGGTCACCGGCATCGGACGCACATAGCACAGCACAATGCCACTGCGGTGCTAACCGGCGAATACTCTGTCTCTCTCTCCCGACCGCAATATTCCCGATACTCACTGCTACTCGCAAGAGAGAGCCATCAGCTACGAGAGAGAAATGTAAAGCAACCGTTCGCCCGTGTATACCTATAAGGCGCCTAGAGCAGCAGCAGCTTGTTTCCCCCCGAAGTGTCGAAAGTTTGTTTGGCTGCGGTAACGGGCGACGACGACGACAACGACGACGACGACGACGACGACGACGACGACGACGACGACGACGACGACGGAGCCAAGAGCTTTGTGCGGATTATATTTGCGTACACAAAGTCCGTAGAATCGTTCAAGTCAAACTACTGCGCAGCCTTTTGCCTAATTCATCGGCTCTACTCTCGTCTCCGTCACTTTCGTTTACCCGGGCGCGGCGGCGATGTGCAGTTTGCCGTTGCAGCCGAGAGAGGACTTTGCATTTATTGCCGCGTCTGCCTCCGTTCGCTCTCTGCTTCCTCCTCGATTACGGTTTGCGCTCGTGAATTATCGAGCGATGTAGTCGTCGTCGAGTCGGGTGAAGAGAACTTTTTTTGCAGATTCGCTGAGCTCTCAGAACAAGGCTGCAGATCAGTGTTGAGAGCATTTCGTTACAAACTAAACGGACGTATTCTGTATCAGCGTTTAATCGAAATTAGCTTACGGCAAGCAGAGTAACCTAATGCGATATGAACCGAGGATCGGCTTCAAAAAGCAAAGCAATCGATTTCCGCTCAGCACGCATCGAAAATCAATTTTCCGATAAATTACCGAGGCCCGGACGCTTTCACCCGTTATTCCGAGCATTTTCCTCGCTCTCTCTCCAAACCCGAGGATAATTACCGATAATCTTGTGGATTCCGCGGGAGCTGGCTGCATATACATAGAGTGGTCTCGCTCGCGCGAGAAAGGCGTCTCCTTTGTTTATTCATGCCCGGGATCAATTAGGTCGGGCGGCCGTCACGAAAGAGAGAGAGAGAGAGAGAGAGAGAGAGGGAGAGAAAAGTCCAGACGACGAGAATTAGCCCCCGACGAGAGTATGTTTTCACTCCTGACAAATGCCGGCGATTACGTCCTCCTCCTCCATGGGAAACCGTAATTGCGCCGTTACTCCCGTCTCCTCCCCACCGCCTTTCGTAGCTCCCGCACGATATCCTTTCTTCTGCTCGTTTTACTCATTATACCAAGATTTTTGATTCGTATGTTCTGCGTAATTCCGCATGTACTTGCTTGTGCATACCGTAGAGAGAGAGAGAGAGAGAGAGAGAGAGAGAGAGAGAGAGAGAGAGAGAGAGAGAGAGAGAGAGAGAGAGGGAGAGAGAGACTACAAGGTTTACGCCCGGTTTCACTTTCCCCGCACGTCTCTCCGACAGTTGCAATTTCCATATAAAGCCCGTTATGTTCGCTTGTCTTCGTCTCTCTTTTGTCGCTGCGTAGAGTGTATCTCTCCTTCCGAGGAGCGCGCGCAATCGTTCATTGTGGAATTTTGAATGGCTTTCGCCGAGAGGAGCTCCTCTCATGGCTTACACCCATTGTCGTCTCTCTCGCTTAATGAGCACTCGAGATAATTTATCGGGAAGAAGGTGTACTCACCGGCTTTATATATTAGAAGAAAACTAAGCTGCGTTGATACAGAGTGTATGATATATCGAAGCTATATTTGTAGAAAGAAGCTCCATCGCCAGGAGAAAAGAACAGTAGGGACGAGATGAGGGAAGCGACTTTCCTCCAGGGGCGGCGGAGAGCGAGCGAGAGAGCTTCGCTATACACACCGGCAGTATCGAGAGACTTGTCTCCACATGCCGGCGTGCGCGATTGGACCATTTATTTGTGCTCCGATTCTTAATTGGATCGCTTTATATCGTCCGGAAGGAAAGAGATAGTTTCGCCATCCGGCGCAAATTAAAGCGCTCGCCGACGACGGCTCGCCGCACGAGCGCAGTCGACTTATGCGCTACAACTTTTCAGCGGCCGCGCAGCTTCCGTATATTTCATCCGGCTTTTCCAATTTCATGTGGCCATCGACGAACTATATACACTCTGCTGTGCCAGGCGCGCACTATTTTACGATTCCCGGCGCTGCAGCGCTATTTCTTCGGCGGAGCTGCCTCCAGATTTATTCGCGTATACGCGCGTGGGCGTAAAAGTGAAACAATTATTTTATGGTAATAAACTTGTCGGCAGCGCGGCGGCGGCGGCGGCGGCGGCGCTTTGCATATATCGTCGACGAGCGTTATGACGCAGAGCGAGGGGCTTGTAAAACTCGGCACACACCCTATGCGCTGCAGTAAGCGCGATCGTAGAGTGAATATAATATAATCACTGCAGCCTTGAACTTTGCGAGGAAATTTGCATTTACACGGCATGCGATATCGTATGCTTTGTGTATAATCAGCTAAGGTACAATAAAGTGGCCTTATTTTAATGTGAAAAAGGAAAGCCCACAATATACGAATAAAAGGGAATTCCCGATGCGATTTCGGCATAGCGAGGACTAGCGCATCCATCAAGCCAACTTGCCGAGAGCCAGGCTCTGTTTGATTTCCCCGTCCTGCGCGAGCCGCGACTCTCAAATCGAATGGCTAATTCGAAGCCAACGACGCAGTCGTCCTCCCGCATGTCCGAGAGGGCTGTTTGTGTTTTCCGCGATGTGTGCACGTGTACGACTCTCGACTCTCCGCGTTTCGCGCTTGGACTTGAAGCTCTCTCCCTCTCGAGTTTCTCCCCGAGTTACTCTGTGACGCACACTGCGCCGCGATGTTGATCAATGCGCTCTTTTTCCTTTCACGCAAACAAATATACCGACACGGAGCGCATAATTTGCGGTAATTAATGAAGGAATAACCGACGGCGGCCACATTTATATATTTCGATCGAGTTCTCGCACTTCGAATTTATGCCGAGAGAGCTTTCCAATTACCAAGTTTCCCCGAGAGAAGCGTATTTACGCTGCGGGCTCGAACAAAAAGTTGAGGCGTATACGGCATTGGCTATAGAATAATTTTACGCGCCGCTGTGATTCCGGAAATCTCGAAGCGTCGCGGAGTTTATGCGCTTCCTCATTGAAAGATCGATTCGCAATTAAACTCCATTAGCGCGAATTATCAATCGCAGACTCGATAGGCTACAAGTTTCATGGGTCAGTTTGAAATCTTAAACCGACGGGATGACGGCTGAGCAACGTCGAAACCGATATATATCAGCACTTTTGAGCGACGCGCGCGCGGTAAGAATAGCGCAGCGCCGGGAACCCGATCTGTCGTCATCTTCATCTCTGCCTCGGCGCCGGGTATCCCAGGAGCTACTATCGGGAGATATAGAGAGCCGCGAGAACAAACTTTTCTCCACTAGCTCCATTAGCGGTTCCAAGCAAACGCGCGGCTGACAAACGATGCGGCTCTCTTTCTCGATAAGCGCGCAAGCGAGCGAGCGCTGCTTGGGGTAATGGAGCTCGATCGGGCCACTTTGTAAATATTTCAATGTCGAGAGAGCTGATGCTACACATTGTCGCGCTAGTCTGTTTTCGAATGATCATCTACGTAAAAATCCGAGCTGTACTCGTATACGCGGCAAGTTTGAAAGGACGAGATGACGCCGCGGGGCATCATCCGCGGACGCGCATAAAAGCTACTTCGAAGTGCAAGCTCTCCCGCGCGCGAAACTCTTCAAAGTGTTTTCGCCCGAACTTTCACGGGCTTTTTCCCTGCGCCGAGTGCTTCTGCGCTTCGCGAGTTCATCGCATTATTTTCCCCCGAAACTCTGATATTTGCGCAACAGCGATTCCCGATAGCTCATCGTACCCCCGCTGCGGCGGATATAATGAAGCGAAGCTCGAAGAAGAAGAAGAATACGCAGCTCTCGCAATAACGCTCGAACAAAGCGGGAAAAAGAAAGAGGAGCAATCTCGCCCGCGGCAGCTGTGGGCTGTGCGCCAAGAAGGAAATAATCGCGGCGGCGGAGAAATTAAAATGCCACAGTTCGCGCAGGTATTATGAAGTTGCGAGAGCAGCGATAGAACCGTGGGAGTGAAAGTCCGAGGGGAGAGAGACGAGTGTATGTACAAGCCGATATGGCTGCGGGGCTATAAGGCCGGACGAAGGAGGAGGATGTGTTCGGACGAGGGCGTTTTAGAGCCGCCACGCGCTAGGGAGGGACAGAAGAGTGGCGCGTTCGCACGCGAGTTCGCGTGATTCAGCCGCTGCCGCTGCTGTGTGTGTATGGAAAGCACACGCGTGAAGATAGCCTGTACTGGGACTTTCAGCCGCTATTACTTTTGCGGCTATTAATACGCGGGGGTGGATTTCACAAGACGATGCTTTTATGTGATGTCCTCTCTATCCTGTTATATATTCTTTCGAGATACAGCTTAGCGGGACGAAATTAGAATGACGCCCGCGATTTGCATAACACGATAATGGCCGGGCGATAACCGCCCGTGCGAGTGTGTACAATCAACTCGTTATAGCTTTGTTTATGGCTGGCGGCGACGCCGGCGTATTTTTATCCCCCCGGCGCGGCCTCATCGATTTTCCCGCCTCGGCAGCTTTAATTCCGGATTCCTTTATTTACTACAGTCATAATGCGCGCGCTCGTCTTCCTCCCCGTTTTTTTTTCTTCTCCGCTTTATATCGGGCAACGGCTTTTCATACCCCGTCGCTAATTATCTTATACATTTTTTATTACCCTCCTCCGCTGAGCTGTTAGCCATCTTTATATACTTATCGTCGTCGCTCTTATTCTCGCTTTCCTCGAGCCGTAAATATGCATTAGTTAGGTACACGCGGGAAGCACTCTTCTGCGGCGACGAGAGCCTACGCGCTCGCGCGTGTGTATAATATATCCCCTCCTCGCGCGCGGGCAAACAACCCTCTCGTTAAAACCTTTCTCTTGTCTCACAATACTCCCGCACGTCTTCCTGCCCAGCTTTTCGCGCGCTGCATTATCGTACGCGCGCGTGTGTGTGTGTGTGTGTGTGTGTGTGTGTGGTTTTATCACGTGCATTTATTATTCAAAGTGCGCGCGCTCGATCGTCATCGTCCCTTTTTGCCGGCGGTGAGTGGCTGCAGAGCTGATATATCTCACGCCGTGGAAACAAAGGAGTGCGATGTACGTATGCGCGTGCGTGAGGGTTCCGTCAGAAGTCCGTGTGAGTGTCTTTGAGAGAGACGAGGCAATTAGAGGCTGAGTGCATCTAAGTGCGGGAATAAACAGAGGTGGGAAGCGAGAGAAAAAATACACGTGCTTAATCCAGGATTAACTCTCGCGGAAGAGCGTGTGTGTGACGAGCGCCGGAGAGGAATAGGAAAATACAGTTGTAGACAAGAGCGCGCGACTCCCTGGCAATTAACTTTGTTAAACGCGCGCCGGTCTCTCTCTCTCTCTCTCTCTCTCTCTCTCTCTCTCTCACTACAGTATAGTAGCAGTAGTAATCGCACACTCTCACATTGTCATGATCGCGCGTCGAGCGGATTACGTATACGATTGCTGCAATTGCTTTCTTTCCACGCGATTATTCCCTTCTACGCGATGTAATTGAAACGCGCGAGCGCATAACTATCATCGCCCGCGCGCTCGCAGGATTTTCAATGCTTCCCGCGCACTAACGAGCTTGCGGTGTGTAATTATCGCACCCGCTCTCTCAAAGCCCCGTGCGGGCTTTCCGAGGCCCTTTTGCCAACTATTTGAAATACGCCCCTTGACGCTTCGCGGCTGACAAGTCGGCGCTTGTTGGCCTTTGCCTTAATTTTAATTGGAGACGTGATTCGCGCGAAGCGGCTGTGTATTTATCAGAGGCGAAATGCGGTATATCGGTGCGGCGCTCGTCGTAATTACAATCGTGAAAGACACGGCGTTCTCCTCGCCGCCGAGAGGGACGATTCTAAAACGCAACTTTTGCACAAGACACTCGTCCAATAACGAGACAATCTCGCTCGGCGGGCTATTTGAATTAACAATCAAACTGCGAGAGCGCACAGCTCTCCCCATTAAAGTTTCCACTGTCTTAACAATTAGAGACGTCGGCGCAGTAGTAGCAGCAGCCTTGACCGTCCTTATTTCGAGAGCGCGCCGAGCAGTTGACGAGGACGAAGCGCGCAGATGCTCGTAAACTCGAGTCGAGGGCGAATCCTCGAGTCCGACGAAATTTCGAGAGCGGAGGGAGAGCCTACGAGAACGTCGCGCGGCGCAGAGAGATAGAGTAGTCCAAGTTTAGAGGAGAGTTCGGCAATCGACTACTTAATTTCCGTTTAACTGCCGGAAATTGCAGTCGCCCGACTCCTAGCTAGCGCGATATCTATATATACGCAGTTGGTGTATGCAAAGTCGCGAGCTCTCGTCCGACTGGCAAATGAGCTATATACCGCAGCCTGCGCAGTCTTCTGTCTCTCTTTTTCCCTCGAGGGGCCCTCGAACTCCGATTCCAAGTGTGCGCGAGAAACTTGCAAATCATGTGTACTTGCTATATACATATATACTCTTACTGAACTCGAACGATGTTGTGCTAATCGAGAGCAGAGCTGCTGCGCGATACGGCTCGGGGCTATCTCTTCGCGAGACGTATAATACAGGATGTATACTGCGAGGGCGTCACGCGACTGGAGGGAACAAGAATCGAAGTGAGTGAGAGAAAAAAGTCATCGTCGACGAGAGAGAGAGAGAGAGAGAGAGAGAGAGAGAGAGAGAGAGAGAGAACGCCGAAAGTCGTGGGAAAAAGTAAGTTCGGGCTGGCACGTAAGAGCGTATATAGCTCCGGGGACTCCTCTAATCATCCTTCTTCTTCTTCTTTCTCTCACTCTTGACTACTCGTAGGGCCACTTTGGACTGCGTCGAGTCACTTGTCCGCCCTGCTTTCTCTTACTCTCGCTTTTTATTGCGCCGAGCTTTTTCGCGCGCCGGAGAGTGCACCCGGCGATTTTCGAACTTTTTTTTCTCTCTCTCTCTCTCTCTCTCTCTCTACTTGGAATCTACTCCCATGCTCCCACCCCACTATTATACACACGCACACGCTGCACCTATGAGCGACGAAGCCGAGTAAGGGCCGCGTAAAACGCTATTTATATAGACTGATACAGTGTGCCGGCTCGTCGATTGCATAGAGCGCGCGAAACGAACTGGCGGAAAACGACGCTTTTACTTTCCCCGGCTATATAGGGCTCGATACTCGTATAAAGCTGCGCTATAAATGAATTTTCGCGCCTTTTACTCTTTACGCCGCCGGGGACTTAACGGGGATGATATAACGATTGACGAAATTAAAAGCCGCCGCCGGCTTGATAGCACTCGCGGGAGCGCTGAAAAAAAATCGAAGGAGCTAGAGCTCGAGCACTGCATATCCAGTGGCGCGCGGAATGAAATTTTCGCGCGAGAAAGCATGAGCCGCGCTTAAGAAGCTTCTTACAGCTGTACACGTGTGTGTATGTGTGTGTGTGTGTATAGATAGCGGGGGGGTATCAAAGCGAAATTCCCCGGCTCTTGTAAATGAATTTCACTTAGGGCAGGCGTGCGCACAAATTTGAATTGCCGCCGTAGCTGCTGACGGCGTAGGCGATAACCCGACGTCGGCGGCTCTCCATTACCCGCTTATATACCGAGCCGAGCTACTGCTCTTCGTGAGCTCACGGATATGTGTATGCACGCGTGTGTGTGTGTATATGTATGCAGCCAGGGAGCTATAATCTACTTAAATACAAAGCACTTAATTTGCGCGCGAGCTTGTTCCTCAGGCGTTTGCCTTTGCTACACTGCTATAGATACCTCCTGTGCCAAGGTGTATCGTCGTTGCTCCCGTGTGCGCGGAGAGAAGTTTTTGGGCCAGCTTTGCTATTTTTAACGCGGGAGATATCGCTTTATATTTCTTCCATGCCCGCGTGTAACGAGATTGCCAGCAGCGTCTTGTACGTATAAAATACGAAGGCGAGCTTTTGACGTCGTACAATTATACAGCAGCGCTCGCTCTCGGGAACGTTCCGCTATATACTGGCTGTCAAGATTGCGATTAATATTTTAACCGATTCAAATAGAACGAAACTCGCGACGAGCTCTCTGCGTATACTCCGCTTGATTGGAAGTGCTTTGATAAAAAAAATAGTAGAAATTTTCTCGTTCTTCGTATTACTCTCGCGGTTAAAAGCGGAATAACTTTTGCATTTCGAAAACGAGTGCAGAGCCAATATTGGCTAGAATTTTGGTTATACGCTCTCGAAAAAAAAAATCAACCGAGAGTTGAATACGTTATTAGGCTGTAAAGTCTGCTCTTTTCGGAAGGAAAGCAATAATTCACGTAGTACTACTGTGTATAAAAAAGCAGCGGTAGCAGGCACCTCGTCGAAAATAGAAGAAAAACAAATTAGCGGGCCACTTAAACGTTTCCGCTTTTCTTTCTCCGCCGGCTGCTGCTGCGAGTTACACACAGCGCGAGAGAGCTATAGTTCGCAGTTAAAGCGTCGTCGCTGGAAAATTCGAAACGAGAAAAGAAACAAAGGGCCCGCCAGCAAACATTCTAGCGCCTCGCGTGAGTTTGACCCACACAAAAGGCGCGAAAAAGGAGAGCTGTAGCGGAGAACGTTCGCACGCTGCGTGCGAGCTCTGCTCGCCTGTACATAGTGTCTAATTCTGGAGAGGCGAGTAGCTTGTCGGGGAGAAACACCTTATTAGAAGCGGTAGCCGCGCGCTGGAATAAAATTTCATAACGTTTTTAATGCATCCTTTAACTCGGCGGCGTGACATAAGCTGCGCAACTAACTGCGCGCCGCTTTGTTTTTCGCTTGCGAAACGCCCGGAGAGAGAGATAGCAGTAGCGCAAATTGCCGGCTGCTCTGCTGCTGATACGGCGATGGCCGCTACAGCTTCGATATGAGAACGCACAGAGATGTTTTGCACAGTAAAAGGAGGTTGAAAAAAGAACGAGCAAATGATCGCGTACACCGCGCTTTCGCCTTAATTTGGCCGCTGCCTGCGAGCTGCTCTCAAATTAATAGAAGGCGTTGTACGCATTTCTATCCGCGGCATAAGTGATACCCTGCCGCCGATTTTACGCCGCGCTGTCGCTTCATGGATCGCGGTATTTAGGCGTCCATTACAGAGCGGGAAACGCCCTTTCTATATGCTTTCCCTCGAGAGTGAGCGAGAGAGAAAGAGAGACAGGAAGAGATGGTTGCGTCTGTGTGTAATCGCTTTCCCATCCCCGAGACGTACGAGCTACAGGTCGGGCGCACAAGCCGTTTCCTATATACCAGGTGTCCAAGTACGCGTCCGTAGTATATTATAGACAAGTCAGGGGAGATAGCGATGGAGGGCAGTCGAAGGCGTCCCTGGACGAAGACGGATAAGTGCCGATCGCTTTTCACCTGTTATACGGCGCGCAGGTGCATACAGATAGAAGCGTGAGTGCCTCCGCGCGGTGATCGATCGAGTGCATCTCTCATACATGGGCAAGATTATGTGCCAGCGCTGCTGTGTGTGTGTGTGTGTGTGTTTTCTCTGACGACTACTATGTGTAATTTGGTCGGCGGCACTTTAGGAAACCGCAAATTGCCCGGCGTTTTTCCATCTGCCGACGTTAATTCCCTCTCGTTGCGAAACACACTATACTGAGCTGCGTGTAGTGAGCTTCTTTTTTGGCGAAACTAAACAAAATGCCCCCTGCGGCTAGTATAAACAATCGCGAGTAGGAGAAACGGGTCAATCCGCTTTCGCCGTCTGCGTCGCCATCGTGTGCCTTTTTACTCTCCGCGGCAAGAACGAGCGAGAACACAAGCAGAAAGCTTCTCTCTCTCTCTCTCTCTGCAAATTTCTCGAAGAAAACGCGCGCTCGGGCTTTGTGTGCCTCCGCCGCCGCCGCCACAACAGCATTCGAGTTAATGAAGGAAGTGCAGTAGAATGGCTGCGGCGGTAGCGCAGAGCAGCGAAAGAACGAGGGGAAGAGAGAAAATGAGCGAAGCGCCGGGAAAAGGCGAAACTTAAGAGAGCGAAAGGGAGAAACAGCTAGCGCGCTAGTATATACGACCGATGGGCTTCGTTAGTTTTCTCGCTGCTGCCTCGCTTCGCTCTCCGACTGTGTGTGCGTATAGCTCGCTCTGTTTTTGGGAATGTACATATATATATATATATATATATATATATATATATATATATATATATATACACGCACTCGACTCGGTATTTCGAGGAAGAACGTCTACGCTTTTGTTCGCCGATCGCTTTGCACACACGGATATGGAGAGAGCTGGTGAGTGGAATTTCGGGCTTACACACATCTGGGTCGGAAAAATCAATCATACCTCGTCGCGCGTCGCGCCGCCAGCTCGAATAAAAAGAGGAAGTGGTGCGCGGCACGTGTGCATCTCCATCATCCGCGCGTAGTGTGCAGCGCGCGCGAGCGCGTTATATAACGCAAGCTGACGTTGCGAGTCAAGTCGGTCAAAGTTCGGAGATTTTAAAGGGGCGCCGGCGGAAAGTTGGACCGAGCTACAGGGCCGCCGCCGTCGCCGCCGACTGAATGTACGTATAGCTCGCCATGCATTAATAAAGCGCGGCTGAGCAGCGGCCAAAGTTACCGAGTCGGAGCCCGACGGAGAGATCGACCGGCCTCCGCCGCGGATTCGATTTCAAACTTTGTCGGGGCGTATATGTAGTAGTCTTGTCGGGACGATTGGCCCGTCCAATATGTCGCGCGTCACACGCGCTCTGATCTCTCTCGCTTCTCCGCTGTCCCGCCGGTCGGCGGCGTGTATCCGGAAAATTGACTTCGTTTTTCCGACGATCCTCGCTTATATTTTATTATTATATTTCAATAAAATCGCTGAAGAGAGTAGCCGAGGAGACAAACGAAGGGTCTACGTATATGCGGCTCGTGATTTACCGAGAGATCAAAGCCGCTCTCGCGAAAGCCTCTGCGCACATAGAGGCGCGCACGTTTGCATAACCCGCATTAGAAGCAGCGCGCACAGGAGCCGGGAGCCATAAATGACGAAGAGCGAGGACCGACGGAAATACGAGCAGCAGATAGCTCTGCAGCCGGTGTATAAGAGATCCTCGATTTGTACGTCGATTTAGCCGACAAGTCTGCAGCGCAGTGCAGCAGCAGCAGCAGCAGCGGAATGCCCCGCGAGAATCATTTGTATCTAAAACGTACGTCCTGCAGCTCCCGCACTGGAAGAGAGAGAGAGAGAGAGAAAGCGAGATAGATGGGGGTGTACACAGCTAGCGGAGGAAGGAACGAGCCGGAGATATAAGCGACGTAGACAAGGAGAAGGCGCGCACGAGACGCCTCTGGAGAATTCATGCACGCTGTGTCTGCGGCTCTGTATACGCTATATAAGCTCCCCAGCTCCATCCACGCGCGTTCTTCCCCCCTGCCGTGTAGCGCGCTGCACAGCACATAGAGAGAGGGACGTAAATACCTGAGAGAGGGCTGCGAACTTTGGTCCGTTCGTTGCCTCTCTGGCGCTTGATACGCAGAGAGCATGCCAGCGAGAGAGGAAGAGCGTGTTAGGGCAAGGCGATCATTTCCAATCGGACTTTGTTTTCGAAAATTTTTCGAAATTAATGCACAGTGCGTCTGCTTACGAGTTCGATCACAAAGGAAACTCATTCAAAAGCCCTGCATTCAAAGTCGGGGAAAACTGCCAATATAGGATAAACACTGCGGCGAAGCAGCAACTCTCTGCGTGCTCGGTGTGCTTTGACTCACTCTCTCTGAACTGTGCGCGAATATATTCATTCAATGCGGACTCGACGTCAAGCTCAGCATTTGGACAGCAGAGCGACGGGTATTTCAAACGCGCTGGCGGACGAACTTTAAACAAATGACGGAAAGAGCTTCCATTGGCGAACGAGTTTAAAAGCGTCGAGGTCTGGCGCGAGCCCGCCCGTTACTACTTAAGACGCAGTGCTGGTAGTAGAGCCTGGCAGGTACTTGGCGTTGAACATTCGTAATTATCCCAGTTTCCTTCGTATCGTAATAATAATTATAATAATAAGAACAACCACGATAATTCCACCAGGCTAGGGCGTATAACTGGGTCGACGTTTTGCATTTTTGAAATTCACGTCTGGCCGGAAATTATTAATAATTCCTCTCTCTCTCTCTCTCTCTCTCTCTCTCTCTCTCTCTCTCTCTCTCTCTCTCTCTCTCTCTCTCTCTCTCTCTCTCTCTCTCTCAGCGCGGAATCTCACGTGCGCGATCTGCTCGCTGCTCGGTGCGACATTTTTGCCTCCTCGAGAGTATGAGAAGTCAGAAGAAAAAAGGCGTGTAAGGAGCGCGAACCGTATAAGTTGCCGCGCGTGTCTAGATGCAAATCGAATCAGTCGGCGCGCGTAAATTCGAGCCGAAGGCAAATGAGACTCTGTCCCGCACGCAACGCTCGAGATACGTGTGCATGTGTGTGTATGCATTTATACCGACTATACGGGTATCGCGTTCTCTCACGCTGGCGATTTCGGAGTCTTTGTGTGCGCTTATACATACATATGCACATGTACACGAGAGGCGCAGTCGAAAGAGGCAGGGATAGTCGCAGCGTAATGATAAACGCGCTGCCTAGTTATATACACAGAGAAGGGAACTGTTTCGCAAACCGCGTAATTTGCAGCTTTCCAGTCCAGGTGAGAAACAGAGGAGCTGTCGCTGCTTTGACGGGAAAATTAAACGCAATCTCGAAATTTCATTACGCCCGCGGGAGAGCTGATGATGATTGCGAAATGCTCAGCTCCGTCGGTCTCTCTCTCTCTCTCTCTCTCTCTCTCTCTTCGTTTCAGCAAAACTAAAACTGTCCCGCGGCACGCTATGCCATATGCGGACTTCTATATACGTAGGCTATATCAAAAGTGCACAACGAACCGTACCGAAATGGAACAAAGCCGAATATACGTCCGCGAAAATATATAAAAATAGCTTATTCAAATCGCCGCAATCGCGCGCGCGTTCCATTTCCAACGAGTCAAGAGAGCTGCTGTTATCAGATCCGTCGCGCAAACCGGCGGTGGCGATCATCAGAAAATGGCGCGCAGCTGCACTGACGTTTAATTTAATATACCCAAGCGAGCGGCTCGCGCGATAAGCCCCGACCAATGTACAGAGCAGCTCGCTGAAAAAAGCTGGACTCGAGCCTATCGCGAGATGCGCGCGTGCAGCCTTGCCAACAGCCTCGCGCACAATTCCTTTCGGGATTTATCGCGGAAAGAGGGGCAGCGATCCTGCGCGCACAATGATACTTCGCGGGACACAATCGTATAGTCCTCCGCTTTGCTGCTGCTGCTGTGCATACACCTACAGATATACAGCGGCCGCGCGACGTCTGAGCGATCTGCCATCGCAGATTGAATGAAACTGTGGCGTATAGCACACTGTGCAGTGCGATCGCGAGGGTTACGTGTACGGTGCGTCTGCGAATGCGCGACGTCGGACTGGCGAGCTGCCAAGCTCCAAACCGAGCTGCTCTGCTGCCGCGGCTAGTGCGCTAAAATGGAAAGAGGGCCTCGGCGAATAAAAAAAAGCGATGCCTGCATCATCCAGACTCTCTCGTCGCCGTGCCGTATACAGCCCACCCCGGCTATTCACCGGCATGTCAGCCAAATTGGAGGCGCCGCGCGAGACGTGTATATGGAGCAGATGCCGCCGCCGCCGTCGCTGTCGTCGTCGTCGTTGGGGAAAATGATGAAAAAAAAAGAGGAGACCACTTCGTGTCGCGTTGGGGGAATTGTCGAGGCTCTCGCGAAAATACATTTTTCGCGAGCGCGCTGACGAAGGCATAGCGAGTTGCCGAAATTTTGCCTACGAGTGAAATATCGCACGCGATCCCTGCGAGGCTGGAAATTTTAATCAGAAAAAAAGGCAATTACACGGCCTGCACACTCGCGTGTCGGACAGCCGCTCGAGGCATAACTAGCGCAATTTCGTGTACATGCGCGCCCAAAATCTTGCCTCGCGTTGTTTCGCGATTTTTTCTCCCTTATTTCCGTCGAGCAAACCATATCAAGCTCGCAAACGCTACTACTTTTGACGCGCGTCAGACAGCGCGGCTATACAGCGAATTAAGACCGAGCAGCCGCCGAATTTAAAATCAAGCATAGTTCCGAACACACACGTGACTCCGATGCCCCGATGCACGTAGCTGGCCTATAATTCAAGAAGCGAGCGTAGCCTGCGTCGTGCGTAATTGAAGCGAGCGCTGAGACCACCGGGCGGGATAACTCGGTGCTACACACAGACTAGCGGTTCCTCCTCTACGCGTATACGCGTGTATATAGGTATAGCGAACGCCAAGACACGGTATCTCAATATCCGTCGCTTCTCTCGCTACTCTGCTCATCTCTAGCCCTGAGTCCCAGCAGCACTGAGGCGCAGCTGTATAGATCGATATCGGCGGCTCGCGTAAAATATACATACGCATACCGGGGACACACGCGCTGCAGGCTCTAATTGAATTATGTTCCCTGGTGCTGCGCGCAGCGACATTATTACACAATACGCGCCGCTGTCGCGAGTATATAGAGGGAAGAGGAGCAGAGACCGACGTAAGCTCTGCGCACACAAGACGAAATAAGTCTTGCGTGTATCGGCGGGATGGCCGCGCGTCGTTACGATACCGCGGTGGGCAACGCCTCAATTAATAACAGCCGCGCATGCAAATAACAAGCGGTAAACAAAGAAGAGCGCGCACAAGGGGCAAGGACCGTAAGTAATAAAGCGCATAATGCGGAGATAGGCGAGCGAGATACGCGCGCGCGCGCAAAGAGAAAGTGAGGCGGGGAGAGAGCGAGATAGCAAAGCGGTCGACTCGGGGGTGGGCAGGTTATACGACGCCTATGACACAATGCAGCGCGTATCATCCGAGATATGCAAATTATCGTACATGCGAGCGAGCCCGAGGCGAAACGGAGAAGCCCTCTCTCGCATCGATCCTGGCCTCCTCAGCCAACCACCCACGCACGCGCTACGCGCCTGTTTCTCTCTCCGCGCGCGCGCGCGCGTGTGTAAGCTTTGTGCGCAGATATCGGCTACGTGCGGTATACATACCCAACGTCTGATGTTAATGAAGCTTTCTTGAAATTACCCGGTTGTTTCCGCGAGTGGGGGATAGGTGTGCAGCGCGACTTTATATCGCGGCGAATTTATTTATTTTGGCGCGGGCGCGAGCGGAAATTAGTGCCAACGAGGGAGATAATAATTAATATAAGCGCGCTGATTTTCATAATATTCTAGCGCGCAGCGAGTTATATTGACTGATTTGAAAGGTTCGCCGATACTACCTTCCGCCCATTATGTATAGATGTATTCGGCGAGCTCTCGTGATTATGAATTCATGTATTATTCCGCGGGATTTCATCGCGCTGCACCTCTCGCGAGCGCGCATTCGTTATAGGCCCGAAAGTGCTTCGCGTAACTCGTCGATCAGCGGCCGCAAGTGGATTCTGAATTCGTGATATCTCTTACCCACGTGTGGTATAGGTAGGTATACATCTAGATTCGAACTTACCTGGAACAGAAAGAGAAAAAATTTCGTTAGTGAATAATACAACGGATAGAAATTCGGTAAACATGTACCGCGAGTATAAAGCTCGTGTCCAGAGCCGATAAATCAGTCCAGTCGCGTATACACATACATACCGGGGACAGAACTCCTTGAAGGCTTGTTTACGCGCGCGTCAGGCTCAAAGTTTTTATCGCACGCTCGCCGAGTGTACATTACCGGACGAAAAATCGGCAGAATCGCGTGCCGCGCGGCACTTTCGCGCTCCTCCATATAGCACACCGCACACATACAAAAGCTGTGCGTGTGTACCGTTGCTCTTTAGCGGCCAATAAATCGCGCGTCAATTTCCTTCGATGAGTCGGAGCTTCCGGGTTATTCGAGAGACACCTGTTCACCGCTAGCTTTAACCGCACGCAGATTTTCACTTCGAGGAAATATATAGTTGGGCACAGGTCTATGTAGCACACACAGCATTTAGCAGCATCGGGAGAGCTAGCTGGAACAAAGGTTATCGTTTCCAATGTACATATACCGCCGCGCCGGGGACAAAAGCGGAGCAGCCACGGCTAACAACCCGGTGTCACGTAATTGCGAAATTCATTATCTTTCAATTTCTACGGGGCGCAATATCCGCTGCCTCGTGTGTTATATACATATCATTTCTGCTGCAGCAGGTATACGTATATAGCAACTGCACTGCGCGCGTGAAACGAAGCCGTTCGCGCAGAGAGAGAGAGAGAGAGAGAGAGAGAGAGAGAGAGAGAGAGAGAGAGAGAGAGAGCTACTGCAGTATTTCATCGCTGGCGCGCAAAGTTTCTATTATTTGCATCCAACTATAAAAAGGACTAATAAAGCCACTCGAACCGAAACATCAATACGAGCTGCAGCAGAAACTCACCGGAGTTTCGCTCGCTCTTCGGCCCGAATTTCCATAGAGTATACGACGGATCTTCGCTGCGGATAGAGTCGCCGCGTTTAATATAAACTTTCTCCGCTCGAGATTACAGCCCGCGAACTGTTTTATTAGCAGCGGGGGCGTGACAAAGGCTACACGCACAATGCGCCGAAATTGCGCGCGCGCGAGCGATAAAAGCGAAGCATCAGAAGCGCGTAGTCAGGCTCGTTGATTATCCCCAGCCGCGCATTGACAATTACGCGCGCTGTGCGGCAAAAGAGGGGAGAGGGAAGAATAAAAAAGCCACAGGGGAGTGCCATACATATAATCAGCCACGCGAGAGAATAATCGTCGTGGCGAGAGGGTGTATACGCCCTGTTACGTACAGCCGATGCTTTTATCCGTGATTGCGCATTTCATGCGCCTTCTGATCTTTCTCTCTTTGCGCGCGGCCCTTTCTAAGTCAACACGACTCGAACAATCGCGCGGATGAGAGGAGCACCGTGAGGATTAAAGGGGGACGTGCGACTCTACAAAGCTGCGCTAGAGTGAGGCTAAAAATGAAAGCCAAAAGTGCGGGCTGAAAATTTTGCAAGTGTCAAGTGCAAGACAGCGGCAGTAAAACTTCACGAGGCTGATCCTCGGAAATCGCGGTCGCCGTGCGTTACGCTAAATAACCCGTTTGGAATACGTCGATTCGGCGAATCCCTCAAACTTGTCAAGTCCCTGTAACATGGCCATCGGGCTGCAGGGGTCGGCACAAATACACGTGGACAAGCTTCTCATTAACCGTAGGGACTATAATAACAAGGAACGCCCGTAAAGTACGCCTCCTCGGCTCTGAGCCGCGCTCGAAAAGATACGACGTACGGCTGAGCGAGCGGTGTGAATGGCACCGACGAGTATACCGCTCGATAGTGTCGCGAAAGGACTTCCCCTCCAAAGAGGAAAGTACTCCGGTGATGAGTCATTCAGAGTTATTATTATTATTTTTTCGGAGAAGCAGCGCAGTTAGGTCCGTTTATACGTATATATTAGTTTTTGTCCATACATACACACACATACAGGCAGTTGCGGACAGACAGCGAGTCGACCGCAACGAGTGTCGGCCGAATGCAGCACAGCGACTGCAGCGCGTTTATTAACGGACATCAGCGCGCGTCGACAGCAGCCTGTGCAGCTGGACGCAACGGCAGCGCGGCACAAACCGGACATCTGTTTATACCGGCAGTTCGCAATCATGCCAGGCATCGCGCGATGATGATGATGACGACTGCTCCAGATTAGTTCGCCATCATCGCGCGGTGTATTACGCGACTCCGTGCGACCTTTTTGCGATGCGAATCTTCGATGTTCGCATCTTGGCGCACCACGTTAATATTCAGCGATCGACCGGACTGATTGCGGCGCGAGTTTATAACGAAGGCAGCGACGATGGCCGGCGGCGTGCGACCGAGAATAAATCGCATTAAACAAACGGATAGGAAGATTGGCGCGCGAGCGGACAAAGCGCTGATTGAACGGTGTCAACGAGATAATATTCCAGACGCGACTGCTCACGCTCGGCTGCTTGATATATTTGATAAATCCGGGCTGCACAGCAAAAAAATATTCCCGCGCGCGCGCGTTGAAATTGCATTCCGCCGCAGCTAGCTCGCGATAAAAGAATAAACGCGCGAGAGAGGCATCCCGGCAATTTAATAGCGCCGGAAGCTCCGCTGGTTCTCGAATTTCCCGTCACCGCGCGAATTCAGCGCGATAATCCTCCGGTGGGACGTGAAAAAAAATTGGCGAAAAACTCGCCCGAAACCGAAGCTAGAGAGACTCGAAAGCGCGAACAAAGCGTGCGAGGTGCAGCGCGCACTGATGAAAGCTAGAAATCAACGGCCCTTATTCGACGAAGCAGTATATACGTCTCGAAAAGCGCCAAGTGTTAAATCGAGCGGCCCGCGCGCGCGCTCGCGCGAATTGAAGGGGACGAACGAAAGAGGAAAAACGCGCAGCAGCATAGCGCGCGGTGGTCGTCGGCGCTGCAATGCAGCAGTTGTCGCGCGGCGCGAAATCGGGTGACTTTCTCGGGTTACAAAGCCGCGATACGGAAGCTGCAAATAGAGAAAAAGAGAGCTCTAAAGAGCTTTTAATTCTCGCGCGCGCTGCGGACTGTTTTTCGCTTCGGAATACAATAATCCGAAACGCAAGAGCGCAGGAAAAAGTCGACTGTCGCAAGCTCATGGGAGCATGAAGAGGTAACTCGAGGCGCAGCGCGCGCGCGCGCGTGTGTGTGTGTGTGCTTGTCTCTGCGATGCGGAGAAGCGCTGACTCGCACTAATGGACTAACAGGCTAATGCCGGCTGCTGCACCCGGTTCTGGCCTCTGATCTCCGACTAAGCGCTCCGGTCGCTATCCACAATTATCCGAGTCAACGCTGCTCCCTCTCGCTGACTTGACCTACGCTCGTCTCTCCCCCACTCTCGCCCCGTTCTTTGCTTCAATTTAGCCTCGACGTTTCATTCGAGTATTAAGTATGCGGAGCGAGGAATGTTGTTGACGCGCGGATGCCGCTCTCTAACGAGCTGGAATTTTAATACGGCCCCCAGAGTGTGTACGCAGCAGACGCTTTTGTCAAATTCAATCGGGCGATATAAGAGGCCGCAATAACGCGAGCGAGCGAAATTCGAATCCCTGAAAATTCTCGGTCGCGGGGGAGATCCTTAAAGCAGCACCGCCGTCGTCGTCGGTGAATCAAAGCCGCAATCGAGGCAATAATGAAACGAGGTCGTCCCCGATAACGAGGCTCGGCGAACCGCCGCCACCGCCGCCAGCGCCTTTGAGAGCAACAGCAACACAGCACAATCGAGCATTGCGCAAGAATTAACCGCTGTCCGTTTCCCCGGCGACGGCTCCTTGCGCTTCGATTGGAGCTCTCGTGACGCTCCAATTTCGCTGATTCTTCGCTCGGCGACTTCTGATTCGCCCGTCCGTAAAGAGCTACACTCGCGCCCGGCGGGATCGAATATTTATGAATTGCAAGAACGCGATCTCAAATCGCGAGTATAATCTCTCTCGAGCGGATTGCCGATCAAGCCTGGAAGAGGGATAAAAAGGGAAGCTAAACCGCATAACGCACGCATCAGCCGCGAGATTGAATTATTTCGCGAGCGTAGACGGAAGCGCGCTGATAATTGATGCGGTCTCTCTCTCTCTCTCTCTCTCTCTCTCTCTCTCTCTCGACGTGCTCCAATCTCGCGTTTATATACGCGAGCGCGCCTGTATGTATACGTAGACGTATACGTATATAGAGGCGCAGGAGCCCGCTAATAATCCCGGGAGCGACGTCGACGTCGCGGCAGTTTACATTAGCGGAGCTGGTTTCATCGAGCTACTCCCCGAGGCAGTTGCGGTGACGGCAGAGCCGCGAATATTAAAGTATTAATCGTATGTTAATGCCGAAAACGCTGTCTCTCTCTCTCTCTCTCTCTCTCTCTCTCTCTCTCTCTCTCTCTCTCTCTGAGCCGTTGATTCATTCCGCATAATCTGGTTATCTTTTTCCGCTGAACCCGCGCCTGCGGATTTGCATTTATGGCTTGGCAACTTTTCGCGGATATCCAACTTTGTTCGCGCGCGCTCGCGCACAGACGATCCCATAGAGCGAATTTGCATTCGCCGTTTGTCGCATATCGAAAGCTGCGACTTATTCGTCTTCGTCATCGCGCCTCGCTCCGTGTTTACGCGCTGTACACATACAGCCCGAAGCGTATTAGAGCGTCATAAACGGAGTAGAGGAGAGCAAATCAAACAAGAATTCATCGAGACAACGCGCTGCAAGTCATCATCGCGGCCGTTGCTCTGCGTGTGTTCGCGGTGGGAAATTCGAGGCTGCTTAATCCGCAGCCGCTAATCCCGCCGACATCGATTCCCGATCCGCAGCCGCAGTGCGACGCGCGCGTCTTTCATCGAACGACATGCGGATTACTGGACTGACAAACAGGAATGGCCGCCGCAAGTTCCTCTCTAGCAGTCGGCCCGGAACCGATGCTCTACGTCTACGCGCTGCTCTTCGTCGTCATCCGAGAGTCATCCGTCTTTTTCGTACAGATACCTAGAGCGAGTCATTCGCCGTCGGGCTTGAGTTTGCGCGTCTTTGATGGCCGAGAAAATTACGCCGCTGCGCGCTATATACATGTATACCCAGATCTGGCTGCTTCGGATGGGACGAAATTGGGTTTCGCTCGCGGCGAGCTTATGCTCTTACCGGGAAACCGCTACCACTGCTCTGTGTATACACAACACTGCGCGAATTCGCGAGCGCGTAGAATATATACGTGCGGCACTCGGAGTCTGCTTCGGTTACATCGCGCGACCCGATAGCTACTTATGCAAACAAAGCGGATTACGAGAGAGAGAGAGAGAGAGAGAGAGAGAGAGAGAGAGAGCAGCCCCCGCAGAGGACCTACTGGAAAAGTGCGCGTGTACCTGTATATATATACATACGTATATACCCGGCGGGTGCATTCTTCCGAGCGCACCGCCGAGCGGGGAGAAAATTCGGACTGCCGGTGCATTATGCAAATTCGCCCGGCTTGTTTGCCCCCGTGCAGCCGGTTATTTCCGCTTTGACGAGTCTTCCAGCTCGAAATAATAATCGCGCGTAAATAACGCGAACGAAAAACAATTTTCAGCGAGATGAGCGGCAATCTCTATTGCCTAACACATGGAGCGGAGAAAGCACTCTTTGTAATGGGACGGTGGGGGAGTCGAGAGAAAAGAAAAGCAATCCTAGATGACGGAGCTGGGGACCGAAGGAGAGATAGAGAGACGGCCGCCGGGTGAGCCAATCGAAGACGGAGGAAAAGAGAGACGAGCAAACGTGGGAAGAAGAAGAGGAAGACGGAGCTCTCTCGGTGTATATGGTGCAGCGGAGCTACTCTCTCTCTCTCTCTCTCTCTCTCTCTCTCTCTCTCTCTCTCTCTCCTGGCATTGAATTACGGCGCGCTTGTAAAGCGAGCCGGGGCTATCGCCGCGCGACTGATAAGGGAGACACGCGACTGGCGCGCATATCTCGAGACCGGATATACGTGTGGAGGTACGCGGGGGGAAAGACAGTGCCATAGCGACGCCTGGAAGCCAGGCCGACGTGCATTTGCATAATACTCGACGAGCCAAGCTACGTGAGTCTGTCTATATCGTCCGTCTTTCTCTCTCCCTCACTCACGGACGCGTTTGTCCCTTTGTGGCACAGCTCGGAGCTGATCTGCGAGCTGGATATCGAACTAGGCTTCGGATTAGGGCGCATCGAGCGCGCGTTGGCTTGTCGTAACTGATTCGGCGCCTAACGCTCGACGATAGAGTATATAGCTATCCCTCATTGTTCCAGAAAATTGCGCCCGACCACTACTATTATACTTCGAGACGCGACTCTCGGGATCATCAAACCCGTTTGCGTATACGAGCTTTTCCGACTGCACTCCATATCCGTCGGTATCATTGTTGCGCGCGAGGGAGGCGTCGATCCGAACGATTGGCTTCATTCTTCCCCCGACGTGCGCGCATCGTAAATCGACGCGGTCGCCGGGAAAAATGTTCGGCGGCCGAGCCGTAAAGCTCGGACACGCGAAGCCCTGGGATTTCAGCCGCTCTCTCCTTTATCTTTCGCGATGAGAGCTGCAATCGACGACCCTTGCTTTTTATCGACGCTTCAGCAACGGGTTCGGATTTTCGCGGAAAAAGTGCGTGCGGATAAGCCGCTCCCGACAGGCACGTATAAAAGCACCTTTTTCTTTTCTCGAAAAAAAAAAAACGAGCGGCGAATCGCACCGCAACTCGTCAAACGGAATCTCCCCGATTCGCACACACAATATCCGACGTTTGCTTTCCGAACACAAGCCGCAATAGTTGACTCGCCCCCCAGCGATCGCTCTGTGTATACGTGTGTGTATGGAGTTATACGGCTACTTTGGAGCGATAATCGTGCGCTACGCGACCGTGACCGAGTCGCCGCTCGCGAGTGAGAGAGAGAAACAAAGAACGAGAGAGAGTGAGAGCCGCGCCACATGTTATGTTATATATATATACACTGTCGCGAAAGACCCGATGACTGGAAACAAAAGCCGATTGGAATTGATTCCTCTGCTGCTGCAGCCCAGTGTGTGTACACGTACTCGCGCATGACGTACCTACATAGGTGCCAGAGCTCGCGTGCGTAATTAATAAGCCGCTTTTTATTTGCGCAGAGGCGCGCAAATTGCTCGTCGGGGGGAGGAGGGAGAGCGGAAAAGACGATCGCGTGCGCGAGCGAGTCCGGTGGAGCAATTAAACTTCAATTTCATGCTTCCGAGCGCGAGAGGTTTTTGCCCCGTTTAATCGTATACTTTCGTATATGTATACAAAAACAAAACGGAATATCCTACGCGGAAGTATATAACGCGATCTTCTCCATCTCTTTCTCTCCCGCTCTAAGAACAAAGAAGCTGCGCAGCCGCGAATTTGCAAGAGGTCGAGGGAAAAATTGCCAAGAAACACACGCGCGACTGTATAGCATCGCGCGGAATAAGCGTTTTGCGCAGCAGCTCTATATCTCGGCTCTCGTTTTCGCTGGCGCTGCATCATTACGGGGACTCGGGATAAAATTACGCGCCGGGAATCCTCAGCGGAGCGCAGAGCCTCGCGCGCAATACGATGCACGTACACACACACACACACACACACATAGACAGACAGCTAGAGCGCGGAGTCGAGAAGTTGCAGGCGCAGTTTCTCTTTCTGTGCTCCTCCTACTCACTACTCGCTCGGGTTATTTAGAAGTTGGCTGTGTTCGAAATCGAAACACGCGCTAATTGCAGCTCCGCGCGCGACGGTCGTCGAAAATCCGTCGTGTATTATTTGTACGCGATATCAACGTTATTCCATTGTGCATGGCAGTATATGCAACGATATTCGTACGGGTAGACTGCACAGAGAGATTTCGTCGCGAGTCACTTCAAAGCTGCGCAAGATCCCGTCTCTCTCAGCCCCTCTCCGTCTTCGTATATCACCTTATGACTGCTCGCTGGATGAATATACAGAGAGAGAGAGAGAGAGAGAGAGAGAGAGAGAGAGAGAGAGAGAGAGAGAGAGAGAGAGAGAGAGAGAGAGATAGAGAGAGAACAACCGTTGGTCCGTATACGGAGAAACGTCATCTTGAGAAACGTGCAGGATCTCTCTCTAACGTTTCTATGTGTATATAAGCGCGTGCACACGTACGTACAATGGGTTACTCTCTCTCTCTCTCTCTCTCTCTCTCTCTCTCTCTCTCTCTCTCTCTCTCTCTCTCTGTGACTCGCGATGTGCCGTTCGCCACGCGGCGACTCCGCAGTCTATGGCTCGCGCTCTCGACAATGCGACGTATTGACAGCGCGCACGAAGACCCTGTACGTCCCGCGTGATCCTTTTTCCTCCTCTATTATACCTATACGTATGCACGATATAGGCTCTCTTCCGTTACCCGCTTTGTGCGCGCGCGTAACTGCACTCGGACTTTGAATTGACAATTTTTCTTTGGCTCGCTTGTTCCTTCGATGACATTTTCAAGGAATAAATAACAGTTCGCTCTGCTTAACCAGCTGTATGCTTTTAATTAGGCAGCGTGTATGCGAGGTTAATTAAACGCAGCGCGTGCTGCCATCTCTCTCGCTTTGAGAATCTGCGCTCGTCATGCGCGACGAAGCGGAAAAACCACGTTATAGCCCTAGTCGACAAAGGATTGTCACGATACATAGTAGACACGTCGTTCTCCGGGAATCACCTGCGTAAAACAATTAACGCTCGGCGACGGAGATGAAATGCAAACTAGAGCACGCGTGTGTGTGCGATCTCGCAGAAGCATCTTGTTCGAGGGCGACCGCAGAGCGTGCGATGAGTTACGCGCTTTCCATTATACGCTCGATCAATGCTATATAATGTACATGCATAGCTGTGTTTCATTTTGAGGTCAAGCATCACGTAGATCCCCGAGGACACATCCTACGCTGTCCGTCGTTGCTGCAGAGCTGTAACGCTTCTTCTTCGTTCTTGCTCCTCTCTGTATTCGCGAGCATATCGATTAAACAGAACCCGAATTCGGAGCGGCATGTATGGGAATATCTAATCGCGCGGAGACACGAAATCGATCAGGGGGACAGTTCTGTGTATTTTTTTTTTCGATATACCTCCACCACTCCGAGCGACGACAGGTACACAATAGGCGGCTCTTGTTTTTACAGACGTCTGATATTCATTCTCCCGGCCCACTTCTCGAACAATGCCCGTGCGCGCGACGCGGATATTTACGAATTATATGGGTCGACGCGTCACAAGTGTTTGTACGGAGGGGGACAACGGTGTACACAAGAAGGAGAAGAAGAAGAAGAAGGCGAGCAGTGATGATGAGGGAACAAAACGACTCATTGAGGAGACTTGTTTAATATGCGGCACAGCGGATTAGGTCAATCGGCGAGTTTGTCACACGTAGCCGGGCAGGAATGTCGAATCGGAAACCACGGCTATATGGGGCTCTCGGCGTCCATTCAAATTTCCAAAGATAAACTCGGCGAAACTCGAGGCAGAGTCGCGCCGGCGAGATCGCAAGTTCGAAGAATCGCCGTGTTATACATATACCGGGTTACGAAATGTCGGCGAACCACAGAGCGGCAAAGTTCTCCTCCACACACACAGCGTAGCGCAAACATGGCCATTAGCTATCGATTTTATCGAGCCGCTCTCTCGGCACACGATTTCGCATACCCTGGACCAAGAGCAGCTAGTGTCGGCGCGGTATATGTATACATAGCGTCTTGCCGCGGTATACAATCTCCACGGAATTTCCGGCGCGCGCGACGCGACAAACATCGCGCGCGTAGCCAGCCCCTTTTATGGATCCAACCGCCACCGCCGCTGCCGTCGCGGTGGTGCTGGTGGCTAGCGAGTAATTCACAACTTCCTAATCCCCCGGGTAAATCCGCGGGAGAAACAGCCAAGATCGCCGAGATTAATCGCTCATCTGCCGCAGCAGCGACGATCTCTCTGCGGCTGCTCGGAGCGGGAAAAACGTGTATACACGCGCGGCGATAATTCAGGCTTAGGGGACATTTTTCATTAAATAAATGCGCTTGCGCCCGCGACGTCGCGCGCGCGCTTTATCGGCGAACTAATTCCGCTGAGTGTTTTATCCGAGCTGGTATACACGCCGAGTGAAAGACTTAAGCGATCGATCTCGGGAGGCAAACATTGTATATCTTCGCGGCGCTAGAGCTGAATGGGGGAAAACTTGCGACGGCAATTACCGAAACAAGCCGCAGGAGCGAAAATCAGCCGACGGTCGATTTCCAGAGATTCGGTCGCGCTGTGTACTACTACTGATGATGCGCTGCCTGACCTGTTGTGCGCAGGGGGTTAATCGCCCGCGGGCTGGATGCCGGCCGGTAACTGCGGGATAATGAGATCGTTCTCGGCTCTCGGAATCACGGCGGACCAGGACCCTATACGCCGCGCGGTAACTGCCCTACGGCGGCTCCCGCAGCAGCTAGCTCTGCTCGACCGCAGATGTCTGTGACGATGTTTCATCTGAATAAAGTACGAAGCGAACACTGGGCTATTTCAATCGGCCAAAATTTGTGTCTCGAAGCTAGGAAATAACGTTATCGTGCAGCAGCCTTCTCGCTGTCTCTCGTTTATCTCTCGCGTGATCAGCCCCCCAACGACGCCTGCGAGGAGCAGTGTATCTCGAGCTCTCCTCCTTGCGCGCGTACTGCTGCAGCTCGGCCGGGTGTCAGCGGAATTGCACAGCGCCTTGGATGCAGTGTATATATACCAGATGTGTCTGTGTGTGTGCGTGCGTGTGTGTCCGGACATCACGTACACGGCTCCGGGATAAACGAAGCAATCTAAATTAGCCCATAAAGGCATCTGGCCCTTTAATTGCGCGCTGCGGCTTCCGCACACACACGCGCGCGCGCGCTGATTAGTATTCGCGTCAGCAAAAACAGGAGGCACATCCCTCGCTAGAGTGTAGAGCAGCTGGGAATATTTGCTTATCGAAAAGAGAACACGGCTCTCGATTGCGTGTCTTGCTCGCGGCTGATTCATGCACGCGCGCGAGGGGGAAAAGGGCACGGCCGCTGCCTATTCGATCGGAATTACATTCGGGATGTCCCTCTTTTGCGCGGGGGTAATTTGGCCCCGAGATCGAGCGGGCCGGGGAAAGAAACGACGATTCTTATCTTAAATGCCGCGAGCGAGTTGCGCCGAGAGCTCTCTGTATAGCCTAGGTCTATTTTCCCTCTTTCTCTCGATCGCTTGCTCGCTCTCCGGGGGGAGTCGAGGTTAATTTGGTCCTGATTTATTTGTCCGTTATCGGGAGCTGGGATCTACTCGCGCGGCGAATTGTGTGTCGCGAGAGCGCGTCGACTTCCTGACCCGAAGATCGGCTTCTATATACAGTCATTCTCGAGTGATGCGACACGAGATCGATTCTCCGGGAAGAACAGATTCAGTTAGCGAGGAAAACAAGAATAAATCGTACATCGTAAGCGGCATTTTTCGTGAAAACGCGCGGCCGCCGGAGAGCCGTAACTTTTATATTGTATTCCGAGTGTGTATGCGAAGCGCGCGCGCGCGAAAGAGAGAGAGAGATATTTTAATATTCCGTTGATACATACAACGCGTATACAACACACTGCACTGCAGGCCGGCGTCGCTAAAAGCATAGACACCGCGCGAGCGCGAGACACAAAAGCACTCTTATACTTCAACGTCAAAAGCGGCGGCTGCTGATCCCTTATTTACAAAGCGAGCCCTTCCGCCGCGCCATTAAAAATTTCCACAAACTCGCCCTCTCTCCCTGCAGTTCTCGAGCATTATACGAGCCGCGGTGGAGTCCCTGCCTATATAATATACTCCCCCGCATCATCCTTTCTCGACGCGGAGTCGCGACGTGCACGTAACGCTATAATTGATCGTAACTCGGTTGCGCCCGCCGCCGCGTCGATGATATACCTGCGACGGCCGTGTGTGTACACAGAGCTGTGTAACGCGCCGGTGAATGGACTCCGGCTGTATGTGTGTGTGTGTGTGTGTGTCTAAAAATAGTAGTCGGCAGCGCAGCAGTGCCGGCCGAGTAATTGAACGCGAGAGAGAGCGAAGCTGCTCCCCCGCACGTTTGAATAATTCAATCGGAGCGGCGGTGCGTGTGGGTGGCGGCTGCTGCTGCGACGCCGGCCAAATTGCTTGACCCTCTCGAACCCGAGCTGCTGCTGCTTTTGCCTACGGGATGGTTTTCTACCGCCGCTGCTGCTGACCGGAGTGATTTCAGTCTGCGCGCACATGAATTGTCCGCCGCCAGCGTGTTTTCCCTCGTCGAATTAGCTTTGCGCTTCTCTAATTTCTCTCTTTTTCTGCTGTACTCGCGCAAAAATGCTGCGCAGCGCTTCGTATATGTCTTTGTAAGGGTCGAGAGTTGTTTTTATCGAGGCTCGTTTCAAACTTGACGGACAAACGGACGTATAATTTTCCGAGAACTGCAAGCTCCGCTTGTGTATGTTTTTTGTTGCCTTTATACAACTCGAACCTTCACAGAGGATCCGATGTACTGCAAACGAGCGTCGAATGAACATTTTTTCTACACAGAGCCAGTTACAACGTACAAGAATTTTCCTTGGAAGCCTTATTTTCAGCGGGTATGGATCGAGTGTCTAAATATTCAGTCGACGATGAAGAATCGCTACGCATATATATCGGGCGCAATGAGAGAGACAGAATTCAATATACAAAAGATTTATTCTATGCTCGCAAATTTTCCGCGAACAAAAAACTAAAATACAGAGCGCTATAAGCTATGCGGATCCTGTCCGGACGCGAAATATTCGATTTCAATAAAACTCGCGCGTAACGAAATGAGGCCAGAGTATTCAGCATTAAATCCCGCGGCGTCCTCCCTTTTTCGGGCTGCTGTTGCTGAATTTTCCTCCTCCTCGTAATTTTTCCGCGCGCGACTCTGCGCGCTTCTTTTTTCCCCCGCATAACGCTGACGACGCGCGTATCAAGTCCGATGCATATTTATCACGGCCGAATAAATTCTTCCGAGAGCGGAGTGAGAGAGAGGGCGTTTTTCATTTTGCCGCGCTCTGTCTCGACCGCCGCCGTCGCCGTGGCGGGAAATATGAGTTACGATCGTCGCTTTCGTATGCTAAAGTGGACAGTCGCTTAAAATTTCATGCGCGAGTGTAGAGATATCTATATATGAGCGGTGCTGGTGATCGTCGATTTTTTCGCGCGATCATTCACTCCGCGGCTCGATCGATTTCCCATTGAATGTAAGAGGAAGCCCCTCCATCTATATTCTGCACGGGTGAATTTTTGAAATAATTTTCAATCGTCCTTCGTTGCGATTAATTATAATAAGTTGTGCCCGCGCGCGCGAGATTATGCATTAATAATATTCATGAAATTAGACTCATGAATTATGAATGTCCGGGCGCGGGCATGAATATTAGTCGCGTACATACACTCTCGACCCGAAGTTCTCCGCCGAAAACTGCATAAATATATTTCGCATTTCGGTCGAATTTGTCCGTTCGAAAAAAGACATCGACTTCTATCGACGGTTTACCTCAGGTATATATAGCATCCATATTCATGCAGCGGGGTGTGGTATGCTCGCGGATACAAGAAGCTTCCCGTCGTCGTCGTCTCGTGCGAGGCGAAGACGAGTTCGTAATGGTTCCTTAGCCGCAAGTTAAAAGGGTCGTGGGAGTTCGGCCGAAGACGACGACGACGGCGGCGGAGGAGGAAGAAGAAGAAGCCTCGCTTGGCTACCAAAGCGTAAACCGTTTAGCTCAGCTCGGTGGCGGCGGCGGCGGCAAGATCGAGGGAGAGTGTATACGTATAGTCGCGAGTCTGCGGCCTTCCCGAGTGAGAGAGAGAGAGAGAGAGAGAGAGAGAGAGAGAGAGAGAGATCGGTTACGTTCTCGGCCCTCGAGAGAGCCCCGCCGAAATTATTCGGGCCGCGTCGCCGTAATCGACTTATCCCCCCCTTTCGTCGCTCGCTCTTTACACAGGTGCAGCTGCAGTGACGGAAAGTGTATGAAAGAAGTTGAATAAGAAAAGCGTCGCCGGGAAAAGTTGAGCGAGACACTCGCCGCGGCGGCCGTTAAACGCTTTTGTTCGGCCCGATTTTTCCCTCGTCGCCGCGTCTCCTCGAGTTATCGCGCTACACGTCGACGACGTAGGTATACACAGCAGCAACAGCGAAGACCTAAAAGCGGCGCACTTCCGGCGAATTTAATTAATCGCGAGCGCGCCGGCACTCGTCCCTGATGTTGTCAAGCCGCCGCCGTCATTAAAATGCGCTGCAGCGTCCTTATGGCCGCGAGCGCCTTTGCTCCGGTCATTAAGTATTGAAATTTCGCGAGCGAGCGATAGAGAAGTCGAGTTATCGTACCTGACGTATAGTCGCCAGGCTGCTGTGTTTGTATTATATATAACCGCCAGCACGTCCCTTGTAACTTTTAGCGCGAGAGAGCCTCTAATTGCGATAGTTCAGGAGCTTCTTTTTGTTCGAGGACTGCGCACAAGGGGCTTTGAGTGATATTCCACGGTGAATCTGGGCCAAGAGACTTCCGCTCATCTATGTATACGTAATGTACGAGCTTTTTAGAATTTTAGGGGACGTGCTATTTCACGACTTACATATTTAAAGATCCGCTGACTTGCGAGAAGAAGTTTAACTCTGCATTCGATATCCGCGAGAGAGCTCGTTAAAAATACCCGCCGTTACTGAAACTTCGACGAAGCGAGCGTAAAGTATAATAATGGCCGGAGACCCGATTAGATTTTGTTCCGCAAAAATAGAAGGCGCTTTCGATCCATATACGAGGAGAGCCGTTTCCGCGCGCGACTGCATACTGCATAAATAACGGGAGAGAGAAAAACTGTGGCGCACAAATGCGAATCGCAGCCGTAACGTGGGGTGGGAGAAATTGGATATTACAAATCTACCCCCAGCCGGCATCGGCTAAATCCAGACGCGAAAAACTCGGGTAATTAACCGAGCAAGCATCGCCGGGGATGAAAAAAATGAAGATTCCTAGCTGGATAAGTAATTTCGCAGCGACTCGAGAGACGCGCCGCCGCCGCCGCTTTTCTTGAGTTAATTAACACGACGGTATTTCACTCGCCGCAAAATTCCCTTCCCCTTTTCGGGACTCTCTGACGCGCGGTGTTCCACGACGTTAGTAAATCAACCCGCGATTCGCGGAAGCGCAGTAGTGTCGCTTGATAAACGCAGAAATCCTTCGCATCGCCGAGTTGGCTACCGCGCGGATAATAAACGTCGAGGTTGTCGATTCGATTATACGGCGAACCGAAGCTTACCTAATTAGAGTCGTCCATAATTAGTCCTATACTACTGCGGGGGATTTCAATCCGCACTATGGCCTCCAACTGTATACAACAAACGGACTCTCCAGCGCGAGGCTGTGGCTTTTCAAGCGCACACAGTGTACTTATCCCATCTGGCGACTTTTTTTCCACTCCGCCAAAGAGCCTGCACACTCGCGCAGGACGCGCGTGCGCGCGTATTGATTGCGGGGCTCTCGCGCGCTACTCGGTTATTACGGCCAGCAGAGCGAGAGAGAAAAAGCGCGCATGAATCATCGTTGGCTTCCGATCAATCCATCCCCTCGCGCGCGCTTGGCGCGTGCAATAATCCCTTAACCCGCGGGGGTCGCCAATCGATACTCGCGCACAAAGCGAGTATATACGTAGACTTGGGCTTTCGCCGCTCGAGTGGCAATATACATACGCGGTATTGTTCGCCTAGGTCTTCGACTTTTCGCAATGGCCTGGAAACGCAGTTTGCACGCACAAGAGAGCTCTCTCCCTCTCTTTCTTCTGTGTGTACCTACGCGAATATTACGCGCACGAGACGCACTCCGCACAGCAGTACTTAGCGGAGCTCGCAGTGTGGGGCCTCTCTCTCTCTCTGCGTATATACTGCAGTTGCACACCCTATACGTCGACGACAATGCTGCGGCACTTTCGTACACGCACGTACGTGTGTAATATACAGTACACGGGAGGAGGGGCTAATGTCGGCCGGAGAGGGCACACGCGTGTCTCGCGGTGGCGACCGAGCATTGTGCAGCCGGCGACGATGGATGCTGCTGTGGCCGAGCGCTTTGAGCTTTCGCCCTTTGATGGATGCTGCGAGGCCTTCCGCGCAAGGAGAGGGAAGAGGAGGAGCTCTTTGCGAGCAGCCGATGCTTTTTTCGCGCGTCGGAGCGACAGCTACACGTATACGCGATACAACTTTCATTGTTACCACGGAAGCTCTGCGTTTGAAGGCAGAGAGAGAGAGAGAGAGAGAGAGAGAGAGAGAGAGAGAGAGAGAGAGAGAGAGAGAGAGAGAGAGAGAGAGAGAGAGAGAGAGAGAGAGAGAGAGAGAGAGAGAGAGAGAGCAGCTCTTTGGAATTAATTAACTGCAGCTCAACCGCGAGCGCAACTTGCGTCTGACACGCGCACTGCTCGGCCGTGTCGATATTCCGCATTGACGGACCGTATTATATGTCATCCATCATTTTCGGCGAGCTGATCCATCGTCATTCTAATTCGAGAGGATTACGCGCGCAGTAACACAAGCCTGCTGCCACAAAACATGTTTATTCTGGTCCGTCGACGAAAGCGGCGGCGGCGGCGGCGACGGCGAGATGAAAAATGGCCATAAAATACCCGGATGACGCGGCCGCATCAATAACGCACGCACACAGCGCGCACCACCCCCTAGCGGCTCTAATTTATCCATTACACGGCCGCATTCAATTTCCAGCAGGCATCGCCCGGGAAGATCCATAACGTGGGGGTGATATCTCTCCTCTCTCTACTGGCCCGGCGAAGAAAAAATTCACACGCGAGGATCGATCGGCGTACGTGTGTACAGCTCGGCCCGATAAATAAACTCGAGAGAGAAGCGCCGGCCGCTCTTCCCCGCTGCCGACTTTTCCGACCCCTGACAACACTCGTACCACATACGCCGCGTGCTCGACGCTCTCGAGCTATAATTATAATTCATTTTCCCCCGCCGCGAAGATGAATTTTGCGGTGGCACGACTCTCCACTCGAATCGATGCGCAAGCAGCTCCTCTCGTTGATTACATTTCGGCGGGGCGAATTTTGATAACGAGGTCGCTCGCTCTATACTCTTCAAGATCCTCGCGCTGCGATGTCGATGCTGATCGTGCCGATGAATTTTCATATCCGCTATGCATCATTTACTTCTTATATATAAAGCAGAAGTGGCCACCGCTGCTGCGATCCAATTTGTCGTCGAGGCTTATTGTTTCGCGGGGGATCGATAAGAGCGCATAACTTGCCTAATCATACTCGGGGTAGATTCTCCATCGAAGTGCGGGGCCGAGCGCGCGGATACGGTTCGATCGTCCTCGCGTCGCTGCTGCAAACTTCCGTTAAGTAGGTTTCAGCGAACTTGCGCGGATTCCCATGAATATTTTAAGAGGCCGGGGCAAAGCCGCGGAATAACGATGTCGCCTGGAATTTCGTCTGCTTCTATATACACAGCGTCCAGCGTTATATACGGTAATTTGGCGCGGACACGCCCTCCATGGAAGCGCATTTCCGATATAAAGTCCTACTCAAGCGCTTGCAAACAATGCGAGGAGCCCCGCGAGGTGGGCAATTGAAACATCAGTCGTAAACAGATCGAGACAGAAGCTAGAGGGAGCAGGCGACGAAGAAAATACTAATGGAAGCTTCCGCGCAGCTCGGCGTTATTTGTCGAGCAGGTCAAACGGAAAAAGCAATCTTTCTCTAAGAGATAGCTCTCCGCGCGTGGGCGCTACATAAAATCATCATTCCGCGAGTGGTGCCAGGTGCTGTTGCGCTCGCCGAGACTGCCTTTTCTCGCTCTTCGCTCTTCGTCATTTCCCCGCGAGAGACTGTTATCTCTCTCTCTCTCTCTCTCTCTCTCTCTCTCTCTCTCTCTCTCTCTCTCTCTCTCACTCTCCGACGGTATAGTACGGCCCTTGTACGCGCTGCTTCGATTCTCGCGCTTGAATATTAAAGTGCGAGGAACGATTCTCGAGCTAGTATTACACGCGCTCGTAATGAGATTCTCCGCTTCTTTTCATTCCAGTGTCAATCGAGGGGCGAGCGAGGATTCTCGGATCAATTCGTATGATGTATAGCGTAGAAAAATAAAAACCGCTGTCAATTCATTGGCACGTAGCTTCCTCCAACGAAATTTATTATTCCAATAAATAAAATATTGTTTTAAAATACAGTATGTGAATGCTATTTTAAATATTTCAAAGTTTAATTATTTTGCTGTAGGAGCAATTTTCTTATAGCAAAAGATATATAATAATCAGAAAAATCCGATCAAAATCTCTCAAAATCACGAAAAAGAAGAGATTGATGAAAGAATAACTCTGTAAAAATAAAGTTATCATATTAAGAGAATAAAATTGTAATCTAAAAAAACTTACGTATAATTTTACTATAAAAAAAACAAATATATATATTGTGCCGTATAATTCTACTGTCAAAACATGTTACATAGGGACAATTCATAGGGAGGGACTTTAACGACGTACAACGACACCCCTATAAGAGGAAGAAAAAGTTTTGAATAAATCAGTTTTTACATTTTAGCTCTTTACTTGAGAACCACTCGACGAAATCGTTTAAAATTTTAGCAGCAAATAGCTTTTTCGGTGAATCAGCAAATAAAATTTTGAAGCATTTAACTGCATTGTTTTAGAGATATAAGGAATCAAAAAATTTTCAAAAAAAATTGAAACCTTGATATCTTAAGAACCATAAGGGTTTGAAAGCTGCGCAATGAACTTAGCTAAGACACATAAAATATCTACTTTTTCCCAAAATCTCAAGTGCAATAAAGCCTTTTTACTTCCGTAATCGAGGCACAAAAAAACTCATTTTTTCCAGTTTTCGATTTTTTACTGAAAAAATAAGTAGTCAAATAACTTGAAATTTTAATGGGATATAGTTCGACACGTGATCCATCGACATGATTTTTTTCGTGAGGTTATGATGTTTAGTTTCAGAGATATGAATTTAAAAAAAAATCACCTTTTTCATTTTATCTGCCGAACAAAGCGGTCTATCCCGAGGACCAAACGGGGAAAAGTAGGTAATTTTATTCTCTTTCAAATGCATATTAGCTGAATTGCTTGTAACGATGGGATGATTGAAAAAAAACGCAAAATAGTGTTTTTCAAAAATAAAAAATTGTCCATAAAAAAAATAGTTAGAAAAATAAAAAATAAATGTTTTTCCCGAATTCAGAATCCAAAAATATGCATGCATGTCAAATTTTAATGATATTGACGGAGTAGTTCCAGAAATATTACGGTATAGATACACACACACATCCATACGGACATTTTCTAAAAACACGTGATTTGAACTTCTAACACATCAAAAAGTATTTTCTAGAAATTTTGATGAAACTCAAAATTTTACTATTACAAAGCTTCCTGTAGGAGGAAGCAAAAAGCACAGCGTCGTTGAAAAATCGAGCAACGCGCGAACAAATCGGCCGCTGGTAAAGATTTGCCAGAGTCGAGTGTGCGTCGTCGCACTGTCGGGGAGAGAAGAGAGACTGCTGCCCGGTGTAATTTTTCCTCCCGCTTTCTTCGGCCGTCGCTCTTTTTCCGTCGTCGTCGTCGTCGCGAAGAGAGAGAGAGAGAGGCGCGCGCGATTTGTTGTTCTCTTCGTGCTGCGGGCCCTTTTTGTCGCGCTTTCTCACTGTCGGCCTTGCGCGCTTTTTCAAGGCAGATTGAAATCGCGTGCACGCGAAATGAATTTCTTCGGTTTTGAGAAATCAACGCTATATAACTCGAGGCGCAGCTGGGGCTGATGGGTTATGTGCTCGCAAAGTTTCCGCATCGCCGAAAACGCTAATCAAGCTGCGGTTAATCCACTCGCGTACACGTACATCATGTGCAGGATGTTTGCAGCGTTGGACAAGGGAAAAGTATTTTATGAACTTTCTGACCGGTGCACCTGACGTCGCTCTCGCTCTCCTCGTCGATGGAGTGGCCTCTCGAAACCGCGCGCGAGATTAATTATTCGGAGCGAGGTCCGAATTACGAGCGCATCGATCAATCGAAACTCCCGGCGTGAAATTCGCTCGCTCATACACTCGGTAAAGTTGCGCGTGAATATACCGTTACATACACGCGTGAATCACTCTCGTCCTTGTGATCGTCTTGTTTTTTTTTACTCCACTCGAAAACTTTTCCCCGCGATGCCTTTCTTTCTCACGCGTCCTACGCGCGCTTTCACCTTCTCGAGCATGTCTTTTTGTTACTCGCGCTGGACGATCGGTTTTTTCCGCTCGTGTGTGATCGACGATGTGTGTGTGTGTGTGTGTGTGTGTGTATATGCGGGGCCTAATTGACGAGGTAATAAGGAGCTGAGGAGAGAATGAATCGGGTATTTAGTGACGGCTCGTGAGCGCTGCCGGTCATCAATAACGAGAGAGGAGGAGAAAAAAGCGGTATTTTAGAATGTACTATTTTCCATAACGGGACCTCCACGAATTCGTCTATTCGAGAAGGAGTCGAATCAATTCACGTAAATCGAGCCGCATATTTTATTCAACGCTATAACAGACTTGCTGGCGAGTATCTGCTCTATAACGAGTCCATTAGCATCGGAGCGAAATGCACTTTTTCATTACGTACCGGACTTAATGCGAAATATTAATAGAGCTTTCGAGCGCGATGAATTATACGCGCGTCAGCTCTCTCAGAAATCCAATCTCTTATCATCCATCAAAAAAAAAAAACGAAATGCAAAACCATCCCGGCGAAACACTACACCGAACAGCCCCCGCGGCCCAAATACACATCATTTCGTCGCTGCAGTCTATACAACGGCCGGGCTCTCGATCAGCCAGTCCAGCGTGCGTCAGCGTCAGTCACGTGTCGGCGGTAGTCTGCGGAGGCAAGTGCATTAGGCGTCGTATAATTGCGTAATTGGGATGGCGATCGGGAGTCGGGGGGCCGCGCGGCTAATCCCTGCACGCGCGCGCGATTCTCTACGTGCCCAGGTGCGGACGTGACGATAGCGAGCGCACACCGCCCCCCCCCCCTCCTCATGCATACACATTATACACTCTATACGCTATAACCAATCGAGTTATACTGCGCTTTTCGCGTTTTCCAACAGGCCGCGTGGCCTAGTTGCTCTTTGCGTCGGAAAAAAGCAGTCGTTATTGCTCCTCGTTCGCGGAATATAAAAAAGGTTGGCTGGAGGGCTTCATATAACGAAACGAGCTAGGGAACAGAAAACGAAGTATTTCCATTACTCTAGGCGATTCGAAATTTATCCAGGCTCGCGTCATAGATCAGCCGGCCAACTGATAGCGATGTACACAATGCGAGCCGCGCAGCACAATCGCGGTATCGCTCGTTGTCGAAAATCCGGACAGTCGAGCGTGACGCCCACCGCACCGCGAACGTATGCTCGCGGGGGACGATTCCGCGACCGATATACGAATTTCCCGCGCTTGCGTTTTTGGCTTTGTGGCCGACTGACCCGCTGATCTACGGTTATACGCGTCGGAGAGGCGGACGAGTTTTTCGATGGCGTCTCTCCGCGGGGAGTCGAAAAATTCGAGCGCTGCTACAATTTCACCGGGGAGCTGAAGCCGGCTGCATAATGCACGGGGATGTGGCTGTATCGGCTTCTGAAAATTTAAGCAGCCGACGGCTCTCTCAGGAGCGGGCGACTGATACGCCATCATTATTCCTCGACGAGACTTCGGAAAAATCAGCTCGCGTGAGGACGAAAGTTTGACGCGCGATCCCTTCAATTATGCAGGTGTCCCATGGCAAATTCACGCGTGCGCGCGAGCGTCTGTGTCTGCTAATGCATTCTCTCCGCTGCGCGCGAAAGGGCTTGGGAAAGGATGTAATCATCCGACGTCTTCTCGTCGTCGGCGCGCTAATGCAAGATTGAATTACGCATCACGAGAGAGAGCTGATGCGAGCAGAGTGTCTCGGATGCGTGAGTCGAAACACATGAGGGTTCACAGTTCAATTTGAAGCTCGTTTGGCTCTTGATGCCTCGCTGCAATTATAACGACTCCGCGTTGTATCTGCAGATCGAGCGCGAGGAAGAAATAAAGTTTGCAAGAGGTGATACTTCGACTGCTGGAATCGTTTAATTTCTTACTGTCATTTAAGAGAACTAGTCGATCCCTCTATTATTTGTGCGTCTTCGCGTTCGAAGCATTGTCGTATGCATATTCCATGTTAAGTTAAAAGCCGCGAGCGCGAATGAATATTCATAAAGCTCGATCGATGTACCCTCGACCTCTTATTTACTTCTCAATGAAATTCTCCTCCTATACACACTTACGGCCGTGCTACCTCGTTTCGTATTACAAATGGCACACACACGCGGTGGTGGAGAGCAAAAGTTTAATTATCGATCAGTCCCACAGCTCTGCGTCCATTATACGCACGAGAGCGGCTGCAACCCTTGCGTTTTTATCCCACGGTACAGCGCAGTAGTAGATGTATACGCGAGGGGTATGGGGGGGGGGGGTGAGTATGGGACAAAAGTGCATGCACATTTATCCCCCCCGCAAAGAGCGACGATGATTCGCAGCCGCGGTCTGCTCTCTCTCTCTCTCTCTCTCCCTCTCTCTCTCTCTCTCTCTGCGTCTCTCTTTCCTCCTCGGCGATGCAAATGGAATTTGTCTCGCGGCCGCTTTTATATTATAACCTTTCATCCGGAGAGAGAGAGAGAAAGAGAGCCGGAGATACGCTCGAGAGGAAATAACGATGCATTCGTAATTTTCATCTCTCTCGCGCGCGCTTTATACATACGTAGGTATACGCTCGCTTCGCATTTATTTCAGTTACTTTTGCATTACCCTCTTGCTATTATTGTCATTATTATTATTGTTAAGAGCGTGCCGCCTCCGCTGTGTACGACGAGCTACTGCGCGAGGGGGATGCGGCGGGGGAAGAAAAGTGAATGCTAATGCCGGGATATTATGCCGCCCGATGAAGCTGTTCTCGCGCTGTACGATGGTACTCGAGTGTATACCTGTATATTTTCCTCCGTCAGCTCTTTTCGAATCGTAGTATTTCCCGAGAGAATGGCTATGAGAAGATTCTCGATCACCGAGACAGCGAGTTAGTCAGACTTTATATCAATCATCGTATCGGGTGAACGAAAACAAATATAAAGCGGTTGCGTAACGTTCTAAAATCAGAGCAGACGAATCTTAGCTTATCATTTTCCAATTTACAGTACACACGCTGCTCTCGTCTGCGCGTACAATGACTAAACGAGCAGAGAACTCGCGAGCGCGCGTGAATCACCGGACGTCACCATTACGTGTTCCGCGGCGGCAAGTGAGCCACCGGATCGTCCGGCTTTTAACCCACACAAACACATAAGCGAGCTGTATACCACCCATCGCATTAAATATCGAAGCTGAGCGACCTCGAAGCCATTGTACACCGCAGCGCCGCGTAATCGACTTTCCCGCTCCGTCATCGCAGCCCTCTCCCCATCCGCGCGTATGACTCATACGCGGAGACTATATTCTGTAACTCGCGAAACACACCCGCACGCCCCTCAGACATGCAGATTACCGGTCAGCCGGACAAGGGGGAGCGATTTGGAGAATCGATCGTCTTTGCACGCTAGATCCGGCGAAAAGTGATTTCAGCCCGAGAGCCCTTTTCGCGCATGATGGACGATCGCTCGACGAGGGCTGTCGCTTTTCGCATGCGTACGGAGAGCCTTATTTTCTCCGTACACGCGGGAAATTAATCGATCCCTATATGCCGCCCCCGGCGAATAGTATATTGTAAATTTCCCGCGCTCGACTTATTCCGCGTATAGCCCGGCGTAATGTATTCCTTTAATAACCATAAAAGACCTTGGCGTAAAGCGAGCCAAACAACGCGCGCGTATGCGGCAGCACCAGCACGCGGTGAAAAATCAATGCCCCCCCCCCCTCTCTCTCTCTTTCTATCCTTCGGGCACTTTGTATGGAGATTTCGCGCGCGAACAAACAAAAATCTCTCTCCCGTAAACTTTCAGCACGGCGACGGCAGTTTTAATTCGCAGCTCGCCGCGTGCCGGAGAAAATTCGCGAAGAAATGAGCGAAAGTGCGACGCGTCGCTCGCGCTCGTCAAGACGCCATTCAGCCTCGTCCGCCGTCGCTGTATAGGTCTGCACGTAGAGAGAGAGAGAGAGAGAGAGAGAGAGAGAGAGAGAGAGAGAGAGAGAGCTGCAGAGGAGCGAGTCGAGGAATAAGGTGAAGCAGAAAAGAAGGAGCGAGTGAATTACGGCCTGGCACACGGCGACGGCGCGCTGGAAACACGCTCCCTCTGGAAGTAATTCCGCTTCGTTTTTCCTTCTCCCCCTTTTTATACTTTCAGCTCTCTCTCTCTCGCTCTCTCTCTCTCTCTCTCTCTCGCTCTCTCTCTCTCTCGCTCTCTCTCTCTCTCTCTCTCTCTCTCTCTCTCTCTCTCTCTCTCTCTCTCTCTCTCCCGGCTTCCTCTATATCCACATACGCGATCTCTACGCCCTCCCCTACCGCTCGCCCCTTATTTTCTCTCGGCTCTTTGACGACCGCCGGTGCAAAATCGTCTTTCGCCCGGCGGTGCTTATTATTTTCTATGAATTTATCGGGTAATAACGCCGCGCTCGCGCTGACCTTTTGATTTAGGAGCGCTGCCGCAGCGCACGCGTGTGTACAATAGCGATCGAAAAATTCCTCGACCAGCAGCAGCAGTCGCTCGTTATTGGCCGAATTTCCCGGGAAAAGTTTCGCCGAACAAGCGAATTTTCGCGTGTCTGCTCTGGCTCTCTCTCTCTCTCTCTCTCTCTCTCTCTCTCTTTCTCTCTCGGCCTTTTGTTACAATTAAATTCTCGGGCTGCGGCGGAGCCAGAGAGAGAAAGAAAGCAAGCCGCAGAGTCAGCTCGCGGCCGCGGAGAGCAAACAAAGGCCAACTTATCATTATTATGAAAACCGCTCGCGCGCGCACAGGCTATAGGTGGCCGGAGAGGAGGACGAGTCGTCGCGTCGGCGGCGGCTTGCGGCCACGGGGTGTACATTATACGCGGCGCAGAGAAATGCTTTTATCGCTTATTTTCCACCGGCCGAGCTTCTTAGCGCCGACCGACGCTGCGCTCTGCGGCGAATGGCTTTTGCCGAAAGCGCATTACGATTTTTAAGAGGATCTTTCTCTCTCTCTCTCTCTTTCTCTCTCTCTCTCTCTCTCTCTCTCTCTCTACGTACTGGCCTACTTCGACTTTCGCGTAGCACTCCGGCCTGTTAGGGGGGAAGTGACACCTCTGGATATCCCCCTACTTTCGCGACGGAGACGCTGAGGAGCTCGTTTCATATCAGCGCCTCATACCTATGGAACAACCTGCCATCACACCTCCGTAACACTACATCCATCGCAGTATTCAAGAAGCTAGCTAAAGATTACTTTTTCAAACTCGAAAACGCATAAACACATAAACACACTTGCTCACTCTCGCTTAACCCATCTTCACCTCAGCATACTTTCACACTACACACCTACTAAAACAGATACCTCAAACTTATTATTTTTGTACTTTTACTACTCTGCTGTACATATTGAATCGTACAACATAATGTACGCAAATAAAATATATTAATCTAATCTAATCTAATCTCTTCCTCCGCAGGCATTTAGGCAGTTTTATTTATGTGCGCTCTCGGAGAGCGAATCAGAGCTGCGTTCGTCGCAGAGTGAGCTCCATACGCTATTGAAGGAAAAAAGTCGGAACGATACAAAAGACGCGCAGACCGCAGCAAGCAAGCGGGTAATCGGCTCTAGCGAGCTTCTTACCAACCACCGGAGGCGCTGCCCTTTTTTTCATCCGCGTTGTGAGGAATTAGCCGCTCGGCGCTTTGTTCCTGGGAATAGACCATTAGAGACCGCTCTCGCAAGCATTGGATTATAAAACGCTCGTATATATACATTCGCGATATGCGCGCCCGAATTTATTATACACACCGCGGTTCCCGTTACCCGCTTATACACCGCGTGTAATTTATAATTCATATAAGACGATTCCCGTCTCGCGCGCGCGCGCTAATTCTGCCGATCAATAACGAGGAGACGAGTCCGGAGAGAAAAAGAGGGACAGTGACCGATGACGGAAACCGAGAGCGAGTTTTTTTTAATGAGACGCGCTCGCGGCTCGTACGTATAATCGTATGGATATTTTCACCGCAGAAATAATTGATGCTAGTCATAGACGGCATACCTCGAATAGTGCCGTAAGAGAGCGTGCATAATACACGAGTGATAAACAACGACAATAAAGTAATCGGCGTAACAGGCTCTCTCTTTTACAACACTACTCCATCAGTCGCTATGCAGTTGAGTATACAGAGGGGGGAGAGCCGAATTTTCGATTGGACGTGGAGTGTCTGCGCCACGAAGATGAGATGGACAGAGCGCGAGGGCATACATAAAAAGCCGAGGGAGAGAGAGAGAGAGAGAGAGAGAGAGAGAGAGAGAGAAGCATCGAAAAATCTCTCACGAGAGCGCTTCGAGTGATGGATATGCTAATCGTACGTGAAACTCTCGACAACGAGCTGCGGGGCCTTCTTTTTCTTTTTTCTCTCTCATCATCATCGGCCGAGGGAGAGCCGAGAGTAAAAGACGGCGGGGCGCAGCACTTGTGCAGTATTTTTTCCTTCTCCGATACGGGGGAGCACTTTCATTAGTCTGAAACGACCACTTTTCAGCCACTCGCGCGCGCTAGTAGTATTCAAGGACAATAAAAATCCATTAGTCCTTGTTTTGTATTATGCATCGGCCGCCGCGACGAAAGCCACTGCTGCTTTTTCAATTTCTCTGCAGCGCCAGCCCGCGAGTCAGCCGTGAAAGAAAAAGCAGAAGAAGAAGAAGAAGAGGAAGTCACGCCGGGTGATTTAGACGAGAGGATGTAGAACGCCCTTGGGGATTCGCCCCGTGAATTTCGAGTCGAAAATCGCGAAAGCCATTAAGAGATACGTGTGTACAAACGCGATACAAACAGATGCGCGGCGAGGGGCCTCTAATCGGCCCCCCGATGGCCTCCAAAGGGGATTTTAATTACCTCTCGCGTGCGCCCGCGCTCACTGTCTCCGCCTCTGATACACACCCGCCTACGACTACTTAACATTTTTTTCTCTCGACGATTCAATCGGTTTATCCCGCGCGCACGCTGACCTCGATTCCACGCACACTCGAGGGAACGTATACATACACTACACGAGTGGCGCTCTTTTTTCCTCTTCTCGCCTTGCCGCGAGCTCTCTTGTAAAGTGAATCAACGTTTCGGGCATTAAAAACACCGCTGCGATATTCATAACGAAGTTACGCGAGAGAGCTGCGCTCTCCAGGGATCTTATTTTTCGTTTATCCTCTCGCCACTGGATCCCGAATTTTTGCGCAATTACACGAATCGTTTCATAAGCACGCACATCGACCTCGATTCCCGCTGCGAGAGCCGCGCGCAACAATGCTTATCAATTAACGCAAGCAAACACTCCTTCGTGAATTCGAGGAGCTGCACATATAACCCACTCCTCCTTCTGCCGCTGCAAGTATCTCTTTACATAAGCCCGAGAAGGAAAACAAGCTCGCACACACGCCTCTATAAACTCTTAACCCGTCCGTCGGGTCATTGTCGAAATGTTTGCTCAATGTGTGCCAGCGATTTTCCGAAGCAGCTGTCGGGACAGAGAGAGATCGTTAGCTCGTGAATGAAATCGCTGGACGTTGCGAAAGCCCCCCTCTTCGATGGTTAATTACGCGACGCGTCGCGGTGAAAGAGTTGAGCTGAGTAATGAGCGGTGATTCGACGTGTTTTTTTTTCACGCCGAGTTTTGTTTTGATGCCTCTGGACGACGACGTGCGCGTGTGTGTGAACATTTTTCGGGATTACGAGAGATATACCAGATTACGGATTCGGACTAGAAGATCGAGTGCGTGACGTAAACGAAGACGATTTTGTTGAAGCGCTGTCGAAATGTATTTCTGCTGTGCCCGATGGCCACACACATTGTGTTCTCGACGCGAACTTTATTGCCGTGAATTATTTCATCGATGCGAGAGAGCTCGATGACGGCTATATTTTTATCGTATCATATAAATATAAATTACATTGTCCAGAGATGTATACCCGAATTTAATTTGATGGCTGTATACTCGCGCGCGTGAGAGCTCTGAATTATTCATAGGGATTTCTCGCAGAAAAGGGTAAATTTAATACGCGGTGCGTAAATAATTTATGTTTCGTTTAATCAATCGTTTGTAACGTCCGCGGTTTAAATTTTCAGCCCCCGGAGCTCGAGAACGAATCCTCGCTATAAAAATACGTTAAATTGAATACACAATACGAACAAAGTAAACAAATCCATCAAACGATCCCGATACATACCCGAATTGGAAACGGTATACAAACATGTGTCCATAATACAACCCTCGCATATAATTTCGTGTAAATTTCTCTTTTTCGATACAGCCCACCGTACACACCAATCTCGATTCACAGCGCGCGTGCTGCCTGACCCAAATACCTAATTATACACGCACACGATCTTCTCCCATACGCCACATAACAGCGGTCGTCAGGCCACACGCTATTGTCACACGTATATGACGCATTCATCCTCCCGATATAATTTACACACATTCCTCCGGAGCTCGTAAAAAAAATTATAGCTCAATTTTCCAAATGCCGGGGGTATTGTGCGCGAGCGATGTTTTATGGGCGGACATTACGCCTGGGTTATTAAATCAAGTGGAAGATGTATGTGTACGACTTTAGGGACGAGCGCGCTAAATAAGTTTGATCTAATCTTCGGTGCTGCTTTTTCGAATGAGAGCCCCGAATAGTCGTGCTTTGGAAGTTCGCGTTTTATACCGCGCATAAAGCTGCTACTCCGCTGTAATTTCATTCAGAGAGTGCGCGCGCGCGGCTCAAAGAGATCGTCGAGTCTCATTCTGGGCCGCTTCCCTTTGTCGAGTAGATGAAAAAAAAAACAGAGTTGGCGAAACTTTTTTACAAGGCCGAGCGTAACACGTCCGGTGTACCTTAATTATTTCTATCTCGCTCGACGTTACACGCGATTGTTCTTCAAAGACGCGCGGGGCACACGTCGAGGGCCTTCGCGGATTCGCTGATGGTTAAATTCATCCTTTACCATCGGCTTGCTTTGGCAGCTGCAGTTCGCTTCGGAAATTCCGCGCTGCAGAACTTGCAGGGAAACCGTACGACTATAACCTGCTCTCCGCGCCTTCCTTTGCGCGCTTGGCGGATGAAAAAGCGGCTCCTCCCTTTGACCGACGAGTTCGCAATGAATTAATTATAATTAAACAGAGAGCAGGGCTTCCTCGACGAGGCGAATCGCGAAAGAGAATCGATCGCAAGCTGGGATCGAGAGTTCCGACGATGCAGGCGATGCTCTCGAGTGTCAATCAGAGCGCGGCCTCGAGAGCAGTGCCAACAGCAAAGTACGCATAAATCGAACGGATGTGTGTTGATGAATATGTTTATAGAGGACTTACGGTGTTTGATGTGCAATCGTGGCAGCGGATCCATGGGCCAGGCCTGGGCGATCGCCGCGAGGCAGCAGCTGAGCAGCAGCATTACAGCCGCCGGCTCCATCGCTCGGTCCGTCGCTGCTTAGCTACGCTGCTGAGGATCTTCGGGGGCTCTGCTGCTTCTGCCGCTGGGACAGCACGTGGGCGAACCGTGCCGCCGGTCAGCGCTTCAACTCCTGCCCCTTCATCCTCATGCTGTTCGTCGTCGGCTGGGCTGCTATGCTCGACGCCGAGATGGAGTAGGAGAGAGAGAGACACCTGTCAACAGAGAGACGGCCATAGTTAGAGTCGGTGCAGCGACGCGTGCTTGTAGGGGGGGGGGGGGGCGATGTACGGGCTCTGCTTTTGACAGCCGCGGGGATTCGAGTATTGATGGCCGAGTGAACGAACCTATTAAGCGCGGCGCCGATAATTTATCGACACTCGTGTATGTAGTCGAGGGGTAGTATATCGACTCTAGACTCTGCATTTCGCTGTAATGCGCGATAACGGCCGACTATTTTCGGCTTCGTTCGCCGCAAAGTTGACCGTAAAAAAGAGCATCAGCGAGCGGTAAAACCAGGATTACAGGCGCTGCAGGAAGGAACGCAAAAAGCGACGCGGCGAATCGACTCCGCCGCGCGCTCAAATTTGTCCCAATCAAATGGAAAGTGAAATCAATGGCCTTTTTGCAGGACTGTGGGATACATCGCGCGGCCGGACTATCCGCTTTCACCTGCAGCGGCCGCCGCTTGAACTATCCGCTGCTGCTGCTGCTGCTGCGGAGAGAAGAAAGTTTCGCGCGCGTAAACGGGGGACCGGTCTTGCTGATTTGTCTACGGGAGACGAGCTCGTATGTATAAAAGGAGAAAACGAAATTCCAGCTCGCTTCTCTCTCCGGTGTACTCTTCGAACGTGTGTGCATAATGGCTACAGGATACTCGCTCGGGGCGTCCCTTATGTCACCGTGTATACGCGTACGCTTCATCATATTGTATTATTACGCGCGCAGCTGGCTGTATACGTGTTTCAGTCTGGTCGAAAAAAAATTCAGGGAGAGATGTACGGGCTTTTTTGCCTCCGCCAATTTCGCGATGAGAGAGAGAGAGAGAGAGCCACTTTTACGAGGCAGCGTAATTAAACGGTTTTTGCGCGCGCGAGAGAGTTTCCTCATTTTTCAATTAATCGCTGCGCCGAGGCTCGTTACGAGCGCTTTTCAGGGCTCGTTACCCGATCGATTGGGAAACGCGAGTGATACGACGACTTTTCAGCCGCTTCCCCGGTTAATTACGCACGTGTGTGTGATAAACGCGACCGGATCCGAGTTTGCCCACATTATACACCACAGCCACACTAAGATTTGCCATCCAGCGCCTCCGCAGTGCGAATGTCGATCTTTGGCTCGTATCTATGTACAGAGGGCTATACAGTTAAGGAACCGTCGCTGTGTACGCGCATATAGACACTGTTATAGGATCGAACCACGTCGAGACTGTATTACTATATGTGGCTGGAGAATCTGCGGAGGAGACAGTGGCACATGTATATTACAGCAGAGAGTCCCGAGCGCTCTCTGGATCATTTCACCCGCGCTGCGCAGAGCTGCAGAGAGTTTCTGGGAGTCAGTCCCGCGGGGGAAAAGACGGCCTCCTGAATATTCATTTTCCACGTGGCCGCCGCTTAATCCCACGCGCGCCGCGGTCGCTTCTTTCGACAAATCGCTCTCTTCTCCTTCATTACTTTTCAGAGCCCCGGAATTCTCGGGCTCTCTTTGGCTCCTGAAAAAAATCGCTCGCCTCGCTACATTCTCTTTCCGCGAGTTGTTAATCTAATTGGGGCATAGTTAAAAAATCCTGCACATTTTCCTCCTCGCGTGTAACGAGATATTCGAATAAAGCATCGCAGCTTCGAGGATACTCCACGCACACTATACAGCTTCATCATAGCGTACACAGGCGGGGAACAACCACGTCAACGAGCTCCACTACTGCGCACAGCGTATACACACTCCTTGCAGCGTGTGTACCTGCACTGCATCCTCGGGTGCTTTACTTTCATCGCCTTCGAAACGGCCGGCGTGACGCCGCTCGTAACCCGTCTATATACCTGCGGCACTAAACGCGACGGTAAAACAATGTCGCGCGCACGCGATCATGCGGGCAGCAGCAATGCTGAGGACGATCGGCCCCCGCATGGCTCCAGAGATTTCGCGCCGCACTTGCGACGCGCTAGCGTGTGTATACACGCGCGGCGAGGCGAGAGAAGAGAGAGAGAGAGAGAGAGAGAGAGAGAGAGGGTTTACGAGAAGAGGAGCGAGCTAGTTATGCGTCGAACAAAGGGATCCTCTCCGGGTTTGGGCTGCTTGTTTTTGCGACGACTGTTTGCGAGTAAGCGACGCTGATTAAAATGCGAACTCGATGCACTGCACGCGCGGTATATGTTATACGTCGGGTGAAGATGGGGCTGTGTTTGTTGCGGGCGCTGTTTGGATGTGGGACCGCGTCCCGATCTGCTGGCGCTGTGTATGCTCTGCAGGGGTAATTTTCGGAGCGACTAATTCAAGCTCCTTTTTCCTCGTTTCACTGCGCGAGCGTCAGTCGAAAAAATTGCCCGCATCAAAGTTTCATCTCTTTCAGAGGCTGATAGAATTTTTAAATCGAGCGCCGCCGCCTCTCCCCCCCCCCCCCTCACACACACACAAGAGCACTGGATATAATGTTATTCGCTGCGAGGGAGGCTGCAGCTTGAATTTTAAATCGAGCCCCTCGAATTATCTTAATAAAGATCCGAGAGCGAGCTCTCGCGCGGGCGCTGAATGGGACAATGCGCGTGGCCGACTCTCGCTGAAATAAGTTCGCGCGCGGATGAATGCCGACTGCTTTTTTTATCTCTTTTTAGTTGAAAGAGCTGCTGCACTGGATTCGGCAGTTGCGGATACGTATTGTTTGAAGCTCTGAACGAACGGCGCGTCTTAAGTTATCGATCCGCGCGCGAGTTTGCCGAGAACGCATGATCGGTTATAGGTATGGGCGAAACTTTGTTGATTCCTCTCGTCGAATCCGGTCAGCATATCAATCGCAGTGGCTTAATGACGGTAACAATATCGCCGACCGGCCCTGAAGAAGCATTGCGGATAGAGAGAGAGAGAGAGAGAGAGAGCGAGAGGAAAGCCAAACAAGGAGCGAACTCGCGCTCGCTGGAACAATGGATGCAAATGAAAGGCGAGATCGACGCCGTATATAGATCTATACCGGCGCTCTACTGCTTTTATGCAATTTAACGTGTGTCCGCGCTGCGGAAACTCCGCCGTGAGCGACTCTGTGCGCTGCGGTATAGATGTATATATTCGCCCTCGGAATCAGTAGTAGCCCGGGTAACGCCCCGGAGGAATCGAATGTATTAATCGCTGACGGCTAGGGCGAGCGCAGCAGCTCGTTATGTGCGGGCTAATCTACTCGGGAGTGCGGCAGCGGCGGAGGAGACGCCGTCCAGTTTTCGAACAGTCGCTGTAGTCGCTCGGCGAACCTCGTTAGCCCGAGATCTTCACTTCGCCTCGAGCTTCGACTTTCACTTTGCGATTATGTGCGTGCCTTGGTTTCGCGCCAACCGAACTCTCCGCGATTAACACGCTTCGGACTTGTTATAAGTAAACGCAGAGGAGAACTCTCGAACTCATCTCGGCTATAATCTCGGAATGAGCCAATGTAAGGAATAGGCGCATTTGTGGGACACTGGGCGGCTTGTTTATTTGCTTGGTCCCTCTCGTATTAGGCTTCCTCCTTATCCGCCCCACCCACGTCTCCTCCTTGTATCCCTTGTCGTCTCTGTCTCTCGCTCTGTACTTTATCGCTCGCCAGCTTCCGACGCCCTCTCTGGGGACTACACGATGCGGCAGCGTCTGTTGTTGCTTCGGCTTTGTTTTTCGAGAGGGGGAGAAGGGCGTTGTTGCTTCTCTCCAGAAGCCGGAAGTAGGTTTAGCGGATTTCCCAGCAGCGCCGGCTTCTGGGCGTATGGACGCGTTTTTTTTTTGTTCGCCCTCCTATACTCGTATCCTTGAAGCAGACGATACACAGCAGGCTTTAGGAGCTACGATGGCTATTTCGCTCTCGCGTCATCGTCATTCGCGTGTAATGAGACGAGGTGAGCTCATCATCGGCTTCCTTCTGTGTATTACAGGCATTATTAAAGTGATTCAATCATGCAAATAAGCCGCGTGTACGTGGGACGTGTAGAGCCTCGTCGCGCGCGGTTTTATAATGAAAAAACGAAAGTTGATTTTTACCGGCTTTTAATTTATATCGCGCGTTTTGCAATTATAAAGTCCACTTTCGATTCGGACGCTCGCGCCGACTGTTTAACATATTCCGCGCGCGGCTCCTTCCACGAAATCACCAGCACGTCGTATCATTGTCGAATAATACCTCTCCTCTCATTCATATGTAAATATGCCGCGAATTTATAAAATTCGATTTTTCATCAATTTTGCAAATGCCGTACTCTCTCGTGTCGACTTTCGATTTCGTGTTTTTGACGCCGCTGTGCGTAATTTATCGCGCGCACGTCTAGACTCTTTGGCGTCGATAATATACTAATCGCCTAGTCCGTACACGATAAAATCGAAAGTTCGGCTTCCTATGGGAGGATAAAATAAATCATCCAATACAGCGAATCAGTCGAGGTACATCGACTGCATTTGTAAAATTGCACAGGATCCTGCGCTTCTTGGCGGCCGACTACAGTGTAGTGCTCTCTCTCTCCCTCTCTCTCTCTCTCTCTCTCTCTCTCTCTCTCTCTCTCTCTCTCTCTCTCTCTCTCTCTCTCTTTCTATGTGCGGGTAAGCCACGATAGGTCATGAAATTCAATTCGTTTTTGCGGCGGCGGTGGAGTACTGCGCTGGCGCTGCACAATAGGCGAAATTCCAGTCTGTGTGTATAAGGCGTCGTCGTTGCAAAGGGGAGGAGAAAAATTATTCCATGGAAATTTTGAGAGATAAAGCCTATACAACGCCGGCATCGGGCCGTGTAAGCTATGGAAAGCGCGCCCGGGAATATTATCCCGTATGGAAATGTATTCGGGGAAATGTCGCGACTGCACACAGAGAGCAGCTCCCGCTTCCGAGGCTTCAGACTATATTCTACTCTCTCTCACTTTGGATCAATCGATTCCTCGGCCAATGCTATTTCGTATTCGAGAGAGAATCGTGTGGATATCACATACTCGAAGAGAAAGAAGCGATGAAAAATTCACAGGCGATTTCCGCGATGTATAGAGCTCTTTACACAGCTAGTAGGAGAGAGAAATGGTCGGAATTAGCGGGCAAAGCGGTGGCCCGATAATCACCGACTCATCAGGGCCCCCTAAAAGACTGATAATTACTATACGTCCCACGTCCGCTTGCGATCTTTAATCTCGACGCTGCTGCACACAGCGCGACGGTGCACTGCATAATCAGGAGCATAATTAATTTCATTAATAATTCAATGCGTCCGAGCTTGGCCAATCCGGTGGGCACCGAATGCACTGCGCACAAAGGGCGCAGATGCTAATGCGCTCGCGCGCGCTCTCGGCTATTCGATTGCTTGGCATAAATCCGCATATAATACAGCCGGCTACGGGGTAGCTCTCGAGAAAACGCGAATTTAAACTGCTGTTTCGTCGCTGCGCGGCCTCGATCCGGCGCATTAACAGGTGCGTCTGATACTACTCAGTTGCTGTACGCAGATTCGAAATGTTTCCCGGGCGTTTCCGTACCGCAATCCGCATTTGCATGAGCCCGAGTAGGAGAGAGATAGTTTATCATCGGCTGCAGCGCGTATCTCTGCCGCCGCTGCATAGAGCGGAGAAAGTGCAAGTAAGGGAACTGCGAGGGGACAGAGACAAACGCGCTCGGCCTGACAGATAGCCGCTGGCGATGTACATATAGATAGAGAGACGGTACACTTACGCCTGGCCTGAATCTCATCTCTCCATCTCTCTCTCTCTCTCTCTCTCTCTCTCTCTCTCTCTCTCTCTCTCTCTTTCTCTCTCTCTCTCTCTCTCTCTCTCTCTCTCTCTCTCTCTCGTTCGAGATTTCCTGCAGCGGATCTCTCTCGGCTTGATTGATCGGGTGCGTCGCTCTCGCGCGAAAATTACTTCCGATGATAATAAACGTAAAGATACCCGACGAAAGAACTGAACACAGAGGACTGCGCCTCTATAGGAAAACTGTTAACAGCGTGAATAATTCCTATTCAATAAACGAGCTGCGTACGCGCGCGCTATCTACTCGATCGAGTTTCATTGCTCGCGCGCGCTTAATTTCTTTAATCCCGGCGAGATCGATCGCTCGTTTTTCACGCCGCAACGAGACGCGTAGAGAAAAAAAAGTCGGCCCGTCGACGCCCATATTGCGCTCTCTCTCTCTCTCTCTCTCTCTCTCTCGCGTACACTCCTAGTAGACACTCGATCGCGCATCGAGTCGATTTTAATGAGCCCGTAAATAACGGCTCTGTGTGGTCGGCTCGAAACGCGAGACGGTAACGCGAGTAGTCCTGCTTCTGACGCGACCCTCTCTCTCTCTTTTATTTTCCCCGCAGCAGCAGCGGCGCTGCCGAGGGAGAGGGAGACGGATGGCCGAGCAGTTTTGCGGCTCGATGGACTGCGACGTGACGAGTTGCTGCCGTGTGCTGGTGCGCTTTTACCCGCGGACCGGTTGATGGATTCGAGCGGCCGCTCGTTCCAGCGCGAGCCCGCGAGAAGCATAAGTTTTCGAGCGCGACTGATGGCGATGGCTTTTGTTGCTCTCTCTGCAGGCTGCTGGCAGCTAGGCGCTTTGTACGATTATTAAAGTTTCCGCCGCCGCTGCGACAGCTTGGCTCTAATTAACCAGCGGGAATGATAACGGAAGGGACTACCTGTTGAGAGAAAAACTGACGAATGACCGGAAAAAGTCAGCTGCAGCAGTTGAGAAGGAATAAACTTTTAAATCTCCTTCTCTCTCCCACTTCGGCAGTTTATCCCGTCGGCAACAATGAGGCGCACGAGAACGTAATTCCCGAAAGCGGCCGCGACCTACATTTAATTAACGAAGCATTTAATGGAAAGGCAGAGCGAACTTTCTCACGGGCCCTTTTCACGGCGCTGTAACAGCGGCAGCGGCAGCGCTAGCGACTGATGTAAAACTCGTCTTTGTGCACTCGTCGCGCAGGCGTGTGCATTTGCAGCGCGAGCGGCGACGGCTCTTTATCACGACGCGAGATCCTAAGTGCTCGTAAAGGCCTGCGCTACAAAGTTCTCCGATAATGGCTCTCGGGAGTAGGTACAGGGCATGCGCTTTGAGGGGCCAAAGAAGAGAGGACTTCAGACGCTGCAGCGCGTTTCGCGATGAGCTCCGGTGTGTATAATGAGCTTATCGGAGAGAGAGAGAGAGAGAGAGAGAGAGAGAGAGAGAGAGAGAGAGAAGGAGCTGCGGCGTATTTTTCTTACCCCCGCGCAAAAGAAAGATAGAATTGGGATTAATCCGTATAACGATTGATTTTTATCTGGATTGAGAGTCGCTCGCGTGGAAATAATAGGATATCTGACGGATCTCTATAATCTCGCGGAAGAGCTGTCAAAATTGTCTTTTCCCCGGATGAGAGGGAGAGCAGCAATTTCCTAAAGGGTTGAAAGAAAACAGAACGAGCGAGAGATTTCGACTATCACGAAAAGCAGCGATCAATGCGCCGCCGTCTTCGTCATCGCGCGCGAGAAGTAGGTCTCATCGTATTAAGAGAGAGAGAGAGAGAGAGAGAGAGAGAGAGAGAGAGAGAGAGAGAGAGAGAGAGAGAGAGAGAGAAAGAGAGAGAGAGAGGGAGGGCGGATAGCCTCCTCTGAGGATAAGGCGTCGGCACACTCACGCATACAGCCGTAGGTATGTGTAGGTATAATGTATATAGCCCGTGGCGTTGGACTGCATAAGAGCCGAATTTCGCGGATGAAGGAATTCATCCCTTTGGTTTGCAGGAGCCAGCTCTGCTGCTGCTGATTTCCTCGGGGGAGGATATTCCGGCGGCGCCGAGAGCGAGCTATCGCGAGCGACCCTATTACGCTGAAATGGAAATATTCGCGGCCATTACCGGGCGGCCGGCATTAAGAAGCGAGATGGCGAGGGATAAAGAGCTGCTACTGCCTGCTGCCAGCTGGCCTCGCTTTGAAATATCGTGCGGCCTGCCCTGTGCCTGCACCCCCATAACTGTGCCGCCGCGGCAGGCGATGATCCTCGCCCTCTTTTTTATATCCCCCGTGCAGTTGAAATAATTTTCTCGCTCGGCGGCCATAGAGACTGATAAATTTATGCTACTGCATTTAGCAAAAGAAAAGCGAAAAAACAAAGGCAAGGCGTGTAGTCGAGTATGACCGAAAGAGTTAGCTCTCGGTTCCTTCCGAATCAGCAGCACGATAAATCCAGCCGCGGACGCGGCTCACCTTGACAGGGAGACCGCATTGAAATGCAAAAGTACACGCTTCGTCGTCTCTCGCGTTGTGCATACCAGGGGCGAGGCCAAGAACAGCCGAGCTGGTAGGAGGTCTTCTGCCGTACAGCCCAGGCGCGCAAGAACAAGACGTACAGTCGCGGGGATTCTTTCCGTTTCGGAATTTCATTTCGCCGAGGAGAGCGACAAAGGACACGAGTTAATAAGAGGGAAAGAGAGAGGTAGCGAGAAAGCCGCAGCGCCCGGCTTGAATTACTTGAATAAAAGTCGCTTCTGCCGCGGCGGCGACGGATTTTCGAGGTTTTTACATGTCAAGTGCCTTATTATTTCCAGCAGCGTCGCGCGACGCGTCCGCCAGGATATACAGTCCCCGCTGCAATGACGACGTTTCTCTCATCTTTGACAACTGTCCCGTGGCGCTTTTTTTAATTAAAAAATGTCCACTTAGAAAAGCCGACGATCCTCTGCGCAGGCGGCTATACTATAATGGCGGAACAAAGGAGGTTTTCATCGGGAGCAGACGTATATTACACGCTAGCCGATGATAGCGGGGAGGCTAATATTCCCGCTGTCGCTCCGCTCGGGAATATTAATTCCCTCGGACAATCATCCATTTTCGGAAGTTTCGGAGAATCAACGTCGCGAGTTATTTTTTTTTTCAATGGTTGATGTAACGCTGAAAAGAATAAGGAAGCTGTATAGGAGCGCGGCGGGAGTTTTCAAAAAAGTGTGTGTATGCGCGGGGGCAGCTCGTGTGACGCGGGATTGCGTCGAGCTTTTTCTTTTTCTCGGTATTGTGTGTACCCCGAGTTTTTTTCGTCAGATTTCGCTTGGCTTCCTTCCGCCTCGTATCGCGCGGAAAATCAAATACACGCACAGAGTCGACGTTTGAAAATTCAGAGAAAAGCTGAAGAAAAAGCATAAGCGAGAGCCAATTAATTCCTCGCGTATGCAGCAGTAAAGAGACAAAGTAAGGCAGGGCAGATGAATAGCAAACAGAGAAAGAGAAGTATACTAAGAAGTAGCTCACGGTGTGTCCGTTATTTATTTCCGCGCGGAAATCCCGCGGCCTCTTGAAAAGACACGCATCGTGGGGGTAAACACACCCGCGGCCTTTCACGCGGAGATCGGAGATTCCCGGGGCTAGATCGGCCGCCATCTTTCTCTCTCGCACACACGACGAGTTTTACAAGTGGGAGAAATATAACTGCCAGATGCAGGCTGCGCTCGCGTCGCACGAAATATCGAAAAGTCATCAGTGCTTGCGAGTGTAATACGAAAAGTTGCCCCCCGCGTGTGTCTCTATCCGGCTTTAATTCAATCTATATACGAGATCCCACACATGACGTATGGCTCGGCCGTGTGACAGCGCCGGCGGAGCAAACTTCCTCTCCGCCATATATAGGTGGCATTTTATCCGCGTCGCGTAGTCTTGCTCCTCCCTCTTATTTCCTCTTTTTCCGCGTCGCTCTTGGCTGCTCTGCGGGGGGACTTTGTCTCGAGAGCCGCGAAACTTGCGCCGCTATACTTTTAATCGAATCGAGAGAGAGAGAGAGAGTCGAGCTCGAGAGTCGTCAAAATTGCCGTTGCAGTAGGTATATATAGGGCTGCTGAGAGAGCTGCGGCGGGGTATTCTTCCTCGCGTTTTTATTCGATTTGCCCGGAAAGAGCTCCCGATCGACGTTCCATTTCTCCGACTTCCTCTCTCCCTGCCGCGTGAGCAATGGAAATGGCCTCTCTTACTTTCCCGCGGCTCCCATATCCGTACTATATGCATATATACCTTGTACCACTGCAGAGAGTCGGTTTCAATTGTCGAAATTCCCTTCGGAGCTTTCGCTTTATACTCTCGACGGCGCTAATCAGAGCGTTTCGCGCGCGGGCATCGATACAACGCGGTATATAAAGTACAGCCTGTGCGTGAACGTCGCGAGTTATGACGCTCCTTAATACTTCCTCGGGCAGAAATGCAACGACGACGTCGCTGTACATGTACGTAAACATATACACACGCGAACGGAGGCCTGGCAGCGCACGACATCTGCGCGCGGCGCATAATTATTCCGTTCGCGCGCGGACCGCAAATTAATACTCGGAATAACTTCATCCGGCCGATCCGCCTACGTATATACAGTGTGCACTGCACAAACTACTGCAGCAGCAGCAGCACGCGATATCGAAATCGATCAAATACACACAAGCTGCAGTGTATCACCGCGACGACATAAAACCCTGATGCGGAGCTAGAGAGAATAACGCACAATACGCTCAGCTCTCGTCGAGGTGAGCCGCTTCTTTTCCTCTTGATCCCGGCGCAAAACTCGAGCCGATATACAGCCTCGCCGAATGAAATTGCCGCAATAAAACTATACTCCGCGAGCAGCCCCACAGCAGCCGGTTCTGCGGTCTGTATACTGCTGCACTGGAGAACCCGCACCGCCAAGGTGGACTAGCTCCTTCCTCCTCTTCTTCCTTTTCTCTCCCGCCTTCTCGCTGTCATTTTTTTTTCTCCGTTTTCTTTCTCTCACTGCCCCCGGGGCGAGAGAGCCGACGAAGCGAGGATGTATCGCGCAGATATATAGAGAGGGAGCGGAGGCGTCGTATATGCGAGAGGGACAACAACGCTTAATTGAAGCTCAATCAGAGCCGCCGACGACGCTGCTGCATCGGACGCGGAGATACGGATCGGTGAGCTGCTGCTGGGAGTGAAGTGCAAAAATTGGATCGCTATGCGGCGCTGCTGGCGGAGGGGAGGATTCTCCGAAGGTGTATACGGAGATAAGCGCGTTTGTTTATTTATTCATCGCGCGGCCTTTTTCTCAGAGGACGAGAGCGCTTGTTATTCAATCGAAAGAGCTGCGCGATAAACATTCACTCGGCGCTGCCCTGGCTCGGTATACAGGGCTTGTATCAAAGCCGCCGAGGGCGGGAGCTCGCGTATCAATCTTTCAGCGGCGCGCGCGCGCGCGCGCATGAGGTCTCTCGAAAATTGAGATCTAAATTCCAAAAGAACGAGCCGAGCGTATACGCCTTATATAGAAAGAAGAAACGCAGAAGCGGCAGCGGCAAAGAAAGCGCGAGATAAGAGCGACGGAACGAACCGCAAGTGAATAGACGAAAGGAGAAGAAAGAAGAGAAGAGATATAGAGTCGCGGAGGAGGAGGAGGTGGAGGCGGACTCGACCACGTCTAGCTTCAAGCAGCTGCAAGAAGCGTCTCGATCTCTTGGAAGCGCAGAAGAGAGAGAGAGAGAGAGAGAGAGAGAGAGAGAGAGAGAGAGAGAGAGAGCAGTAGACTAGCCACCGTGTGTAGCCGAGGGACATCGTGTGCCAGCGACGTCGTCGTCACTCGCGGATAAGCCGAGGCGAACGTTGCTCCCCCCCTCTCTCTCTCTCTCTCTCTCTCTCTCTCTCTCTCTCTTTCTCTCGACTCGATGTTATCCGATCCAAGCGCGAGCGACGGCTGTTATACCTACCTGTATCCGAAGGGTGTGGCTTTTCACGGCCGCCGCACCGGGGTGTATTTTCGCTTTACTTATCGGCCGCATCTCTCGCGGGAACTCATACGCGTGCAGCTCACTCTTCTCCTCCTCGTCTTTTTCTACGGACAAGTGCAGCAGCCGCGAGAACCAGTATACACGCTGACTGCTGAGAGATTAATTGCCAAGCCGAGTGCGCAAAAACGCGCTCGATTTTCGATCCTTTTTACACGCCGTGTGCTGCTGCAATGTAGCTCTCTCTCTCTCTCTCTCTCTCTCTCTCTCTCTCTCTCTCTCTCTCTCTCTCTCTCTCTCTCTCTCTCTCTCTCTCTCTCTCTCGCAATAGCAGCGCCAGAGAGACGAGTACACAGATATAGCTCGACGCGGTTATGTTTGCGGAATTTGAAACGCACGCCCGGCGCATACAGCGACCGAATGGTATAACTGCTGCATCTGTTGCGAACTACATCGTGTCAACAATGCAGCTCCGCGAACCAGGGTAATACACCATTGCCGGCCTATTTTTCGGCGGTGGTATATACACCCGTATAGATGCGCGCGCAGTTCAAAGCCCATTTGTCCAGCAATCAAAGCGTGCAATCATCGAGGAGGCGAAAGCCATCAGCCGGAGCGAATTTTCATTCGTCAACGCGCGCGCGCGCGGGAGAGGCATTTTTTCCATTCGGCTCGCATTTTTCGCGTATTGGAAATTATTCAGCGCAATTGATGCCGTTAAAATTCGAGTGAGTGATAGAGAGAGAGAGAGAGAGAGAGAGAGAGAGAGAGAGAGAGAGAGAGAGAGAGAGAGAGAGAGAGAGAGAGAGAGAGCAATTACGATTGAAAACGGGTTATTACCGCTGATCGTTTTGCTACTCTCGGGTTTTCTCTCTATCTCGTAGCCTTGGAAAGGCGAGAATTCGCTTTAATTAACAAATAACACGGCTGCACACCGCTGTGCGCGCGACTCTCTATCCGTTGTAAATTCCTTTTGCTCCGTCGCAGAGTACATAGAACCAACTCCAGCGAAAACAATTTTCCTTTTTCTCGCAGAGGACTTTTTTTTCACGCAAGTAGTGTATATCGTATTGCCGGATTTTTTCCCCGAGGCCGTCGGCAATTAAACCATCGTAACAGCGCCCCGGGTGCTCGCGAAAAAAGTACGGGAAAATTATAGCCCGAATATGTCCAGAGAGTGTGAGAGAGTTGTTTATTCTATTTGCATAAACGACGCTTTCGCTTCGCAATTGCACGCCTGTCGAGCTGTGTTCGGTTATAAGCGCGCGATGTCGAGTCAGTCGAAGCTGCACGGGTCGGAAAAGTTTTATACTCTTCGAGTATAATGGCTAGAACGATCGAGCGACGATCCATCAATCCATCGTCGATACAACGCGTCATAAAGCAGAGTCTAACCAGAACCGACGTCCATAAAGAGGCTCGGCTGCAGTCAGTAGCCCCCCTGTATACACAGGTATACAGCACATCGGAGCGAGTGCAGTACAGAAAAGCTAGTATCGGCGCACGGCGAGAGGAGGTGGAATTAAACCAGAGCTCGGCTCAATAAATTGTTCAACGTCTTCCGCAGCCCATCGCTCCGGATAACGCTGCACCGCGCAGCAGGAAGAGAAGAGTGCATGCAGAGACGGAAATAGACACTAGCGAGCGAGCGAGCGAGAGAGAGAGAGAGAGAGAGAGAGAGAGAGAGAGAGAGAGAGAGAGAGAAAGAGCAGGAAAGAGATAGATGGAGAGCTCGGGCTCCGCTGTATACGCCGCAGCCAGACACGCGAGATGCACTTGTTAGTGGGCCTCGCGGCGCTCGTATGATACGAGATAATGAGCTCGCGCGCGAAAAGCTGCGCCTTTTAAAGGCTTCCCTCTCTCGCGTGCAGTGCAATTATTAATGCGACCGAAGAGCTGCCGAGAGTCTTATTATGTCGCCGTGGGGAGGAAAGCTCCGTGTATAGGTATATATACAGTTAAACGCGCGCCCAAGTAGCTTCGCGCATAGCTACAGCTCTCTCGGCTCGTTCGAAAGAGATCAGATCGACTGCAGAAGGTGTGGCCGTTCCGAGAGAGAGAGAGAGAGAGAGAGAGAGAGAGAGAGAGAGAGAGAGAGAGAGAGAGAGACTCTGCAGGAAAGCCTGTGGCGTATTACGGCTGCCAGTGCGCGCAAGCGAGTCGGCTTTCAAAACCGAGTTTTCGTGTTCGCAGAAAATGACCATCGATACTGACCGTCGATTTCCGCAGCAGCAGCGACTGCTACTATACAGCCGTACGAATCGCCTTGGACTTACCTGGAACAGAGAGAAAGAGAAGAAATAATTAACAAACTGTGTTATATATAGGTTATACACGAGTATATTGCGAGAAGGATGTTTACGCGGCGGGCGAGAATAACAAGAGTCGCTGTCGGCCCAAGCCGGCACTTATATCGCCACGGCTATATGTGCAAAAACGTCGCTCTCCCAAGGACCCGCACGGCTCAGGAGGCAAAAAGCGTACGCGGAACCTTCGCCATACTCGCGAAACGCTCGCAGCTGCCAAGGCCGCGACGACGATTAATTATCCCTCGCCCGTCATCGAAAAATATCGCTCGCTCGCGTGCGTCGTCGCGCCCCGCCTCGCCGCGAAAACAAAAAACGAGAAGGTGCTGAATTATTCGGCGCCCGCGAGAACGGCTGAAAACTCACAGCCAAGCCGCACAATGACGAGCGGATTCCCATATACGTATGCGCGCCGAGAACAACGCACAGGAAGCAGCGAGTGCGCGTTTTTAAATAAGCTGCCGTGCCGTGACGATAATTATCTAATAAAAATCGTTCCCCCGTCGTGTGCTGCAGGTGTATACTATAGAATATAATAAAACCAGCAACGCTAGCGAGGCTCATCGTCGATGCAGTTTCACGAGAAGAAGACTCAAGGTCCCACGATTGTCACGGCGATAATTGTTTACGTAAAACAATCTCTCCGTGCGGTCAGTGTACGCTTGCGAGGCACCTGTTACTCGAGAGCTCCGCGCGCGCGCGAGTGTGAAATCTCGACGACTTGCGAAAGCGAGAAGAAAAATGCCGCAGCTTTACACAGTGGATGCGGTGCAGAGGCGAAGAAAAGAGTCGTGTGTATACGCGATGGCGCAACGCGATTACCTTGTGCAGCCTGCGATGCAGAGAGAAAGCCGCACACGGCAGCTAATTAAGCGTAGATTGCCGTTAGACAGTGCAATTATTTGATTCCGCTGTAGATTGTAATTCTAGCGATCCGCAGCGCACTGCGGCGGTCTAACGATTTGTTTTGTATAGTATGGTACACTGGGTGCGGTCGCCGCGAATTCGGCGCTGATCGTTTTATCCGGAGCTCGCGCATAAGTAGCTTCGTCTCGAATCCGCAACTGCTCTGCAGTGGTTGGATTACACGTATATAACACTATGCAGCTTCTGTGTGTGTAAATTATTCGAAATTTCTGCGATAGAACGTGCAGGTGTCCGAGAACGACGTCATGCACGACGGGAAAACCCGTTCGACGCGCTGCTGCATATTTCCAATGTTCCCATATAAAGGGAGAGCGATCCTTGACTCGTCGCGCTGCGAAATTCTTTTGCAACGCGTCGGCAACAGCCATACGAGTATATCACGTGACGTTTTCAATGACTCGCGTCGGTATTACCGGATGCAGGCTCTCGTCCGCTTTTTTTCTCTCAACATCGCACATACGCATCGGTACGATATGAAAATCTGCGCGAGTATAATACACAGCGTCGAAGTAAACGCAGTGTAAAATTGAGATTATTCTTCAGGGTGTGTACCAGGGATTACGCGCTTTCGTCGTAATCATCGTAAAACGCGCGGTAAGAATGGAATTGGAAGCTCAAGAGATGTACCGGCTCTGCCAAAGTGTCTCGAACTTTTCATCTCATCTTCGGTGCGCGCTGTGAAGTGCTTTCGAAGTAATGAGGATTTCCCTCTTTCAATCTCTCCTTCCAGCTGAGAGAAGCCGCGGCTTTTCCTAATTGCGCGATATCCGCCGAATTCGCGAATTCGACATAATTATTCCTCGAAATCGCGAGCATGAGCTTCGCTCGCTAATCAAGGCGAATCAGAGGGTATTGCGAGCGCTCGGAGGCATTATTACACGATATACACACGCGAGCTCTCTATACAACTACTTCAAGTAGTGTGTTTCAATTATACTGGATTCGATAAACTTTGCCTCTCTCGCTCCTGTTCCACAAACGTAGCGGTGCAAAATTATACAAAGTCCCTCTCGATTTCATCTATACATCAGCCACAGAGAGGACAAGCGCTTTTTTCACGACCTTCGAAATTACGGGAGTAAAGCGCGAACAAAGAATTCCGCGCAGAGTCCGGGTCAGAATCGTCACGTAAAAAGCTCACGACGACGACGACGGCGGCGACGACCCACATCTCCATGGGAAGCTGCGCTGCAGCGCCGCGACGAGTTCGGCCGTAAAATCACGAGCGCAGTCTGCGCGCGGAGAATCCGTCCGACACGATCCGGCGCCCCATGTACGTATATACACCTATATAGAGCCACTCTCGTCGGAACGTAACCCGCTACGGGCGAATAATTGCTCTCTCCCCCCCCCCCCCGAGTCGCGTACGCCGCCGCGCGTGCATGTGTGTGTATAAAGTCGACCACAGTGCGCGGGTTTGCATGGGAAGGAGAAAGAGCGCGAGAGATCGTTATCGGCCGCATCTCCCGACAAGAGAGTGGAAGTGCACGGCGTCGGCGTCGGCGGCATGAACTTGCTACGTGCTTTCATCAAAAGCGGCGACCGGCTGTTATCGCTCTGGCCAATCTTTGCTGCTGCTGCAGGCGAGTCGCGCTGCAGCTTTCGCTCGATGCTGCTGCTCTGCGCGCGACCGTATATATATACACACACACACACACACACACCGATTAGGATCATCGTACGGCGTAGGGATTGAAATTCGCCAAGAAGGCCGCCGTGGCTTTTGTCCTCTCTCGGGTCTGCAGCAGTGTGTTACCGGGTGATACTTATTCGGGATTCACTTTGCGCGCGTTACACGCGATTTCGAATCGCACTCGGTGCGCGTTGCTATGTGTGTATGTACAGAGGGAGAGAGAAGTAGGCGATCGACCGCAATTAGATCAATCGATCTCGGCGGCGGCGGCGGTGCAGGAGAGGCGGATGCAAATTAGAGGCATCGCGCGCTAATTGCGTTAATTCGCGAAACTTTGCTCGCCGTGAGTACTACGCGATCCGACACCCACCCACGTATATCGTCGCCGACACCAATGCGAAAGAGAAGTTTCCCGTCGTATAATTTTTTCAATTTTTCCGCCGATCCAGAGTATAATCCTCCACGGGATTCGATTTCACGTAAAGCCACGGCTAAACACACACACGTGCGGGAGAGAGTCCCCGTCAGTCGAATAATCGCGCCGATTATTCCCAAACCAATTTAGCCGCAAGCTGCGGCTCCGACAGTTTTATCACTCGCCGGCGAAGCAGGAAGGAGAGCGAGCTAGCCGCGCGCACATAGAAAAATTCGCTTTCATTCTTGCTAGCTGCAGCATATACGCCGGATTATCATCTCTCTCTCTCTCTCTCTCTCTCTCTCTCTCTCTCTCTCTCTCTCTCTTCCTCTTTCCTTTTGAAAAGAGAGAGAGAGAGAGAGAGGAAAAAACAAGGTCCACGATATCGCCGCGCTCTTTCTGTGGCAGCGTCGATTCTTTCGCTCGAATCAGCGAGAATTCATTTTATCGCGAATCGATATTTCCTCGTTCGCGCCGGAAAAGGCCACCGCCAGCGACCGAGCGACCGAGCGAGAGAGAGAGAGAAAGACAGAGAGACAGAGAGAGAGAGAGAGAGAGAGAGAGAAAGAGAGAGATAGTGATAAAAGAAGAGGGAGAGAGAGAGTCGGCGAAAAGATTGTCGGTCCCGGGAAATCGCACGTACATAACCCCCCTCGCGCGCGCAGACACATACGGACGACTCTATCGGATAAATCCGTGTACACAGGCGAGGAAATCGAAAATCGAGCGGGCGACCTCTGGCGCGCGTTTTATTGCGAGAGACAGAGAAAGAGAGAAGGAACCGGATACTTCGAATTTCGATCTACGAACCGTGAGTGTGTGCGTCTGTCCTATAGGCGAGGCTTAGACGCCAGGCAGTAAAAGATAATAGAAGCTGCGTGCACGACCTTTTTCTCCTTCTCGCGATCGCTCGATGCGCGAATTATTTTCATTTAAAGCTCGCTTCGAATGCGCTATTTATTCAATTGTATTGTTATAATAATGAGCGCAGCACTGATGGAAGCGAAGCGATATTTAGTCAATATCTGCAACCGGAACGATATTTATAAAATAAACACGGTGAATTTCAAGTAAAAACGCAGCGCGCGCGAAGCGCACTCACGCGCAAAATCAATAACGCTTGTATTCGTATACACGGAGAGAGCGAGAGGGAAAAAGCAAAAAGTCGGGCGTCGAAATTGGAGGCTGCCAGTAGGCGAAACAGGCGAAAAAACATTACTTTTGCAGCGGCCCGCCGACGATTTTTAGACTTCGTTTTCATCCTTGTTGTGCGCACGCACACGCACGCGTCCATTTCCCTTTTTATCGGGATATTTAATTTTTTCCTCTGCCTTTCGAATTGGAAAGTTGCCCCCCGAATTTACGATTGGACTGCTCCGGGCATCGCACGCTCTCTGTATCTGCGTGTATTCGGTTACATTGCATTAACTCGCCCGTTTTGATTTCCCCGCGAAAATCGGCCCACAAAGCAAACCGGTATTCGAGAGAGCGGGCCCGGCAAACGAAATTTACGCACGCACACAGAGACATTCACTCGTACATGATTCGTAGAATCGACCAAGCTGATTATTCGAGTAGCAGCGAAAGTTTTCCAAACGTCAGCCGGTCGAGCGTCGTTAGCCATTAGGGCGTATCGTCTTTTCCGCGGGCATTAACCGCCGCGCGATGGGATGAATTCCCGCACGAGAACCATCGCAGCCATAGTACATCTATATAATATACACTGTGCGGAGCAAAAGCGAGAACCGCGACGACGAGTTCATTTCCCAAGATGCGCAAGGCTGATCGAGCGCGGCGGAGTCAATGAACGGTCGGGAATCGCGCGCGCGAGAGGTATGAACTTGACTCTCCGCTGCAGCAGCAGCAATGTACAGATAGAGGAGAGAGAGAGAGAGAGAGAGAGAGAGAGAGAGAGAGAGAGAGAGAGAGAGAGAGAGAGAGAGAAGAGGATGAGAAGAAACAGATACCGTTACACGCGCTCGCGGAGAGCGATCTAGGCTTCCGGTCTCCTCTCTGGATCCAGAGATCAGTGCGCGCAGCGGATGCGCAGACCTATGAGCGCGTAAGCGGGCTTTTAAATTAATTTCCCTCGAAGCATCCGCTGCCGGGCATGGATTATCGGGAGATTTCGCGCTGCTGCTATAGGTCTGAATTCTGTGTGGCTGCTGCTGCTGCTGCTGCGAGAGGGACGCAGATTCTGGAATTCAACGCGCTTTGTGCCGCGGCGAGTTTTCGAGAACGCTGATGCTGTGTATTTACTTTGGATCGCGTATTTTATTTTCTACGGCTGCTTTGTTGACTAGGAAAATATAGAAAATTTATAGCGCGCTATATTCCACTGTATTATTGACTTTTTCGGCACTACTCAAATATATAACGAGGAACAACGTAAGGGCGGATGAAAATAAAAAAAGGGAGTAGAAAGAAGCAGAGCATCTAACCGCGAATTATGGGCGATCGACTTTCTTGTTATAGCGTTTAATGCATGCATGCCTCCGAGCCATGCAGCGCGCATACATATACATATCATATACCGGAGGCGCATTGCGTGCGAGAGAGAGAGCGCAGCGGCTGACCGATTTCCGGTTCTTATTGAATTTCCCCGCACGACGCGCCCGTCGGCCGTGAAATCGATTACCGAACCGAACTGCCCCCGTATAGCTAGTTCGCAGTGCCCGACTTGCTGCACGATTCCTCGTTATCCTTCGATTTGCCATCGGCTCACGGCTTTGTTGTCGCTTTCGATTTCTCTGATCCATTAGCCGCCGATTAAAGAAAGGATAGTAGTAGGCTATGGACGATTTTTAGGGTTAGCTCTCGTATTATTCCAGCGCAGCCGGGCGTAATAAGTTTATCGTTCGCATATTCATGCGAGGTACTCGCGCATAATGAGTGACGTAAACTCCGCGCTCTGAATTATTAAAGCGAATTTCACGATTCAATTCCAATTTAATTTTCCGAAATACGCGCGCCCCGCGAATATAACCGAAGGCTCGCTATCGCGATACAGAGTCGATATATATAGTATGCAGCTCTCGTTCGAATTTTTATCGAAAAGTAATCCCGGCCTGAAAATCCACAGCCGCCGAAACTTATTAAAAAAAAATCGAAGAAGCGAAGCCGCGTGCAATAGCGCTCTCTCTCTCTCTTTCCCTCATCCGAATTAAAACGATCATCCCCCGAGCTCAGCAGCAGCAGCTACGCCGCGTAATATTCTGGCCGCAATAATTCACTTGGCCCTATTCTCTCGAACATCCTTTTCAATCATAGCTATTAACGGCTTTGCACACACGCGGGCCGAGAGAGAGAGAGAGAGAGAGAGAGAGAGAGAGAGAGAGAGAGAGAGAGAGAGAGAGAGCGAGTTTCCTAACTCCCATCTCGTATAACTCGCTCGCGGGGGAGAGTTCGAATTCAGCGGTGCTGTTACACACTGCGCGCGCGCGCACTGCACCGCGGGCCAGGGGAGCGTATAAATAACGCCATCAATTAAGCCCTAAAGTATCTTCGCGTGTAGCGCGTATATACCAGCATACTGCCGGCAGCCGCTTATTAAGGACGTCTTTAGTTACCGCACGGGGGTATATATCGGTAAATACGCGACGGACACGCGCGCGTGCGTGCGTTTTGCGGGCACACGTGAGAGTTCTTTTTTCTCCAGATAATGATTTTATATTGGATCATCGTTATTCAACTGAATATACATCTAGCGTATTTCAACGTAAGCGATAATCTCAAATTATCCGGTAATGCTTTCTAGGCCAGTACGCAGCGAGCGTATCTTCTCATATCCAGCGAATAATCGCCGCGCAAAAAGTGGGGAAAACACAGAAATAACACAATGCGTTAATATCGGAGCTGCGCGGCTATAACATCGCGCTCGCTCGCGATTCTCATTGCGATTTCATGTATGATTATCAACGCGGGGGCCGGAAATTTTCGTCGTATCGCGCGCGCGAGCACAAACACAGAAACAGTCGGAATAAAGCTGGGGCGTTACGGCGTTAATGAAAATAACGCCCTCGCGCGGGTCCAGTCGCGGAATCGCGGAAAATTGGAGAGAGAGCGCAATGGAAGCACACTATTGATTTTGCAGTAAAACGGGGGGCGGACGAAAAATTTAATGCCGAGCGTATAAACAGTCAGCGGGTGCCGATTAAACCTGCCACAGCTCTTGACGCCGCGTAATTTTCGTTTTAATGCGCTTATGCGAATTCCCGCTGGACGAGTCCCAGGGGAAAATCTGGAAAAAAATCAGTGCAGGTATATATAACACGCGCAGTTGGCGATTTTTCGTATAGAAATGTGCTAATTCGCGTATACGGCATAGTGGCTGTATATGCATGAAGCGCCGAGTCCTTTGTTCCATCTCGTTTGGCTTTATTACCGAGAAAAAGGCCGTATCCGCGCGAATTTAGACGTCAGCCGGCGCAACAATGGCCGTCATTAACGGCCAGAGAGAGTAGCCAGCAGCAGCAGCAGCAGCAGCAGCGCGTCATCATCATGAATTTCTCCCGCGGCGTTCCCGTGTCGTCCTCCTCTCGTTATCTCGCTCCGCGCACGATTTTTGCCATCGCGGAACAAGCCAGCTCTATACACCGGACACCTCCGTGAATTAACTCTCCCGCGAGCCCCTCTGCCCAACGACAATGCAGCTTGTATACCGTCCTCGTCGTCCTTTCTTCTCTCTCCCTCTTGAGCGCGATGGTTATACCCTTTTTTTTCGCGCGAGGCTGCGGTGGATTTTTCATCGGCGTCGTTGTTTTTGTTCAACACACACGCGACGCACTGCAGCCGGGGAGACGCGATGCGCGCAGATAAAGCACAGCGTATTATATATAGACGCGAGGACAACAGGCCCCGGAAGCGTTCGAACGGACGCCGCGCGCGATAATCGCGGAATTTCCCGGAGTCTTTTTTCCGCCATCGCAGGATATACGCCTATGAAGCGATTGGCCCGATGAGAGCAGCGTTGAATTTTCACGAAGCCACTGATATAATTTTCACGAGGATCGCAAGAGTGGTTCGAAACATTTTTTTTCTCCGAACACGCGTATAACACACTACAGCGCAAAGTCCGTGCGCGCAGTCAGGTAACTTCAGAAAGGGTAAAATAGATAGCATCTCCCAGCTCTCTCCCTCATTCTTCGAAGCAGCCCGAGCGAACGCAACAGCCGCGGCGCGCAGCTCTCTCTCTCTCTCTCTCTCTCTCTCTCTCTCTCTCTCTCTCTCTCTCTCTCGGGGCTAAATAATTTCAGAGGCCGCGCGCGAGAGCTTTGGTCGGCGAAGCTCCATAAAAGGGCTCTTCTTCTCCTTCGAGCATGAGAGGGAGTAGTCGCGGCCCTTTGAAAAAAAACATAAATGGATGTAGGCTTCGCGTGCTCGCGAGTTTCCGAGAAGAGCGCGCCTCGCGCGCGGGGGCGTGTAATCTCAAAAGGAAAGGCGGATATGGTGCGCCTCGATAAAACGCGAAAGGGCAGCTACATTTTCCGCGGCGGCGATTCTTGTTTTAGAGTGTATATTTTTCAGCCGCGAGCCACTTGTATGCTTTTGGAGGTTTATTCGATTAAATCGATCGATAACTCGAAATTTTTGATTTTTCAATAACCGCCATTGATTGAAGTACGCGTTTGAAAATTTAATGTTATCGGAAATATTCGGAATTTACACGTCGATCCATATACAGAGTGATTATTGATAATCATATACATTAACGCGGACTTTAAATGAGTCAATTTTAAATTCATCGAAATCAACTTATATTCGCATGCATGATTTAAATTCGAGCTATGGAGAATTCAATTTTCAAATATAAAGAGAGACGCTGATAGGTCGAAGGAGGAGATATCGAATCAACGTCTCCCGGTCAATCAAGCTCGAGCGATTTCCAGCGTGCTTTTAAGCGCACGAGAGCTTTTCAGCTGCTGCTGCAGGCTGAAAAGTTGTGCGCGCCGGCAATTCGCGCGAAATCTACATTCAAATCAACGCCGCGCGCATCCCCCGTTGTGATTCACGCGCGCGCAGAGCAGCCTTTAATGGACCTAACTTGGAAATTGCGCCAAGAGAGAGAGAGAGAGAGAGAGAGAGAGAGAGAGAGAGAGAGAGAGAGAATCGCAGCTGCCGTGCTCGCTCGCTCGCTCGCGTCCGTTAAAGCGAATTTCCACTAAAGATTCGGTTTACCAGCCCCGAGTTTGCTCGGCGCGCGGTAAAAGTAAGTTCGTTACCTTATTGTTGCACCCGGCCATCAGCGCGCGCGCGCGCGAGAGAGAGAGTTTTTCATTTTCGATTTTAATTGGACTCGCTCCGCCGTCTCGCTGCCGGTGCTGCTGTTACTTACTCGGCGAGCGAAAAGCTCGGTTTTACGACGCTCGAAATGCGGCTCCTCTTTGAATGCGCTCCGTCGAGAGGTGTAATAAATTTATTACGAAAGCGTGACAAATACTTTTGTCGAAAGCTCTCTTGACCTCGGCGAAATAAGCCAGCTTTCTTTGTCCCAAAGCTCGCTCACGAGCCCGAGGCGACACTCCGGAAGAATTGCTCGCTCCCACGCTCCTTTGGCACTTTACACCCTTTTAATTGCGACGCACACCGCGCGCGAGCGCGCTCTCGTATAACACGCGCCGTGGGAGTAGAGCCGGTCTTTTACGAGAGTAGGAACAGCTGATTAATGGAACGAAAGTTATAACGCGTATTGTACGCGACGTCTCAGCTCGGCTCTCTGGTATCGGCGGTATTAATCAAGCGAGGTGTTTCATTTGTTTCGATAGAGAGGGAGAGAGAGAGAGAGAGAGAGAGAGAGAGAGAGAGAGAAAGAGACAGAGAGAGAGAGAGAGATAGAGATAGAGAGAGAGATAGAGATAGAGAGAGAGAGAGTTTGCTACGAAAATAGAATATCCGTTGCAACAGCGCCGTGTTTATTCTTTGCGCCACAGCCGATTCAGCCGGAGATAAAATACGTGATTCGAGAGAGAGAGAGAGAGAGAGAGAGAGAGAGTCGGGCAGCTGTCCAGAAACTCCCACGCGCGACGACGACACAGCGGAAATCGGTCTTAAAAGCCGAAAATCCCATTCTTGGCGCCGCGTCCGAATGAAAGAAATTATGATAATGAGAAGCTCTCGCGGCGCGCGATATTTCCACATTCCCGCTAACGACTCTCCCGCATAATAAAACACTCTCTCTCTCTCTCTCTCTCTCTACCCTGGTCGCGCGATATAATCCACGGCAATTAATCGTGCCCGGCTCAGTCAATAAAGCGCTGCACGTTATTATATATACGTAACTCGCATTCGGCTCTCTCTCTCTCTCTCTCTCTCTCTCTCTCTCTCTCTCTCTCTCTTTTGAAAATATAACGTTTCATTAAGACGAGTCCGCGAGAATTAATTGCTCGACGACGAAATTCGGACCTCGGACGGCGAATAATGGATAATAACGGGGCCGCGCCACCGCTCAGGATATAGAAGGCGAACTTTGGTAAACTTGGAACCGCGCGCGCGAGCGCGAGAGAGCAGCTGTAATGATCGGAGCCATTGTAAATGTCGAGGCGCGGAAGTCGTTAACCCACGCAATACGCCGCCGGCGTCGCGTCGCTCGCGCTGTAATATTCCTCGCAGTTTCCAGAAGACAAAGAGCGGGATCTCTCGTATTGAAAGCAGTTTATTTTATACTCCGCGCTTTCTTTTTTTCAGATATATAGCGAGCAGTTGATGAAAAAGCGTTCGTGGTTAATACGAGTTGACAACGCGGGGGTATATAGCAGCTGCGTTAGCTCGGCCTCGTGTAATCCCCGCGTCAAAGTTTATGGAAACTGCGGAGTTTACTGCGCATATACTTAGCCGTGTATACACACAGATAATGTGGCCGTAAACGTAAATCTCGACGCGCGAGTGTCTCCCTAGCACGCGACGGCGGGTCGAGAAAAAAATAGACCGCCGCGAGTAATTGCATGGCGAAAAAACGACTCATCAATTCGAAACCGACTCTGTGTACACTAACCGTACCGGCTTCAAAGCGACTTCGCTCAAAGGAGAAGAAGGGTATAATCCGAAGAACACGCGAGACACGCGACACCCCCATGATAACTAGCGCAGAGATAGAAGAGCCAACTAATATGCGCTGCGCGAAAGCTCGCGTTTCGGATGCTGCACTCTTGCTCTGCTCACGTCTTCTGTTCGCTATACACATGTAACGCTATACACATGTAAAAGAGAGCTACAACCGCGCGCATATTCTTTTCAGCCCCGCCGAGACAATCGCGAGCATTCGCCCTGTTAGCAGCAGCAGAAGACGACTGGATTCCGCGAATGCAAAGTTGCGCGGAGGCTACTTTTCCGTCCTTTTCGCTAAATCCACGCGGGAATTCGCTCGTCCTCTCGAGCCACACTGATCTTCGATGTACAGAGAAAGAGAGAGAGAGAGAGAGAGAGAGAGAGAGAGAGAGAGAGAGAGAGAGAGAGAGATCCGCCGCGCTCTTCCGGGAGTCGGTAAATTAAGAGTTTACTGACAAGACAATGGCAGCTTATAGCAGGGAAAGGGTTAATATTGTAAGGGGCTGAGGGGCTCGTTGTATGCGCCCGCGGATGAGCCCTGGTGGTCGCGGCTGCAGCTTCTTCTTGAAATTTCCGAGTTATTGTTCGAGCGAGTTCCTATGTGTAATTCATCTGGATGACGTTGATTCATATCCACGATGGTTATTTTCAGAGCTCGTTATTATCGATGAAACGGTTCTTGGCAGGATTCTCCGCGCGGGTTATTCTGGTCAGGTCGAAACGAGAACGCTCGCATATTACGATTGAATTAATTTGTGCTATACCTTGAATTACCACTGCCTCGTAGTCATATTCATACAAAATTATGAATAAAGCGAATAACGTCAGTTCGGATTAACTATTCACGCCGGATGAACACGAAGATTGACAGTCGACTCGAGAGTAACTCGCTCTTTCGACTTACCTGAAACAAAAAATAGAACAAGCTCTCAATATTTAATTCATCTCAAAGTCTCCCCGCAGCCGATGCAAACGAGTCGTGCACCTCCCCGAAGAAAAAAAAGAGTGTACACGAAGCTCTCCCTCGTCGTAGCAGCCCTCGCGCGGGAAAGAAAAACAACCCTTCGTGCGGGGCCATTATAAAAAAGCTCGTGCACGCACCCGCGCCGGAGAAAAAACCTGGGCCTACGCTGCGCAGCGGCGATAGCGGACGAGACGCTCGGCGGTGGCTAACAAGGCGCGTGCGTAATCTCCTTGGATCTCGTATATGCGCGGGCCAATGGCGCCGAGGCTGATAAGCCGCGATCCTGCCCCGTCGGCATATAGACAATGGCTGCACAGCTGCTGCACGCGGGGGAGGAGGCGGCGTGTAATTTCATATGCGAGAGTCTCTCTCGAATTTTTCATCGACAGCGAAGAGAATCTTCGGCTTTAATCGACGATGAATAAACACACGCGCAGCTTTTCTCGCGAGCGCGTGAAAAACGCCGTATATGTTTATGCGCTCGCGCGCGCAGCCCGAGAAGAAGGTGCGCCGCGGAGGAAGAATATACGAAGAGGAAGGGCTTGATTTATAACCTCCTCTCGCCGGGGACGAAATTGATTCCGACGTTTCAGCGTTCTTGTTAGCGCGCGAGCTAGCGCGCCATTCCATATTCCGCCGTCTCCGTCCCCGTCGTCGTGATTCATGATCCTCCGGCTGTTATTGGCGGCGCCATTTTTATCGGCAGCCACTGTACTCCCGTGTGACATATCTCTGCAAGCTCTAGATTGACGAGCCGATCCTTTTCAAAGAAAGGGGTTTTGAGATCGTCAATTCGAACGCGATTATTCTTGGCCGCGATCGCGTCGACAGTTATTATGAGTGAGTATAATCGTTATTCGCCGTAGCCTATCGAACGCCAGAGCGGATTTATCTCGTATAATTGAATTTTCTCGGCTCGTAATTGACCGCGGAGCGTGCAGTATTAAAATATTCCAGATGTAAATTTGGTTTTCAATCGGTACCATCGGCTCTTCTCTCGCCCGAAACGATGAGACATATTTTTTTAAACACTGCGTCGCGGCGCATCCGCGTGTACCTATTCCAAGATTCGTCTATATTACAGCGAGGCAACAACCTCCGAACTAGTTGGTCGATCGAGCATCCAAGATGACTATACCTATACCAGCAGCAGCCCAGTCTAGCGTGTCGCGTATACACGTATACACGCGCGAGCCCAGCGAAAACGCGAATTAAGCACAGCCGAGAGCTCGGCCAAAGTCGCAGGCGCCCTCGCTTTTGTGCGCCGAGAGAGAGAGAGAGAGAGAGAGAGAGAGAGAGAGAGAGAGAGAGAGAGAGAGCGGCGGAAGAAGCTAACCGGCTTTAGGAGATGGAAAACGTACGTCGTCGGCGTCCTAACCCTCGAGTCGCGTTCGCGCTTCATTGACCTCCGGACACACGTAGCCTCGCTTTCTCGACCGTGCTTTCTCTCTCTCTCTCTCTCTCTCTCTCTCTCTCTCTCTCTCTCTCTCTCTCTCTCTCTCTCTCTCTCTCTCTCTCTCACGCGGCCATATCTGAAAACATTTTCCCGCCGAGGAGAGAACTGGGAAACTCGTTTGTTTCTGGGATTCCGGATAGAGGAGAAAGAGGAAGAGAGGTAGAGAAATCAGGGCTTTCTAGAGAAATGGAAAAAAATGGGCGGGTGGCCGATATGAACGAGGCCGAGAGTTCCCGGGGATAAGAGAATGGATAAGGCTATCATCGCGGCGGATTCGTTTCTTTCTTCCGCTGAAAATCGAGAATATGCTCTCCTGTGGCGTCCACCGTGCGTATTTACTTATAATTTGCAAAGTTCGCGCAAGGAGAAACGGAAAAAGCTCGATAAGGCTTTCTTTTCTCTCTCGGGTCCGAGCTACTGGCTGGAAAGCGATAAAAGACACAAGGGAGAGTCTGGCGAATATCATAGCCGTTTGGCACCGGCGACGTAACTACTTTTCGCAGTAACGAGAATGCAGCCGCGTGCCTGGCACACGAGAATAAGAAGGGGATATTCTCAAGCGCGAATCTCGTCTCCGAATGCGCGTACGTGCGCGAGAGGGAAAATCGAGGATCGGCCGGAAGTTGGCTCCTGATGCCGCTGAGCTGCTTCTCTCCTCGAAGATACGATCCAGTCGGCGGATGGGGACAGAAAGCGGAAGTTCGACGTGTACGAGGGAAATATGTTGAAAATCTTGCGTAAATCCCTGCTCGTGTTACGCGGCTCTATAAGTAATGGGGAGCGCGATAAAAGCAACACACACACACACATTCGCGCAATCGTTCTCTAAGCGGCTCACTCGAATTACACACACGCGAGGAAAAAAGGCGCGCAGCAGCGCACGAAATATAAAGGAGAAAACGATTTGTCGCCGGGGCGATAATCATCTGAAGTGGCTCCCCTTCACCGGCTCTCTCTCTCTCTCTCTCTCTCTCTCTCTCTCTCGAGCGCGACAAACGAGCCCGGCGCGCGCACTCGAAAAAAGGGCGCCAGTGATAAGCCTCTCCAAAAGTCGAGAAAGAGAGCCGCGAGAAAATAAAATAAACATCGCGCGCGAAGGCAGCTTTACGGGCGCTTGTTAAAATTTACGATCGCGTGGGGGCGAGAGAGCAGACTAAATAACAATAATCGTCTTCGCTGCGCAGAGAGAGAGAGAGAAGCTCTCCTGACCCACTGCAGTGTATACTCGTCGTCTCTTTCGTCGCGATGACGGCGTCGACTCGGTCTTCTTTTTCCGTGAACTGCTGCTGCTGCTGCGCATAACACTCGCTTCGCCGCCTTTTCCCGTGTGTCTGCGTGTGTGTATAACGTCTGCGAAGAGAGGAACAAAGAGTCTTGCGCGCGCGCGCGCGCGGGATTATGTCAAACAAGCGCCGTCCGCGTGTAAACGAAAGCTCGTCAGCTTTGGAAAAAGACTCGTTGTTCCGAGAATCTCCGCCGGCGTTTAAATTTAGGCTGATTTATTTAGCCGATGATTCGCTTGTGATTTTCGTCATTGGTCTCCGAAATTTGTCGGCTGCGCTGATTCAGGCCGATATTTTTAATTTTTGTTTGGTATACAATCCACACACCGAGAACGATTTCTCAAAACTGTCCGACGTGCGAGGCTAATATAAAAGTTTGCACGTCCGAAAAAAGAATTCCGTAAAAAAACTCGCACGCGCGCACTCACGGCGTCATAAAAGCCTGCAGCGCGCGAATTCAGTCGAGTGCATGCAACGTTGAGAGGGCGTCGGGGGGAAAGAGAGGGAGTGCATTGGCTGCTCAATCTCGTTTCGCGCGCGACGATCCAATCTATAACTGCCGTCGGCTTTATACACTCGAGTCGTGAGTTTCTCTCTCGCTCTGGCGTACTCTAGCTGCAGTAGTGCAGCGCAGACAGAGAAGTGCCGCTCGTGAATTTACCGAGCGCTTTATTCGGTAGCCCCCTCTGTCTGCTGCTTTTAGTACAGCACCAATTTATTTATTTTACTTCCCTTCCGCCGCACTGCACGTAAGAAGTTTACTGCTGCTTTTTTCTCCTTTTCCTCGTTTGATAGAGACGAAAGAAACGTATACACCGTCAGGGAGAAAGAGAGATCTCGATACCGGCGGGCTAAAAACGCGACGACGTGATTATCGCTTCCTGCAGTGCGAAGGAAACGGAGAAATAGAGCCGCGGAAAACTTTCGAATGGCTGTATACGTGTAATCTTTGATACCGCCGTTACGCAAGCGGACACAGCAGCCTAATCAACGAGAGAGAGAGAGAGAGAGAGAGAGAGAGAGAGAGAGAGAGAGAGAGAGAGAGAGAGAGAGAGAGAGCGGAAGAGAATAATAAGGTTATTTACGCTCGGCTAATGGAGATAGGTAATTAGATCGCGATAGTAGGCTCTCGTGGTGTATAGTATCGTGGACAAAAAGCAGAACGAGCCGAGGAAAAATTACCGATACCAGCGAAAAACACTCAATAACGCTCTATGGACACACGCGAGCTCTCTGGAATTATTAACCGTCAATCGTTCCGCGAGCTCGTAAAAAAGCCGCACCAACCTTAATCCCGAATACACTCGCAACAAGCTGAAGCAAACATCGTCGCGGGTATATAGAGAAGCTCATCCCGGAAATAAAAAAGGTGCTACACGGCAGTCAATCGTCGTAGCGCTAATAAATTCATCGTCACGCCCGGGCCGCTGCTGGTGCGCCGATGGTATATAGAGTGCGCGTGCTTGTATACCTGCCGCGTGTAAACTCGTCGTCGGCTATGCGGCTGCGTTATTTATTGCCACTTTCCCGAGAGCGAAATTGGCCTAGGCGTGTCCGCGCATTAATGCTGTGCAAAGGAAAGCCGATCTAGGCGAGAGAATAAGAATTTTTCGGAGGGTACACGTGGGAAGCCTGTCGTGCGGCGGGAGGTTAATTTAATATTTGGACTACTGCGCGCGCGGCGAGACGCGATGATTTTAATTCGCGACTTTGCGCGCCGGCGAAACTTTACACGCGCGGCGCGCGACGTACGCGTGCTTTTGCGGGAGAGGAGACGTTAAACGCCGTCGCCATAACTAGGAAAGTTCGGCTCTCTCTCTCTCTCTCTCTCTCTCTCTCTCTCTCTCTCTCTCTCTCTCTCTCTCTCGAGCCCTGCTAATAGATAAAGTTTTGCTGTGTGTAAACTAATTCGCACGTACACGCGGTGGCGGCGGCGGGCGGCCAATGTCAACTCAGCCCTCGGTTAATATTCCCTGAAGAATTCGTTGGCTGTGTATCCTGTTTAAGATCTAGTCGCGTCGTTTCGAAATTACGCCCAGAAAGTTATATAAAATAATCAAAGCGAGCCGGCCGCGATAAATTTCCCGTTATCCGACACGCCGCACGCGTCGTCCTCTCGAGCCCCCAAAGTAGCTGGCGTATACGGTATCTCCTCTGTCGGGGTGGGCCGACGCGACAACGGCGACGACCACATCCGCCGCTAAATCCCTGATTTTAGGTGCAGTCACGCCTCTCTCCATACATTTGCATTTTCTTCTCGGTCACGACGGAATTCGCTGTTTTTTTCCAAGAATGTGCAGAGAGTCAAAGAGTATATAATTGCCGAAGGATATGAATTTTTCCGTACGGAGCTGTGCACATATAGTATCGCGTGACTCGGCTCAGTCGATACGCGTTACGTATTCCGAAAAGCACACGTGCTTTCGAAGCGACAACAAGCAGGCCTTTGTCGCGACGTGTCTCCCTCACACGCGACAAGACACGTCTTCATTGCTTTTCAAACACTCTTCAGTAATCATCTCTAACGACTCGGCCTTATCTGCTTAATCACCTCGTTCCGCTCTCGTGAAATCACGGGGCGATTAACGCGCCGCACCGCGGCCTATCTAAACTGCGGAATAATTAATTTACGGTCATCCCGCGCTGAGCTTCGTACATTTGAAATTCAAATGAACAAGCGCGCACACTTTCTTCGCGGTGTTTCTCCGCGAAATTGCAAATATTCGCTCTCCGCCGAGGCACAATAAACTGCAATCGGCTCTGCTCGCTCTTTCCCGCTATTTACGAGCTCGAGAAATCTCTCTCTGGTGCGTCCAGTAGTCCATCCTCCGAGCGGCGAGTGATTTACGAACGACGTGCGGGGAAATAGCTTCGGAAAAAAGCGCACAGCGAGCTGTCTGGCGAGAAATCGCCCGCGAGAATTCTAATTCCGTGCGGTCGGTCGAAATCTACAATGAGCCGCCTCTATAAACAATCGCAGGCCAAAAATATACACGCCAGCAGCAGCAGCGAAAATGTATACTCGCGGAGCTCGGTTGAAAATATATTCGCGCGACTTGTAAACTTAGCAGCGATTCTTTTATCCGCGAGATATTATTCGGCGGGGAAAAAATAGAAGGCGCGAGGGTGAAGACACGTTTACGCGTACAATATCATCGCGATGACGTCCGCTCTAAATCGGGAGGATTTATGTTTATTTTCAAACTTCAAACCCGTCTTTCTTTCGTTCAGTACGCCGGGGAGTGGTAAAATTGAAGGAGAAGAAAAATCAGGTCAGGGAATTCAATTATACACTCGGCCGGGCAATTAGCATCATAGTCGCCGCTGCTGCCCTGAAAGTATAAAAAGTCTCGCGTCCCAACTGCTATCCAGTCCCATCTCCCGTCGTCCGCCTCCAACCCTTCCATCCCCCCCCCCTTCTCTCTCTCGCGGCCGTCTCATCTTCCAGCGGCATTAGAGGCCCTAGAAAAGAGAGGCAGCAGAGCTCTCGCGGATTACAGTGTATTTAAGGCGACGGCAGCAGCTGCGTTCAAGGGAACAACCGAGTTATGGGTTTAACCTGTGCGCGAGCGTCTCTGCGCCCCCACCATCGCGCCTATGCTCCTCTCTTTCTCTTTAGCGTCTGTCCCAGCCGTAGCGGCAGGCAGCTTGTACTTAAACGTCTATTCCGTGCGCGGGCATTTTCTCCTCTGTACCTTCTGCAGCGGCGGCGTACGGAAGATAGAACTGGGAAAATATAGCTCTCGCGGTCGAGTGACTCGTCTCTCTCTCCCTCTGGCTCTGCAATTATGAGATTCAATTTCGCTACGCGCTCGCGCGTTTTCATTGTTTTTGCAAGCCCGCGCGCGAGTGAATTTATATTAAAATTCGTTGCTAAACGATTTTATTGTGCGCCCAGTATGTGCCAGCCGAGGGCGGTAAACGAGCGAGCGAGCGTAATTAATTTGAGGAAAAAATGATGAATTTGTCGACTATACCGAAGTCGAAACTACGTGCCCGCTTTCGTAAACAATTACGAGAAAACAATACACGCGCTTACAACGCAGCGCCGTCGATCGTGGGCGAAACAACGCGTATATATAGCACCGTAAATCCTCGACGCGTAATTAACCGAAGAACCTCGAGCGAAAAAGTAAGCCCCATTTTTTGCGATACCCGCACACACACTCTTCTCTCTTTCTCTCCGCGCTCGACTACGTTCGAGAGAGGCAACGCGCCAGTAGCGCCATACGCGCTAGAGCGTATACGTATACGTGCATAAGGTGAACGCGAGAGAGAAAGAGAGACGCTCTTCTCCCTCCGGAAAGCAAAGCCTGTATAAAGCTGCTGAACGAACGGAGAGACTTCAAGGCTAAGCGTTCTTCGGAGCCGGTACAGTCCGCCGCGAAAGTTTTTGCCTCGCGTTCTTGGCGTTGTTGTGGAGGATCGAGTGGGGGGGGGGGGATACGTACACACATCTCCCGGCTGTATCGGGGCTGATGTTGTGTACCGCCGATACAGTCGAGGAGGAGCGACTCAAGGAGAGCAAGGCGCGCTCGACTTTTTATGGGGAAATTAGCCGGTTCTCTCGTGCTCGGAGATTTTCACCGCGAGAGAGAGAGAGAGAGAGAGCCTCCTTTGTGCGAGGCGTTGCTGCTACGTTTGTTAGATTTCATGTATGGTATTACACAGCTTTATAAAATTTTGGCTCACGAGAACTGGTTTGACGCAGCGGTTCCCGTAGCAAATTAGGGAAATAACTCGCAAGCGCGTTATTGATGCTCCCACTTATAAGCCAATTTCGGCAATTTTTAACCTCGACTTGTTTGCTCTCTCTCTCTCTCTCTCTCTCTCTCTCTCTCTCTCTCTCTCTCTCTCTCTCTCTCTCTCTCTCTCTCTCTCTCTCTCTCTCGGCTCGAAATAAACCATCTTTTTTACGCAACGCCTTATCCGTATTTCGCGCGTTGTAAACGTACACGCGTATAATTTTTTTTCCCCAGCCCGGGATAAACTGCGAAACAAACAAGTCGAGCGTATAACACACGCTCCATCGGAGAAACGAGCGAAATTTTTTGCCCCCGAAAGTTTTTCAGGACGCATCTATCGAGTGTCCGGCGAACCGATTCCGGCTCCCTTTAACTTTATCAAACACGTGCTCGCGAGAGAGAGCAAAAGAAATGAGGTGTCGCGGCGGCCAAAATAAAGTATATAAAACAGAATCGCACCGACGGAACGACTGATATATGTGCGAGAAAGAGAGAGTAGAGAGAGAGAGAGGTAAGAGAAAAAAGCGAGAAATAACACAAACGCACTCCCTTCTAACGCGCGGGGGCGCTCGACGTTCCGATTGTAAACAAGATTCTAAAGCCTGGACGCTCTCTCTCTCTCTCTCTCTCTCTCTCTCTCTCTCTCTCTCTCTCTCTCTCGCGGGCGCGCGCGCGCTGTCTGTTTACCCGGATTTGTTTTGCGAGAAGAGCTGCGAGGGAGAGGAAAGCGCGGCAGAGTAAACAGCAATGCACACCTCTGTATCCGGGATACAGGGCGAAAATGGAAAACAATCGGGACCGCCGCCGATTCCCTCCTGTTTCTGTATGCATCTCGGATCCGCGTATAACCGGGCGTCGGGTGTATTAAAACGCGCGGTGTAATATGCAGATATCGCGCTACTCTCGAGCTTTTTTGCGCTATCGTGTAAACTCCGTCCAAACATTTCAAGAGAAAGAGGGAGAAAAAAGGAGAGTCGTTCGACCGGCGGAGAGAAATTGGAGGGGTCGCCATCGAGGTTAATCCGGCGAGATTAGCGGCGCCGAAAAGCCCGTTCGTGTATACATAAGGAACTGGTTTCGGTGGAGCGAAGGAAAAGAAGAAGAAGAAGCGAGAGAAGCGCTGATGCTGACGCTTCTTTCTCCGCGCGTCGCTGAGTCTTGGATTACACGGCGATTAACGCAGCATTACAAAACGCGCCTTTAATACTTGTATCTAAGGTTACATCGCGTGTATGAAAAATGCGCACAACAACGACGACGACGGCGGACGAGAAAAAAGAGGAGCGTCGAGCTATATCGAGCACGGATGGAAAAGCCCGTAATGAAAAAGCCAAGCCTTTGTCTTCCTCGCGCGAACGCGCGCACGAAAAATAAAGCGGTTTTTGATCTAGCTCACTCTCACTCTCTCTCGCGAAAAAATGATTTTTACCAGCGCGTGTATACGAGAGTCAAGCACTTTTAATTAATTTTTTCCCGCGGCGCTTTTTCCCACTGCCTAGCACTGCGTGGATTTACTCGAGTTTCGGCAAAGAAATACGTCGGCGGCTAGAATTACAAGCCACTTTTTCGCTCTCGTACATAGTCGAGAGAGTGATCTAATTAGGGGGAGAATATAATTTCGCATGTCGTTAAATTGGCTCTTGCGTCAGTCGATATGACCTCCTATATATGTATACTTTTGCAACGCGTGAGATACAGAGCAAACATGACGCCGCCGCAGCGCTCTGTTTCTGTTTACATATCGGCGAGTCACCTGATTTCATGAAATATTCATCGCCGCCCAACCGCCGAGCGATCTTTGCGCTGCTGTTTTTTCTCTCTCAATAGCTATAGACGAGTAGTGGAAAAAAGGGCTAAAATCCGAGCGAGTGGAATACCACGATGCACTCGTCGAACTCTCGGCAGAATTCAAGAGACGCGAGGTATTCTCGCTCGAATAAAGTGGGATCGGCGCGGCAGTGACTTCTTCATTTTCTCTGCGGCATCGGCTGCGCCGCACGAGATTTTAGTTTAATGGGCGCTCCGATATTCCTAGGAATTCCAGATCGGATATATTATGCTCCGCCGCTGCAGCTGCAGCGACGAAATCATAACATCGCTCGGGAGAGAAGGAGATCGACTCTATCTCTCCGTGCTGCTATCGCGTATCTCTCGACACTGACGCCTCTCCGCGGCGACTTTGTTTTATCTTGATTTTTGCATAATTCCGAGAGGAAACTGTGATTGAGTAACTTCGATCGCCGATATAGCCGAACTCCTCTCGTTATAGAAGCCGTTGTCGCTCAGGGAGATCTTCCGTATAACGAGCGTTTATTTAATCGATTGGCAGATGCAGCCTTGATATTACAATATAACGAGAGAGAGAGAGAGAGAGAGAGAGAGAGAGAGAAAGAGAACTTGGAGGGAGTTCGCTCTCGCAGGACTCGTTGCAGTATTATACGCCGTCCTCGCGGATTTGAATGGACTGAAAGGGCTGAATATAAATCGAGCGGTGACTTTGAGGGATTTTCCTCGCGATTATAATGAGCGCGCGACGATGAGAGTACAAAAGATCGACTCTGGTATACATTCGTCGGAATAATTCATAGGAATCGCTTTGTCTGATTATATTCCACGTGATCATTTCGATGAGAGAGCCGGCATTTTCCGCGCATGACGGAAGAAAATCTGCACTCGACGTATAATTGCAGCGACTCGAGCGTCGAAAGAATTATGACTCGAATAACTAATTCAGCTCGAGAGAACTGGTCTTTTTGGCCGACTTCATTATTATTCCGTGACTCGGCTCTCTCTTTGCCTCTGTATAAGTCAATTACAGAATACCTCCCGCAGCCTGTCTGTTCTCTTCCGCACTTCATTACCGTCAAGCTGCTGGAATCCCGTGCTAGCGCGCGAAGAAATACACTCGATTGAAAAGTACCCTCCCCCTCGATCGATAATGAAATTCCCCGAGTGCGAGTTGACGGAAAGTGCATAATAGCTTCTTCTCTCGAGGGAGAGAGAGTTCGACGGCAACTTCGAGAGGAGCTCGGAGCTCTAAAAACTGCGCCCTGCACCGGCCACGCGATTTTTTCGTCAGCCCGGCGCATCTGCCCTCAGTCTCGCGCGCGCTTTTTCTCTGTTTAACTTTGCCCCGGCGGCGGCTACACGTTAACTTTATAATTCATAATCCGAGACTCTTATGTAGGCAGCTCCGCGCGCGGCGCACGTGCGCGACACCGAAATAAGATTAAAATTCGAAAGTTATAATTGAAAGAGTTATAATTGAATTTGCGCCGAGCCGTTCCCCACTTTACACATCGCTTGCGCGCGCGAGAGAGAGATAGAGAGAGAGGTCCGTCTATAAGTGCATCAGCCTTTTAGCGAGTGCAGCCGCTCTCTGTTCTCTCGCCGCGACGCTGAAGTGCATAGAGAGAGAGAGAGAGAGAGAGAGAGAGAGAGAGAGGGAGAGAGAGAGAGAGAAGAGTACACTCGGAGGGAGACAGGAGTTTTCGTGGAGTTTTACACTCGGCGGAGAGTAGCGAGCGTTGCGTAAAACGCGCCTTTGGCTTTCTTTGATTCGTCGCGTGCATTACGTACACATGTGTGCTATAGTGGTCTCTGCGAGTTTTTTCCCCCTGCAGATATCCGCGCTTTGTTAATAATCGGGTTAGGCTGTGCGCGCGGGGCTATTAAAATTTAATGCAGCGCGGAGATGAAGGATATTTTCTTTTATTTGCCGAATGAGCGTAATGAGAAGATAAATCTTTACGGGCTACTACCGCGAGCTCCGAGAATATTGCGCCGAGATTATGATGATTGGTTGCACAGGTGCAATTGGCCTACGAGAGGCTCGTTACGAGAGACGGGCATAGAGTGCTCTGTGTTGCGTAAAGGATTTTTACTTTGACTTATGATACGAGTGCGCGCACAGCAGCTCTTTAATCTCCGAAGTTTGGAAATAAACAAATAGATACGGTTAATTAACGTTACCCCAATCGTCGGCTGTTGTAAGCGTTCGAGCGTAGTGTTTGGAAATCGTCGCTTACCTGAAACATATCAAAAAAGAGTTATTAGCACACAGAAATACATACAACGCCCAACGGGTCTTTCATTCAAAGATCGTGAGCTTCGCGGAGGAAGACACGAATTTTACGACTTTTGGGTTCGTCTCAAGCGAGTGTAATTCTCATTGATTTTCAACAAACCACGAATTCGCATCTGACTTGGAAAGAAAGCCCTCGAGTCGCCAGCGCGGCGTCGACGACGGCAATTTCGTCCGCAGGCCGTGAAAAAAAGTTACGATCCGTTCACGGAAGCCGATCGCAATAAAACCACTCCTCTCTTTCTCTCCGCATTGTAGGAAACAACGGCGCTTACGGCTCTCTCCCGACCGTCGAATTACACGGCGAGAAGTTGCGCAAAAATGTCTCAATGTGCCTACACACACACATACACAGAGTATCGCAGCAGCAAGGATTAAATAAGCGTACACACAAGCGAGGAATTATTTCCATTGATGGGGCGGCAGGAGGCAGAACGGAGAGATAGGAGACAATTCTGGGAGAGAGAGAGAGAGAGAGAGCGTTGCCGGCGCTGCAATTTATTTGTTTTGCAGCGGCTCCCTGCCCTATGTTATTCGGGCTACCGCGCGAAGCGGAGCTAGAAGAGAGAGAATAGCAGTAGGAGGAAGAAGAGCGTATAACGTAATGCAATTAACCGCGCGAGTCGTTAGGGCCTTCGTTAAGGAAGAAACGAAGCTGCAGCAGCAGCGTCTCGCCCAGCGGTAGTCCCTCTACGTGTACAGCGTATATACATATAGCTATCACATCCGAGTTCCAGGCACACCAAAGGACTCCCCTAAGTAATGGCGCGCCATGCAAGAGCCGGCGCTGGCGCGAAAAAGAGAGCAGCGGAGTGGGAGTGTGTACCTATAGCTGCTGGCTGTTGAGCAGGACCTTTGTATAATACGTGTATGTACAAGCTAGAGCTATTACAACTAAAGACTGTGTATATATTACAGCGCGCGCTAGTCCTAGACTTTCTCACGCCGAGCACATACACACACACAGCGCAGTAATAGGCCCGCTGCCGCTGCTGCCGTACATAGACGTGGCGCATAATATGCCCGCCGTATACGAAATCGATATATATATATATATATATATATATGTAAGGCTTTCGCGCGCGGGAGAGAGAGAGAGAGAGAGATCGCGCATACATAATAAATCCAGCCAATTATTTTTCTCTCCCCGTAGCAGCATTATATTCGTGAGATTCCCGCAAAAGTGTGCGCCACTCGCAACAAAGAAAATACCCGCCGACGACGGTAATCGAGCAGCGTTGCGGGTGTTTATAAAGGAGCGAAATCGATGGATTAATTGAAATTCCCGCTGCTGCTGCTGGCTTTTTCCTTCGTCGATTCCATTGTGCGCGCTATCGGCCTCTCTTAATTCGCTGTTTATTAAATAGGATCTCGCTTTCATTACCGATTCTTTTCTCTCCGCTGCACACCGAGGCATACAATTATACGCGCCGCGGCTGATTAAGAGCTTAACTGCGCGTGCGCTCTCGAGTATTATTGTACACGCACGCGTGTGATCCCATACCGAGGATCGATTCGATCCGTAGCTCTGATGCGCGAATCAAACGAAATGAATAATCCCATAAACAGCTCCGGCGCGCGAAAACGCTCCGCGGCGTATCTCGGAGCGGCGATCAAGGAAG